>NC_068440.1:19052409-19339909 GCF_023373465.1 Oncorhynchus keta | reverse complement strand
AGAGACAGACAGAGAGATGGAGAGGAAGAGACAGAAGGAAGACAGACAGAGAGATGGAGAGGAAGAGACAGAAGGAGACAGACAGACAGACAGACAGACAGAGAGATGGAGAGGAAGAGACAGACAGAGAGATGGAGAGGAAGAGACAGACAGAGAGATGGAGAGGAAGAGACAGAAGGAGACAGACAGAGAGATGGAGAGGAAGAGACAGAAGGAGACAGACAGAGAGATGAAGAGACAGAAGGAGACAGACAGAGAGATGGAGAGGAAGAGACAGACAGAGAGATGGAGAGGAAGAGACAGAAGAAGACAGACAGACAGAGAGATGGAGAGGAAGAGACAGACAGAGAGATGGAGAGGAAGAGACAGAAGAAGACAGACAGACAGAGAGATGGAGAGGAAGAGACAGAAGGAGACAGACAGACCGAGAGATGGAGAGGAAGACAGAAGAGACAGAAGGAGACAGACAGAGAGATGGAGAGGAAGAGACAGACAGAGAGATGGAGAGGAAGAGACAGACAGAGAGATGGGAGGAGAGACAGAGACAGACAGAGAGAGACAGAAGAGAGATGGAGAGGAAGAGACAGACAGAGAGATGGAGAGGAAGAGACAGACAGAGAGATGGAGAGGAAGAGACAGAATGAGACAGACAGAGAGAGATGGAGAGGAAGAGACAGACAGAGAGATGGAGACAGACAGAAGATGGAGGAAGACAGACAGAGAGATGGAGAGGAAGAGACAGACAGAGAGAGATGGAGAAGAAGAGACAGAAGAGAGAGATGGAGAGAAGAGACAGACAGAGAGATGGAGAAGAAGAGACAGAAGGAGAGAGATGGAGAGGAGAGACAGAAGACAGACAGACAGAGAGATGGAGAGGAAGAGACAGAAGGAGACAGACACAGACAGACAGACAGACAGACAGACAGAGAGATGGAGAGGAAGAGACAGACAGAGAGATGGAGAGGAAGAGACAGAAGAAGACAGACAGAGAGATGGAGAGGAAGAGACAGAAGGAGACACAGACAGACAGAAGAGAGACAGACAGACAGACAGACAGAGAAGATGACAGAGGAAGAGACAGACAGAGATGGAGAGGAAGAGACAGAAGGAGACAGACAGAGAGATGGAGAGGAAGAGACAGAAGAAGAGACAGACAGAGAGATGGAGAGGAAGAGACAGACAGAGAGACAGAGACAGAAGAGACAGACAGAGATGGAGAGGAAGAGACAGAAGGAAGAGACAGACAGACAGAGAGATGGAGAGGAAGAGACAGAGAGGAAGAGACAGAAGGAGACAGACAGAGAGATGGAGAGGAAGAGACAGAAGGAGACAGACAGAGAGATGGAGAGGAAGAGACAGACAGAGAGATGGAGAGGAAGAGACAGAAGAAGACAGACAGAGAGATGGAGAGGAAGAGACAGAAGGAGACAGACAGACAGAGAAATGGCGAGGAAGAGACAGACAGAGATGGAGAGGAAGAGACAGAAGGAGACAGACAGACAGACAGAGAGATGGAGAGGAAGAGACAGAAGGAGACAGACAGAGAGATGGAGAGGAAGAGACAGAAGGAGACAGACAGAGAGATGGAGAGGAAGAGACAGACAGAGAGATGGAGAGGAAGAGACAGAAGAGACAGACAGACAGAGAGATGGAGAGGAAGAGACAGACAGAGAGATGGAGAGGAAGAGACAGAAGGAGACAGACAGAGAGATGGAGAGGAAGAGACAGAAGGAGACAGACAGAGAGATGGAGAGGAAGAGACAGACAGAGAGATGGAGAGGAAGAGACAGACAGAGAGATGGAGAGGAAGAGACAGAAGGAGACAGACAGAGAGATGGAGAGGAAGAGACAGAAGGAGACAGACAGAGAGATGGAGATGAAGAGACAGAAGGAGACAGACAGAGAGATGGAGAGGAAGAGACAGACAGAGAGATGGAGAGGAAGAGACAGACAGAGAGATGGAGAGGAAGAGACAGAAGAGACAGACAGAGAGATGGAGAGGAAGAGACAGAAGGAGACAGACAGAGAGATGGAGAGGAAGAGACAGACAGAGAGATGGAGAGGAAGAGACAGAAGGAGACAGACAGAGAGATGGAGAGGAAGAGACAGAATAAGACAGACAGAGAGATGGAGAGGAAGAGACAGAACAGACAGACAGACAGACAGGACAGAGACAGACAGACAGACAGACAGACAGACAGACAGACAGACAGACAGACAGACAGACAGACAGATGGAGAGGAAGAGACAGTACAGAGAGATGGAGAGGAAGAGACAGAAGAAGACAGACAGAGAGATGGAGAGGAAGAGACAGAAGGAGACAGACAGAGAGATGGAGAGGAAGAGACAGACAGAGAGATGGAGAGGAGAGACAGAAGAGACAGACAGACAGAGAGATGGAGAGGAAGAGACAGAATAAGACAGACAGAGAGATTGAGAGGAAGAGACAGAAGGAGACAGACAGACAGAGAGATGGAGAGGAAGAGACAGACAGAGAGATGGAGAGGAAGAGACAGACAGAGAGATGGAGAGGAAGAGACAGAAGAAGACAGACAGAGAGATGGAGAGGAAGAGACAGAAGGAGACAGACAGAGAGATGGAGAGGAAGAGACAGACAGAGAGATGGAGAGGAAGAGACAGAAGGAGACAGACAGACAGAGAGATGGAGAGGAAGAGACAGACAGAGAGATGGAGAGGAAGAGACAGACAGAGAGATGGAGAGGAAGAGACAGACAGAGAGATGGAGAGGAAGAGACAGAAGGAGACAGACAGAGAGATGGAGAGGAAGAGACAGAAGAGACAGACAGAGAGAGAGAAGAGACAGAAGAGACAGACAGAGAGATGGAGAGGAAGAGACAGACAGAGAGATGGAGAGGAAGAGACAGAAGGAGACAGACAGACAGAGAGATGGAGAGGAAGAGACAGACAGAGAGATGGAGAGGAAGAGACAGAAGAAGACAGACAGACAGAGAGATGGAGAGGAAGAGACAGAAGGAGACAGACAGACAGAGAGATGGAGAGGAAGAGACAGACAGAGAGATGGAGAGGAAGAGACAGAAGGAGACAGACAGAGAGAGAGAGGGAGAGGAAGAGACAGACAGAGAGATGGAGAGGAAGAGACAGAAGGAGACAGACAGAGAGATGGAGAGGAAGAGACAGACAGAGAGATGGAGAGGAAGAGACAGAAGGAGACAGACAGACAGAGAGATGGAGAGGAAGAGACAGAATGAGGAGACAGACAGAGAGAGATGGGAGGAAGAGACAGACAGAGAGATGGAGAGGAAGAGACAGACAGAGAGATGGAGAGGAAGAGACAGAAGGAGACAGACAGAGAGATGGAGAGGATGGAGACAGACAGATGGAGATGGAGAGGAAGAGACAGACAGAGAGATGGAGAGGAAGAGACAGACAGAGAGAGATGGAGAGGAAGAGACAGAAGACAGAGAGAGATGGAGAGGAAGAGACAGACAGAGAGATGGAGAAGAAGAGACAGAAGGAGAGAGATGGAGAGGAAGAGACAGAAGGAGACAGACAGAGAGATGGAGAGGAAGAGACAGACAGAGAGATGGAGAGGAAGAGACAGGAGACAGACAGAGAGATGGAGAGGAAGAGACAGAAGGAGACAGACAGAGAGATGGAGAGGAAGAGACAGAAGGAGACAGACAGAGAGATGGAGAGGAAGAGACAGACAGAGAGATGGAGAGGAAGAGACAGACACAGACAGAGAGACAGACAGACAGAGAGATGACAGAGAGGAGAGAGACAGACAGACAGAGAGATGGAGAGGAAGAGACAGAAGAAGTCAGACAGACAGAGAGATGGAGAGGAAGAGACAGAAGGAGACAGACAGACAGACGAGAGATGGAGAGGAAGAGACAGACAGAAAGATGGAGAGGAAGAGACAGACCGAGAGATGGAGAGGAAGAGACAGAAGGAGACACACAGAGAGATGGAGAGGAAGAGACAGAAGGAGACAGACAGAGAGATGGAGAGGAAGAGACAGACAGAGAGATGGAGATGAAGGAGACAGACAGAGAGATGGAGAGGAAGAGACAGAAGGAGACAGACAGACAGAGAGATGGAGAGGAAGAGACAGACAGAGAGATGGGAGAGACAGAGACAGACAGAGAGATGGAGAAGGAAGAGACAGAAGGAGACAGACAGACAGAGAGATGGAGAGGAAGAGACAGACAGTGAGATGGAGAGGAAGAGACAGACAGAGAGATGGAGAGGAAGAGACAGACTGAGAGATGGAGAGGAAGAGACAGAAAGAGACAGACAGAGAGATGGAGAGGAAGAGACAGACAGAGAGATGGAGAGGAAGAGACAGAAGGAGAGAGACAGACAGAGAGATGGAGAGGAAGAGACAGAAGGAGACAGACACAGACAGACAGACAGACAGACAGACAGACAGACAGACAGACAGACAGACAGACAGATGGAGAGGAAGAGACATACAGAGAGATGGAGAGGAAGAGACAGAAGAAGACAGACAGAGAGATGGAGAGGAAGAGACAGAAGGAGACAGACAGACAGACAGACAGACAGACAGACAGACAGAGAGATGGCGAGGAAGAGACAGACAGAGATGGAGAGGAAGAGACAGAAGGAGACAGACAGACAGACAGAGAGATGGAGAGGAAGAGACAGAAGGAGACAGACAAAGAGATGGAGAGGAAGAGACAGACAGAGAGATGGAGAGGAAGAGACAGAAGGAGACAGACAGAGAGATGGAGAGGAAGAGACAGACAGAGAGATGGAGAGGAAGAGACAGAAGGAGACAGACAGAGAGATGGAGAGGAAGAGACAGACAGAGAGATGGAGAGGAAGAGACAGACAGAGAGATGGAGAGGAAGAGACAGATGGAAGAAGAGACAGACAGACAGAGAGATGGAGAGGAAGAGACAGAAGGAGACAGACAGAAGAGATGGAGAGGAAGAGACAGACAGACAGACAGACAGACAGACAGACAGACAGAGAGATGGAGAGGAAGAGAGGAAGAGACAGAGAGATGGAGAGGAAGAGACAGAAGGAGACAGAGACAGACAGAGAGATGGAGAGGAAGAGACAGAAGGAGACAGACAGAGAGAGATGGAGATGGAAGAGACAGAAGGAGACAGACAGAGAGATGGAGAGGAAGAGACAGACAGAGAGATGGAGAGGAAGAGACAGAAGGAGACAGACCCAGAGAGATGGAGAGGAAGAGACAGACAGGAGACAGACAGAGAGATGAAGAGACAGAAGAGACAGACAGAGAGATGGAGAGGAAGAGACAGAAGGAGACAGACAGAGAGATGGAGAGGAAGAGACAGAAGGAGACAGACAGAGAGATGGAGAGGGACAAGAGACTGAAGGAGATCAGACAGACAGACAGAGAGAGAGAGAAGAGACAGACAGAGAGATAGACAGGAAGAGACAGAAGGAGACAGACAGACAGAGAGATGGAGAGGAAGAGACAGAAGGAGACAGACAGAGAGATAGAGAGGAAGAGACAGAAGGAGACAGACAGAAAGATGGAGAGGAAGAGACAGAAGGAGACAGACAGAGAGATGGAGAGGGAGAGGAAGAGACAGAAGAGAGAAGAGACAGAGAGATGGAGAAGGAAGAGACAGAAGGAGACAGACAGATGAGAGAGGAGAGGAAGAGACAGAAGGAGACAGACAGAGAGATGGAGAGGAAGAGACAGAAGAGACAGACAGACAGAGAGATGGAGAGGAAGAGACAGAAGGAGACAGACAGAGAGATGGAGAGGAAGAGACAGAAGGAGACAGACAGAGAGATGGAGAGGAAGAGACAGAAGAGACAGACAGAAAGATGGAGAGGAAGAGACAGAAGGAGACAGACAGAGAGATGGAGAGGAAGAGACAGAAGGAGACAGACAGAGAGATGGAGAGGAAGAGACAGAAGGAGACAGACAGAGAGATGGAGAGGAAGAGACAGAAGGAGACAGACAGAAAGATGGAGAGGAAGAGACAGAAGGAGACAGACAGAGAGAGATGGAGAGGAAGAGACAGACAGGAGATGGAGAGGAAGAGACAGAAGACAGACAGAGATGGAGAGGAAGAGACAGAAGAGACAGACAGAGAGATGGAGAGACAGAAGAGACAGAAGAGACAGATGGAGAGGACAGACAGACAGAGAGATGGAGAGGAAGAGACAGAAGGAGACAGACAGAGAGATGGAGAGGAAGAGACAGAAGGAGACAGACAGAGAGATGGAGAGGAAGAGACAGAAGGAGACAGACAGAGAGATGGAGAGGAAGAGACAGAAGGAGACAGACAGAGAGATGGAGAGGAAGAGACAGAAGGAGACAGACAGAGAGATGGAGAGGAAGAGACAGAAGGAGACAGACAGAGAGATGGAGAGGAAGAGACAGAAGGAGACAGACAGAGAGATGGAGAGGAAGAGACAGAAGGAGACAGACAGAGAGATGGAGAGGAAGAGACAGAAGGAGACAGACAGAAAGATGGAGAGGAAGAGACAGAAGGAGACAGACAGACAGACAGACAGACAGACAGACAGACAGACAGAAGACAGAGACAGACAGAGAGATGGAGAGGAAGAGACAGAAGGAGACAAACAGAGAGATGGAGAGGAAGAGACAGAAGGAGACAGACAGATAGAGAATTACAGTACTTGAGATTCACATCCAGTTAATAATACTCACCTCTTCTCCTCCTCTCATCTCTCTGAGGAGCTTCACGTCTTATCTATTGTCTGTCTTCAAATATAGACATGACAGGTGTTTTTACGTGTGTGTGTGTGTGTGTCCTTTGATGTTTATCTTTGTATGAGGATGTAAGGGGGAGTACAAGGGTATGTGTGTGCATCTCTCTCTCACACTCACACATACACACAACATAACCTGTCTGTCTCTCCCTTTCTGTAGCTGTGTGAGTCTCTGGAGGACCTGCAGAATCTCAACAGTGTTCTGAGGAGTGAGGGCCAGTTCATATGGACCATGCTGGGAGGAATCCTAGGACAGGTCTGTTAATATCACACCACTTTCTCCTCCTCCCCTCCTTCCCTCTTCCTCCTCTGTCCACTTTCTCATCCTCCTTTCCTCCTCATCCATTCTCCTCCTCCTATCTTTCTTTTTGAATGTGTATTTGTGAGTTGGCAACCCTCCCACTAAACCAAGCTCCAGCACCGGTCCTTCGTTTGTTGTTTCATCACGCCTACGCAGACCAGAAACGTTGGTTAGAAAGTCAGAGGACTAAACTCCAACCGGACAGGTCTCCCTGCTACATGCCCAGGAGCTGGTGATGATGAGGGATTGAGAGGAATCTAGATTGGCCATAGCAACCCGCCGTAGCAACCCACAAAGTTACTGTGGGGTAATTCTGCAGCCCGTAATGGGCTCCTGTAAAAAACAACATCTTTCATTTACACTAAGTGATTGACCTGTCATTTGCCATAAAGGCAGACCAGACCTGGCTCTGCTTCACTCTAAATGAAGTTAGACACGGTCCGCTTGCTTTCTATCACGTTCCCACTTGCCATGGCAACCATATCGCCAAGGTGCGTCGCCACGGGTGATTGGTCGTTTAATGAGTGCGAAATGCGGCTCTACAGAAATTGCTCTGTGAGACCCTTTTACTTTTTTAAGTAACAGAGAATGTTTGGAAGTGCCATTAAACAATATTATTCACACTCAGGTAGTGTGTGGAATGACTGAATCCAAGATGATCAAAATTCAAACGGTGCCCAAGTCAACAATGTTATGTGATAACTGGAACTTAAACATACAGATATAAACAGGGACAGGAGAGATGAAGAGATGAATAACCAGACAGGCTCTGTGCTGTGAGAGAGGAGACAGCAGGGTAATGTACTGACACTGAAGAGATGAAGACATGAATAACCAGACAGGCTCTGTGCTGTGAGAGAGGAGACAGCAGGGTAATGTACTGACACTGAAGAGATGAATAACCAGACAGGCTCTGTGCTGTGAGAGAGGAGACAGCAGGGTAATGTACTGACACTGAAGAGATGAAGACATGAATAACCAGACAGGCTCTGTGCTGTGAGAGAGGAGACAGCAGGGTAATGTACTGACACTGAAGAGATGAATAAACAGACAGGCTCTGTGCTGTGAGAGAGGAGACAGCAGGGTAATGTACTGACACTGAAGAGATGAATAACCAGACAGGCTCTGTACTGTGAGAGAGGAGACAGCAGGGTAATGTACTGACACTGAAGAGATGAATAACCAGACAGGCTCTGTGCTGTGAGAGAGGAGACAGCAGGGTAATGTACTGACACTGAAGAGATGAATAAAGACATGAATAACCAGACAGGCTCTGTGCTGTGAGAGAGGAGACAGCAGGGTAATGTACTGACACTGAAGAGATGAATAACCAGACAGGCTCTGTGCTGTGAGAGAGGAGACAGCAGGGTAATGTACTGACACTGAAGAGATGAAGACATGAATAACCAGACAGGCTCAGGCTCTGTGAGAGAGGAGACAGCAGGGTAATGTACTGACACTGAAGAGATGAATAAACAGACAGGCTCTGTGCTGTGAGAGAGGAGACAGCAGGGTAATGTACTGACACTGAAGAGATGAATAACCAGACAGGCTCTGTGCTGTGAGAGAGGAGACAGCAGGGTAATGTACTGACACTGAAGAGATGAATAACCAGACAGGCTCTGTGCTGTGAGAGAGAGGAGACAGCAGGGTAATGTACTGACACTGAAGAGATGAAGAGATGAATAACCAGACAGGCTCTGTGCTGTGAGAGAGGAGACAGCAGGGTAATGTACTGACACTGAAGAGATGAATAACCAGACAGGCTCTGTGCTGTGAGAGAGGAGACAGCAGGGTAATGTACTGACACTGAAGAGATGAATAAACAGACAGGCTCTGTGCTGTGAGAGAGGAGACAGCAGGGTAATGTACTGACACTGAAGAGATGAAGATGAATAACCAGACAGGCTCTGTGCTGTGAGAGAGGAGACAGCAGGGTAATGTACTGACACTGAAGAGATGAAGAGATGAATAACCAGACAGGCTCTGTGCTGTGAGAGAGGAGACAGCAGGGTAATGTACTGACACTGAAGAGATGAATAACCAGACAGGCTCTGTGCTGTGAGAGAGGAGACAGCAGGGTAATGTACTGAGACACACTGAAGAGATGAATAACCAGACAGGCTCTGTGCTGTGAGAGAGGAGACAGCAGGGTAATGTACTGACACTGAAGAGATGAAGAATGAATAACCAGACAGGCTCTGTGCTGTGAGAGAGGAGACAGCAGGGTAATGTACTGACACTGAAGAGATGAATAACCAGACAGGCTCTGTGCTGTGAGAGAGGAGACAGCAGGGTAATGTACTGACACTGAAGAGATGAAGAGATGAATAACCAGACAGGCTCTGTGCTGTGAGAGAGGAGACAGCAGGGTAATGTACTGACACTGAAGAGATGAAGATGAATAACCAGACAGGCTCTGTGCTGTGAGAGAGGAGACAGCAGGGTAATGTACTGACACTGAAGAGATGAAGACATGAATAACCAGACAGGCTCTGTGCTGTGAGAGAGGAGACAGCAGGGTAATGTACTGACACTGAAGAGATGAAGAGATGAATAACCAGACAGGCTCTGTGCTGTGAGAGAGGAGACAGCAGGGTAATGTACTGACACTGAAGAGATGAATAACCAGACAGGCTCTGTGCTGTGAGAGAGGAGACAGCAGGGTAATGTACTGACACTGAAGAGATGAATAACCAGACAGGCTCTGTGCTGTGAGAGAGGAGACAGCAGGGTAATGTACTGACACTGAAGAGATGAATAACCAGACAGGCTCTGTGCTGTGAGAGAGGAGACAGCAGGGTGACACTGAAGAATGTACTGACACTGAAGAGATGAATAACCAGACAGGCTCTGTGCTGTGAGAGAGGAGACAGCAGGGTAATGTACTGACACTGAAGAGATGAATAACCAGACAGGCTCTGTACTGTGAGAGAGGAGACAGCAGGGTAATGTACTGACACTGAAGAGATGAATAACCAGACAGGCTCTGTGCTGTGAGAGAGGAGACAGCAGGGTAATGTACTGACACTGAAGAGATGAGATGAATAACCAGACAGGCTCTGTACTGTGAGAGAGGAGACAGCAGGGTAATGTACTGACACTGAAGAGATGAAGAGATGAATAACCAGACAGGCTCTGTGCTGTGAGAGAGGAGACAGCAGGGTAATGTACTGACACTGAAGAGATGAAGAGATGAATAACCAGACAGGCTCTGTGCTGTGAGAGAGGAGACAGCAGGGTAATGTACTGACACTGAAGAGATGAATAACCAGACAGGCTCTGTGCTGTGAGAGAGGAGACACACAGGGTAATGTACTGACACTGAAGAGATGAAGACATGAATAACCAGACAGGCTCTGTACTGTGAGAGAGGAGACAGCAGGGTAATGTACTGACACTGAAGAGATGAATAACCAGACAGGCTCTGTGCTGTGAGAGAGGAGACAGCAGGGTAATGTACTGACACTGAAGAGATGAAGAGATGAATAACCAGACAGGCTCTGTACTGTGAGAGAGGAGACAGCAGGGTAATGTACTGACACTGAAGAGATGAAGACATGAATAACCAGACAGGCTCTGTACTGTGAGAGAGGAGACAGCAGGGTAATGTACTGACACTGAAGAGATGAAGAGATGAATAACCAGACAGGCTCTGTGCTGTGAGAGAGGAGACAGCAGGGTAATGTACTGACACTGAAGAGATGAAGAGATGAATAACCAGACAGGCTCTGTACTGTGAGAGAGGAGACAGCAGGGTAATGTACTGACACTGAAGAGATGAATAACCAGACAGGCTCTGTACTGTGAGAGAGGAGACAGCAGGGTAATGTACTGACTCTGAAGAGATGAATAACCAGACAGGCTCTGTGCTGTGAGAGTGGAGACAGCAGGGTAATGTACTGACACTGAAGAGATGAATAACCAGACAGGCTCTGTGCTGTGAGAGAGGAGACAGCAGGGTAATGTACTGACACTGAAGAGATGAATAACCAGACAGGCTCTGTACTGTGAGAGAGGAGACAGCAGGGTAATGTACTGACACTGAAGAGATGAATAACCAGACAGGCTCTGTACTGTGAGAGAGGAGACAGCAGGGTAATGTACTGACACTGAAGAGATGAATAACCAGACAGGCTCTGTGCTGTGAGAGAGGAGACAGCAGGGTAATGTACTGACACTGAAGAGATGAAGACATGAATAACCAGACAGGCTCTGTGCTGTGAGAGAGGAGACAGCAGGGTAATGTACTGACACAGATGAAGAGATGAATAACCAGACAGGCTCTGTGCTGTGAGAGAGGAGACAGCAGGGTAATGTACTGACACTGAAGAGATGAATAACCAGACAGGCTCTGTGCTGTGAGAGAGGAGACAGCAGGGTAATGTACTGACACTGAAGAGATGAATAACCAGACAGGCTCTGTGCTGTGAGAGAGGAGACAGCAGGGTAATGTACTGACACTGAAGAGATGAAGAATGAATAACCAGACAGGCTCTGTGCTGTGAGAGAGGAGACAGCAGGGTAATGTACTGACACTGAAGAGATGAATAACCAGACAGGCTCTGTACTGCTGAGAGAGGAGACAGGGTAATGTACTGACACTGAAGAGATGAATAACCAGACAGGCTCTGTGCTGTGAGAGAGGAGACACTGCAGGGTAATGTACTGACACTGAAGAGATGAATAACCAGACAGGCTCTGTACTGTGAGAGAGGAGACAGCAGGGTAATGTACTGACACTGAAGAGATGAATAACCAGACAGGCTCTGTGCTGTGAGAGAGGAGACAGCAGGGTAATGTACTGACACTGAAGAAGAGATGAATAACCAGACAGGCTCTGTACTGTGAGAGAGGAGACAGCAGGGTAATGTACTGACACTGAAGAGATGAATAACCAGACAGGTTCTGTGCTGTGAGAGAGGAGACAGCAGGGTAATGTACTGACACTGAAGAGATGAATAACCAGACAGGCTCTGTACTGTGAGAGAGGAGACAGCAGGGTAATGTACTGACACTGAAGAGATGAATAACCAGACAGGCTCTGTACTGTGAGAGAGGAGACAGCAGGGTAATGTACTGACACTGAAGAGATGAATAACCAGACAGGCTCTGTACTGTGAGAGAGGAGACAGCAGGGTAATGTACTGACACTGAAGAGATGAAGAGATGAATAACCAGACAGGCTCTGTGCTGTGAGAGAGGAGACAGCAGGGTAATGTACTGACACTGAAGAGATGAAGAGATGAATAACCAGACAGGCTCTGTACTGTGAGAGAGGAGACAGCAGGGCAATGTACTGACACTGAAGAGATGAAGACATGAATAACCAGACAGGCTCTGTGCTGTGAGAGAGGAGACAGCAGGGTAATGTACTGACACTGAAGAGATGAAGACATGAATAACCAGACAGGCTCTGTACTGTGAGAGATGGAGACAGCAGGGTAATGTACTGACACTGAAGAGATGAAGAGATGAATAACCAGACAGGCTCTGTGCTGTGAGAGAGGAGACAGCAGGGTAATGTACTGACACTGAAGAGATGAATAACCAGACAGGCTCTGTACTGTGAGAGAGGAGACAGCAGGGTAATGTACTGACACTGAAGAGATGAATAACCAGACAGGCTCTGTACTGTGAGAGAGGAGACAGCAGGGTAATGTACTGACACTGAAGAGATGAATAACCAGACAGGCTCTGTGCTGTGAGAGAGGAGACAGCAGGGTAATGTACTGACACTGAAGAGATGAATAACCAGACAGGCTCTGTGCTGTGAGAGAGGAGACAGCAGGGTAATGTACTGACATTGAAGAGATGAATAACCAGACAGGCTCTGTACTGAGAGAGGAGACAGCAGGGTAATGTACTGACACTGAAGAGATGAATAACCAGACAGGCTCTGTACTGTGAGAGAGGAGACAGCAGGGTAATGTAATGACACTGAAGAGATGAAGAGATGAATAACCAGACAGGCTCTGTACTGTGAGAGAGGAGACAGCAGGGTAATGTACTGACACTGAAGAGATGAATAACCAGACAGGCTCTGTACTGTGAGAGAGGAGACAGCAGGGTAATGTACTGACACTGAAGAGATGAATAACCAGACAGGCTCTGTACTGTGAGAGAGGAGACAGCAGGGTAATGTAATGACAATGAAGAGATGAATAACCAGACAGGCTCTGTACTGTGAGAGAGGAGACAGCAGGGTAATGTACTGACACTGAAGAGATGAATAACCAGACAGGCTCTGTGCTGTGAGAGAGGAGACAGCAGGGTAATGTACTGACACTGAAGAGATGAATAACCAGACAGGTTCTGTGCTGTGAGAGAGGAGACAGCAGGGTAATGTACTGACACTGAAGAGATGAATAACCAGACAGGCTCTGTACTGTGAGTGAGGAGACAGCAGGGTAATGTACTGACACTGAAGAGATGAATAACCAGACAGGCTCTGTACTGTGAGAGAGGAGACAGCAGGGTAATGTACTGACACTGAAGAGATGAATAACCAGACAGGCTCTGGGCTGTGAGAGAGGAGACAGCAGGGTAATGTACTGACATTGAAGAGATGAATAACCAGACAGGCTCTGTACTGTGAGAGAGGAGACAGCAGGGTAATGTACTGACACTGAAGAGATGAATAACAGACAGACAGGCTCTGTGCTGTGAGAGGGGAGACAGCAGGGTAATGTACTGACACTGAAGAGATGAATAACCAGACAGGCTCTATACTGTGAGAGAGGAGACAGCAGGGTAATGTACTGACACTGAAGAGATGAAGACATGAATAACCAGACAGGCTCTGTACTGTGAGAGAGGAGACAGCAGGGTAATGTACTGACACTGAAGAGATGAATAACCAGACAGGCTCTGTACTGTGAGAGAGGAGACAGCAGGGTAATGTACTGACACTGAAGAGATGAATAACCAGACAGGCTCTGTACTGTGAGAGAGGAGACAGCAGGGTAATGTACTGACAATGAAGAGATGAATAACCAGACAGGCTCTGTACTGTGAGAGAGGAGACAGCAGGGTAATGTACTGACACTGAAGAGATGAAGACATGAATAACCAGACAGGCTCTGTACTGTGAGAGAGGAGACAGCAGGGTAATGTACTGACACTGAAGAGATGAATAACCAGACAGGCTCTGTGCTGTGAGAGAGGAGACAGCAGGGTAATGTACTGACACTGAAGAGATGAAGAGATGAATAACCAGACAGGCTCTGTACTGTGAGAGAGGAGACAGCAGGGTAATGTACTGACACTGAAGAGATGAATAACCAGACAGGCTCTGTACTGTGAGAGAGGAGACAGCAGGGTAATGTACTGACACTGAAGAGATGAATAACCAGACAGGCTCTGTGCTGTGAGAGAGGAGACAGCAGGGTAATGTACTGACACTGAAGAGATGAAGACATGAATAACCAGACAGGCTCTGTACTGTGAGAGAGGAGACAGCAGGGTAATGTACTGACACTGAAGAGATGAAGAGATGAATAACCAGACAGGCTCTGTGCTGTGAGAGAGGAGACAGCAGGGTAATGTACTGACACTGAAGAGATGAAGAGATGAATAACCAGACAGGCTCTGTACTGTGAGAGAGGAGACAGCAGGGTAATGTACTGACACTGAAGAGATGAATAACCAGACAGGCTCTGTACTGTGAGAGAGGAGACAGCAGGGTAATGTACTGACACTGAAGAGATGAAGACATGAATAACCAGACAGGCTCTGTACTGTGAGAGAGGAGACAGCAGGGTAATGTACTGACACTGAAGAGATGAATAACCAGACAGGCTCTGTACTGTGAGAGAGGAGACAGCAGGGTAATGTACTGACACTGAAGAGATGAATAACCAGACAGGCTCTGTACTGTGAGAGAGGAGACAGCAGGGTAATGTACTGACACTGAAGAGATGAATAACCAGACAGGCTCTGTGCTGTGAGAGAGGAGACAGCAGGGTAATGTACTGACACTGAAGAGATGAAGACATGAATAACCAGACAGGCTCTGTACTGTGAGAGAGGAGACAGCAGGGTAATGTACTGACACTGAAGAGATGAATAACCAGACAGGCTCTGTGCTGTGAGAGAGGAGACAGCAGGGTAATGTACTGACACTGAAGAGATGAATAACCAGACAGGCTCTGTGCTGTGAGAGAGGAGACAGCAGGGTAATGTACTGACACTGAAGAGATGAATAACCAGACAGGCTCTGTGCTGTGAGAGAGGAGACAGCAGGGTAATGTACTGACACTGAAGAGATGAAGAGATGAATAACCAGACAGGCTCTGTACTGTGAGAGAGGAGACAGCAGGGTAATGTACTGACACTGAAGAGATGAATAACCAGACAGGCTCTGTACTGTGAGAGAGGAGACAGCAGGGTAATGTACTGACACTGAAGAGATGAATAACCAGACAGGCTCTGTGCTGTGAGAGAGGAGACAGCAGGGTAATGTACTGACACTGAAGAGATGAAGAGATGAATAACCAGACAGGCTCTGTACTGTGAGAGAGGAGACAGCAGGGTAATGTACTGACACTGAAGAGATGAAGACATGAATAACCAGACAGGCTCTGTGCTGTGAGAGAGGAGACAGCAGGGTAATGTACTGACACTGAAGAGATGAAGACATGAATAACCAGACAGGCTCTGTACTGTGAGAGTGGAGACAGCAGGGTAATGTACTGACACTGAAGAGATGAAGACATGAATAACCAGACAGGCTCTGTACTGTGAGAGAGGAGACAGCAGGGTAATGTACTGACACTGAAGAGATGAATAACCAGACAGGCTCTGTGCTGTGAGAGAGGAGACAGCAGGGTAATGTACTGACACTGAAGAGATGAATAACCAGACAGGTTCTGTGCTGTGAGAGAGGAGACAGCAGGGTAATGTACTGACACTGAAGAGATGAATAACCAGACAGGCTCTGTGCTGTGAGAGAGGAGACAGCAGGGTAATGTACTGACACTGAAGAGATGAATAACCAGACAGGCTCTGTACTGTGAGAGAGGAGACAGCAGGGTAATGTACTGACACTGAAGAGATGAATAACCAGACAGGCTCTGTACTGTGAGAGAGGAGACAGCAGGGTAATGTACTGACACTGAAGAGATGAATAACCAGACAGGCTCTGTACTGTGAGAGAGGAGACAGCAGGGTAATGTACTGACACTGAAGAGATGAATAACCAGACAGGCTCTGTGCTGTGAGAGAGGAGACAGCAGGGTAATGTACTGACACTGAAGAGATGAATAAACAGACAGGCTCTGTACTGTGAGAGGGGAGACAGCAGGGTAATGTACTGACACTGAAGAGATGAATAAACAGACAGGCTCTGTACTGTGAGAGGAGACAGCAGGGTAATGTACTGACACTGAAGAGATGAATAACCAGACAGGCTCTGTACTGTGAGAGAGGAGACAGCAGGGTAATGTACTGACACTGAAGAGATGAAGACATGAATAACCAGACAGGCTCTGTACTGTGAGAGAGGAGACAGCAGGGTAATGTACTGACACTGAAGAGATGAATAACCAGACAGGCTCTGTACTGTGAGAGAGGAGACAGCAGGGTAATGTACTGACACTGAAGAGATGAATAACCAGACAGGCTCTGTACTGTGAGAGAGGAGACAGCAGGGTAATGTACTGACACTGAAGAGATGAATAACCAGACAGGCTCTGTGCTGTGAGAGAGGAGACAGCAGGGTAATGTACTGACACTGAAGAGATGAATAAACAGACAGGCTCTGTACTGTGAGAGGGGAGACAGCAGGGTAATGTACTGACACTGAAGAGATGAATAACCAGACAGGCTCTATACTGTGAGAGAGGAGACAGTAGGGTAATGTAATGACACTGAAGAGATGAAGAGATGAATAACCAGACAGGCTCTGTACTGTGAGAGAGGAGACAGCAGGGTAATGTACTGACACTGAAGAGATGAATAACCAGACAGGCTCTGTACTGTGAGAGAGGAGACAGCAGGGTAATGTACTGACACTGAAGAGATGAATAACCAGACAGGCTCTGTACTGTGAGAGAGGAGACAGCAGGGTAATGTACTGACAATGAAGAGATGAATAACCAGACAGGCTCTGTACTGTGAGAGAGGAGACAGCAGGGTAATGTACTGACACTGAAGAGATGAAGACATGAATAACCAGACAGGCTCTGTACTGTGAGAGAGGAGACAGCAGGGTAATGTACTGACACTGAAGAGATGAATAACCAGACAGGCTCTGTGCTGTGAGAGAGGAGACAGCAGGGTAATGTACTGACACTGAAGAGATGAATAACCAGACAGGCTCTGTGCTGTGAGAGAGGAGACAGCAGGGTAATGTACTGACACTGAAGAGATGAATAACCAGACAGGCTCTGTGCTGTGAGAGAGGAGACAGCAGGGTAATGTACTGACACTGAAGAGATGAAGAGATGAATAACCAGACAGGCTCTGTACTGTGAGAGAGGAGACAGCAGGGTAATGTACTGACACTGAAGAGATGAATAACCAGACAGGCTCTGTACTGTGAGAGAGGAGACAGCAGGGTAATGTACTGACACTGAAGAGATGAATAACCAGACAGGCTCTGTACTGTGAGAGAGGAGACAGCAGGGTAATGTACTGACACTGAAGAGATGAAGACATGAATAACCAGACAGGCTCTGTGCTGTGAGAGAGGAGACAGCAGGGTAATGTACTGACACTGAAGAGATGAATAACCAGACAGGCTCTGTGCTGTGAGAGAGGAGACAGCAGGGTAATGTACTGACACTGAAGAGATGAAGAGATGAATAACCAGACAGGCTCTGTACTGTGAGAGAGGAGACAGCAGGGTAATGTACTGACACTGAAGAGATGAAGAGATGAATAACCAGACAGGCTCTGTGCTGTGAGAGAGGAGACAGCAGGGTAATGTACTGACACTGAAGAGATGAAGACATGAATAACCAGACAGGCTCTGTACTGTGAGAGTGGAGACAGCAGGGTAATGTACTGACACTGAAGAGATGAAGACATGAATAACCAGACAGGCTCTGTACTGTGAGAGAGGAGACAGCAGGGTAATGTACTGACACTGAAGAGATGAAGACATGAATAACCAGACAGGCTCTGTACTGTGAGAGAGGAGACAGCAGGGTAATGTACTGACACTGAAGAGATGAAGACATGAATAACCAGACAGGCTCTGTACTGTGAGAGAGGAGACAGCAGGGTAATGTACTGACACTGAAGAGATGAATAACCAGACAGGCTCTGTGCTGTGAGAGAGGAGACAGCAGGGTAATGTACTGACACTGAAGAGATGAATAACCAGACAGGCTCTGTACTGTGAGAGAGGAGACAGCAGGGTAATGTACTGACACTGAAGAGATGAATAACCAGACAGGCTCTGTACTGTGAGAGAGGAGACAGCAGGGTAATGTACTGACACTGAAGAGATGAACAACCAGACAGGCTCTGTACTGTGAGAGAGGAGACAGCAGGGTAATGTACTGATACTGAAGAGATGAAGAGATGAATAACCAGACAGGCTCTGTGCTGTGAGAGAGGAGACAGCAGGGTAATGTACTGACACTGAAGAGATGAAGAGATGAATAACCAGACAGGCTCTGTACTGTGAGAGAGGAGACAGCAGGGTAATGTACTGACACTGAAGAGATGAAGAGATGAATAACCAGACAGGCTCTGTACTGTGAGAGAGGAGACAGCAGGGTAATGTACTGACACTGAAGAGATGAAGACATGAATAACCAGACAGGCTCTGTACTGTGAGAGAGGAGACAGCAGGGTAATGTACTGACACTGAAGAGATGAAGACATGAATAACCAGACAGGCTCTGTGCTGTGAGAGAGGAGACAGCAGGGTAATGTACTGACACTGAAGAGATGAATAACCAGACAGGCTCTGTGCTGTGAGAGAGGAGACAGCAGGGTAATGTACTGACACTGAAGAGATGAATAACCAGACAGGCTCTGTGCTGTGAGAGAGGAGACAGCAGGGTAATGTACTGACACTGAAGAGATGAATAACCAGACAGGCTCTGTGCTGTGAGAGAGGAGACAGCAGGGTAATGTACTGACACTGAAGAGATGAATAACCAGACAGGTTCTGTGCTGTGAGAGTGGAGACAGCAGGGTAATGTACTGACACTGAAGAGATGAATAACCAGACAGGTTCTGTGCTGTGAGAGAGGAGACAGCAGGGTAATGTACTGACACTGAAGAGATGAATAACCAGACAGGCTCTGTGCTGTGAGAGAGGAGACAGCAGGGTAATGTACTGACACTGAAGAGATGAATAACCAGACAGGTTCTGTGCTGTGAGAGAGGAGACAGCAGGGTAATGTACTGACACTGAAGAGATGAATAACCAGACAGGCTCTGTGCTGTGAGAGACGAGACAGCAGGGTAATGTACTGACACTGATGCATTCTCAGACAGCCTCTCTCACATGACACTATGGAAACGACAAGGTTTGTGTGAGGTGTGTGTGTGTAAGGTGTCTGTGCGATGTGTGTGTGTGTGTGTGAGGTGTGTGTTGTGCTGTGTTTAGGTGAGAATGAGAACTGAGGCGGAGAGGCCTGCAGAGAGCTGGTGTTCTGACAGGATGCTATAGCTGTACACAGACACCCCTCTGGTTACACCCAGTCTCTCTCAGGTTAGGGGGTAGTCCTAGATAAGACAATCATACAGTTGCCGTAGACTGCATATGTAATCAGCCCTTTAGAAATCTACGTAAGCGGCTAACTGAATGCATGATGCTTGATTAAAAGTGTGGCTTGCGATAGGGGTGCGATGGGGGCTGCCTTACAGATAAATGGATGGAGCGATATAGCTAGAGGATGTGAAGAAAGAAAGATTGGAAGGAAAGAACGACTGAACGAACAACGTGAATCTGCAACGACCTCCATACATCCCATAATTAGAGACGTAGAAAGGTTTAAGTGGCTACATCAGTCACGTCCCCGAGTTGCTTTGTCATCTATCTGATCCCTTTTAATTTCCTATTTCCCCTGCTTCCGCCCGTCCCATCCCTTACATTACCAGAAATGACTGCTGTCCGCAGCCCTCATCCCAGACACTGCCTCAGTGTTGTCGTTGTGGGGGACGCCTCAGGGAGAGAGAGGTACTCTCTAAAAGTGAAGACATTGTGAAACTTAAAATACCTCGGTCACAGCTTTTTAACCATTGAAATACTTCATAACATTGCCAGACAGTGTTCCGTTTGTCACGGAGGTAAAGCATCCCATTTGAAATGCTGTGCACGTGTTTGTCGCACACTGAGACTCTTCCTTGAAGGCGTGCCAATCAGCTGACCCTTCCCAGGGTGCCGTTTGTGTGTGTGCTGTGTGTGTTTAGGCTGTGTTAGTGTGTGTGTGTGTGTGTGCTCGCCGCTCAGTCCCCCACTGCCTCAGAGCCTGTCTGACTCCCAGTATGAACCAGACAGATGGCCTGAGGCTGTGCTGGTTCTCACTCCCTGTCTCCAATTCTTATTTTAGCAGATACCTTCACACACATACACACACATCTCTTTGATATTAACTCTAACTGACAGGGGACTTCCCTCTATCAGTAGTGGAGGGATTTTTTACTCACTGAGCTATTGCACCAGGAGACTGTGGTCCACAATTAGTAGATAACACACTCCAGACAAACACACACACACCCTGGGGTCCTGGGGTCCTGTGGCCCTGGCCCCTCTCTCTTAGGTCCCCCTATAGGACCGGTCCCTGAGAGCCGTGGGCGGCGGCGTACTGAGCGTGCTCAGATTAGAACAGCCCAAGTGAGAAGCCTGTCTGTTTAGTGGCCCACCAGTTCCCCAGTAGCTCCCTAGCAGATCCGTTTTCTAATTAACCTGCGACAGACAGTAGCCACCATGCAGCCAACGAGATGCTGGGGAGAAATAGACCCACATCCGACATATGTCTGTCTGTCTGTCTGTCTGTCTGTCTGTCTGTCTGTCTGTCTGTCTCTGTCTGTCTCTGTCTGTCTGTCTGTCTGTCTGTCTGTCTGTCTGTCTGTCTGTCTGTCTGTCTGTCTGTCTGTCTGTCTGTCTGTCTGTCTGTCTGTCTGTCTGTCTGTCTCTGTCTGTCTCTGTCTGTCTGTCTGTCTGTCTGTCTGTCTGTCTGTCTGTCTGTCTGTCTGTCTGTCTGTCTGTCTGTCTGTCTGTCTGTCTGTCTGTCTGTCTACTGACCAACAATAGGTTCCCTCTCTCTCGCTCTCTGTCCCCCATCCCTCCGTCCCACTCCCTCCTCTCTGTGGACACCTTTGACCTCTCTGTCTTTCACTGCTTCTCTCTGATGTGACGTGTCTCTCTCCGTGACAGAAACTGAACTCCCCGTCGGTCCTGAAAGCCCCTAAAGAGAGGAAGCCCAGCAAGAAGGAGGGAGGAGCTCCTGGGAAGTCCTCCAGCCTACCAGCTGTCCTCTACAGGTAAACAAACAAACACACAAACATTCAAACAACAGGCATTACAAACAAGTAAAAGTCTCATATTGAGTGGCTGGGCAATCAGAGAGGTCCCAGTATTCAACCCTGGGGCACTCCAACACTCTACAACCATCACTATTCATAAGGAGTATGTATTATCATACCTGTTTTCTTTATATGCTCTTTATATCTAGCTTCTCATCTGAGAACTATCCACTTAGAGTTGATTTTGATGTATTTCCTGTATGTACTGTACTAGACAGTTTGGACACAGATACTCACTCAAGGGTTTTATTTATTTTTACTATTTTCTACATTGTAGAATAATAGTGAAGACATAAACACATATGGAGTCATGTAGTAACCAAAAAAGTGTTAAAAAATCTAATTGAGATTTTACATTCTTCAAAGTAGCCACCCTTGATGACAGCTTTGCACACTCTTGGCATTCTCTAAAACAGCTTCATGATGAATGCTTTTCCAACAGTCTTGAAGGAGTTCCCACATATGCTGAGCACTTGTTGGCTGCTTTTCCTTCACTCTGTGGCCCAACTCATCCCAAACCATCTCAATTGGGTTGAGGTCGGATGATTGTGGAGGCCTTCTTGGTCAAATAGCCCTTACACAGCCTGGCGGTGTGTTGGGTCATTGTCCTGTTGAAAAACAAATGATAGTCCCACTAAGCGAAAACCAGATGGTATGGCTTATCACTGCAGAATGCTGTGGTAGCCATGCTGGTTAAGTGTGCCTTGAATTCTAAATAAATCTCAGGCCATGTCACCAGAAAAGCACCATCACACCTCGTCCTCCATACTGTAGTTCATGGTGGGAACCACACATGCAGAGATCATCCATTCACCTACTCTACGTCTCAAAAAGACACGGCGGTTGAAACCAAAAATCGCAAATTTCGACTCATCAGACCAAAGGACCGAAATCCACTGGTCTACTGTCCATTGCTCGTGTTTCCTGCCCCAAGAAAGTATCTTCTTCTTATTGGTGTCTGTCCTTTAGTAGTGGTTTCTTTGCATCAATTCTACCATGAAGGCCTGATTCATGCAGTCTCTGAACAGTTGATGTTGAGATGTGTCCGTTACTTGAACTCTGTGAAGCATTTATTTGGGCTGCAATCTGAGGCTGGTAACTCTAATAAACTTATCTTCTGCAGCAGAGGTAACTCTGGGTCTTCCTTTCCTGTGGCGGTCCACATGAGAGCCAGTTTCATTATAGAGCTTGATGGTTTTTGCGACTGCACTTTCCAGATTGGCTTACATTCATGTCTTAAGGTAATGATGGACTGTCGTTTCTCTTTGCTTATTTGAGCTGTTCATGCCATAATATGGACTTGGTATTTTACCAAATAGGGCTATCTTCTGTATACCACTCCTACCTTGTCACAACACAACTGATTGACTCAAACACATTAAGAAGGAAAGAAATTCCACAAATTAACTTTTAACAAGGCACACCTGTTAATTGAAATGCATTCCAGGTGATTACCTCATGAAGCTGGTTGAGAGAATGCCAAGAGTGTGCAAAACTGTCATCAAGGCAAAGGATGGTTACTTTGAAGAATCTAAAATATATATTTTTTAAATAAATAAAAATGAACACTTTTGACTGGTACTGTATGTGTGTGTGTTCCTATTTAGCTGTGGGATCTGTAAGAAAAACCAGGACCAGCATCTCCTGCTCCTGTGTGACACCTGCAAGCTCTACTACCATCTGGGCTGTCTGGAGCCTCCGCTGACACGCATGCCCAAGAAGACCAAGAACAGCTACTGGTGAGGGAGGGAGAGACTGAGGGAGGTAGATGGGGAAGAAAGAGAGGGACTGGGGGAAGTGGATGGGGAAGAAAGAGAGGGACTGGGGGAAGTGGATGGGGAAGAAAGAGAGGGACTGGGGGAAGTGGATGGGGAAGAAAGAGAGGGACTGGGGGAAGTGGATGGGGAAGAAAGAGAGGGACTGGGGGAAGTGGATGGGGAAGAAAGAGAGGGACTGGGGGAAGTGGATGGGGAAGAAAGAGAGGGACTGGGGGAAGTGGATGGGGAAGAAATAGAGGGGGCGGTAGATGGGGAAGAAGAAGAGGGGGAGATGGGGAAGAGAGAGAGAGAACATGTGAATGGGTGCTAGAGGACTCGGTGGTACAAGAGTTGCAAAAGTTGGATCAAGTGCTGTCCATAGCACAAACACACAACCCATCGCAATGACATTCTGCACTGTAAATCTGGTATGACATTGTTTTACCATTGTTGTATAAAAACATGTCATTTAAGCAATAAGGCATGAGAACCCGGGGATTATTGTGTGATAATTCCCGATTTAGGGCAGTTCTTAGGACCGAGGTGAAGCCAAGAGCTGTGAACAGCCCTTTGTAGGGAGTTATCACACAATAATCTCCCGGTTAGAGGGCCCTTATTGCTTTTATAAAACACTTGTCAACATATTTATACAGATATTAATTAAATGTTTTCATTAAAAACATTATTTTAACGAATACATTTGTTTTTGCATTCTGAAGTTGCAACCGAAGCGGGCTGGTCGTTAGATCTTCTCTCATGTTTGACCCAGTCATTAGTTCTAATCATTCTATTCATTTGACGTGGCTACGCTAAACAAATCATTGGCTTGTAGCTAGCTAGCAGAGATTCAATGATGATGACACAAGAACTTCAATAAATAATGATTTAAAAAATATCCAATAGTCATACGTAGGCAACAACTATCATGGTTGGTGAGTCCCAACTAACCAAGCTAGTTGGTGATGTTAATAGTGACTTTGATGGAAGGACTGTCCGTGGACCTGGCGCTGGTTGGTGACAGCCAGTGCTTGCCTCTTCTTTGGCCAGCTAAAATGGCACTCTAGCACTTTCTGTTCTCCATGTTAGAGGCTGCCAATAACTCTTGAGTGAGCTCTCACATCGATGGCCACTCACAGCCATTATTTCCCATGCCTCCAGGCCCGCATTGGATAACTTTTGCATTCTGTTCATCCGATGATGCTACGCTAAACAGATCATTAGCATGTAGCTAGCTAGCAGAGATTCAATGATGATGAGAGACAAGAACTTGAATATATCAGATAGGCCGACACAGGCCGCTCTGCGTTTGTTAATGAATTAATGGAATTCTGTGTGTTTACGGTTTCCATGGTGAATTCTTAGTTTCCCCAACTGTTGCAAACCAATTAGTAGCATGGGGAAATAATGTGTAGATGCTTTCTTCCCCCGAGGGAGATGAAGTTTAGGAATTTCCTGCCTGGGCTGCGGGACAGTGGATTGATGAGATTAACACGTCATGGTATTTTGCGAAGGTTGTCCCACAACTCCTGTATATCAACCAATCAGGATCCAAACAACCCGTTTTATAATAACTTGTAGTAGGAGATGCATTAATGTCCACCATTTATTTATTTATATTTAGTGTGACATTTCAGCTTACTCAGTGGCAGTAGATTTATCAGATAGAGAATGCAGAGATGGTGGAAATGTCCCACTTCACACAGAGCTAGATGTCCTTATCAGGATAGATAGATAGAGGAGCTCTTTTGTGTATCTGTCTCAATAGTTTCAATAGTATTCCATCTCTGTCGCTTAGTGAGATACTTCCACAGTGAGTTATCTCCATAGAGCAGCTAGTCTAATCTTTTTACTTCCGAAGTGAAGGATGATGGGGGATTGTAGTGTGTGTACATGCGTTTGCATATATATGTGTGTGTGTGTGTGTGTGTGTGTGTGTGTGTGTGTGTGTGTGTGTGTGTGTGTGTGTGTGTGTGTGTGTGTGTGTGTGTGTGTGTGTGTGTGTGTGTGTGTGTGTGTGTGTGTGTGTGTGTGTGTGTGTGTGTGTGTGTGTGTGTGTGTGTGTGCGCGTGCCTGTGTGTGTGTGTGCGCGTGCCTGTGTGTGTGTGTGTGTGCGTGTGTGTGTGAGTGTGTGCGCGTGCCTGTGTGTGTGTGTGTGTGTGCGTGCGTGTGTGTGTGTGTGTGTGTGTGCGTGTGTGTGTGCGTGCGTGCGTGCGTGTGTGTGTGTGCGTGTGTGAGTGTGTGCGCGTGCCTGTGTGTGTGTGTGTGCGTGCGTGTGTGTGTGTGTGTGTGTGTGTGAGTGCGTGCGTGCGTGCGTGCGCGTATGCACGTCTTAGACGTGTGTGTATTGTTTGTTTCTGTGGCACCTCAACCTGCACGTTCCTCATGTCTGTGATTGGGAGTAATTCATTTAACCATGAAAAAGAGAGGGTGGTGGCGTTCTGCTCCAGCGGGCGGAAATTAGAAAGCATTTGGATGGATGAAATTGTGTGGAGCTGAGGCCAAGTCATAGCCTACCTTATTGTCAGGATCTGCACGGCAGGAATCTCACAGAGGCAGAAAGGAAGGTGCAGACAGGGTTTCTCAGTCAGAATCAGAAACACATACAGGATCCACAAGTTCACTTTGTCTTCACTTATAATACTGATATTAACCTTTTAAGACTGGTATTAACTTTGTCTAACTTATAATACTGATAGAAACCCATGTCACAGTCTTACACTTTGCCTGGGTCAGCAGAAACCCCTTTCCTCAAATCCAGTGTCGGACCTCGAGGCTCAGATTTCAGTGCTTTGGGAAACCAGTATTTTTTTTGTAAATTTCAACACAGACATTACAGAACAAAGTCTTAGTGTCAGTGTTTGTTTTTTTTCCCCCAAAATAATTAGCAGCATATAGGTCCTGTTGTTCAGACATGGATAGTAATCAGAGAGAAAGGCTTCCCAAACCTATTTTCCATGCATAAGATAGTAATATCAATACCCCTGCATAGAGGAGAGAACAGTTTCTGGGCCCTGAAACATCTATTTCTTACTCTCTCTCTCCCTTTCTTTTTTATCTCTCCCTCCCTCCTATCTCTCTACCTCCCTCCATCTCCTCAGGCAATGTTCAGAGTGTGACCAGGCCAGTAGCGATGATGCCGACATTGCCATGGAGACCCTGCCTGACGGCACCAAAAGGTCTCGGAGACAGATTAAAGGACCAATCAAATTCATCCCTCAGGAGATGTCCCCAGAGCCCAAGAAACGAGATGTGAGGGGCACGGTGTGTAATAACACACACTTTAAAAATATATATATTATTATTTACAGTGCCTTAAGGAAGTATTCACACCTTCACTTTTTACACATTTTGTTGTTACAAAGTGTAATTAAAATAGATTTAATTGTCATTTTTTGTCAACGATCGAGAGAAAATACTCTGTCAAATACTGTTTTATTTTTTATGAATTATTAATGGAAAATAAAACACTAATATAGTTTGATTAGATAAGTATTCAACCCCCTGAGTCAATACATGTTAGAATCATCTTTGGCAGCGATTACAGCTGTGTGTCTTTCTGGGTGTGTCTCTAAGAGCTGTGCAAACCTAGATGGTAGAATATTATTTTAATTCTTCAAGCTCTGTCAAGTTGGTTGTTGATCATTGCTAGACATTTTCTAGTCTTGCCATATATTTTCAAGCCAATTTAAGTCAAAACTGTAAATAAGCCACTAGGAAACATTCAATGTCGTCTTGGTAAGTAACTCCAGTGTATATTTGGCCATGTGTTTTAAGTTATTGTCCTGCTGAATGGTGGATTTGTCTCCCAGTGTCTATTGGAAAGCAGACTGAACCAGGTATTCAATGTCTGCTTTTTTATTAGAGTTTCTTTTTTACCCATATTCCTTGTGAGGCATGTAAAACCTCCCTGGTCTTTGTCATTGGATCTGTGCTTGAAGTTCACTGCTCGACAGAAGGACCTTACATTTGTATTTGCGCGGTACAGAGATGGGGTAGTCATTAAGTAATCATGTTAAACACTGTTATTGCTCACAAATACCCCATGCAACTTATTATGTGATTTGTTGGGCACATTTTTACTCCTGAAGTTCATTAGGCTTGTCATAACAAAGGGTTTGAATATTTATTTACTTAAGACATTTCAGCTTTACTTTTTTTAATGAATTTGTAAAAAATTATAAAAACATAATTCCACTTTGACATTATGGGGTGTTGTGTGTAG
This sequence comes from Oncorhynchus keta, assembly GCF_023373465.1. Taxonomy (NCBI): domain Eukaryota; kingdom Metazoa; phylum Chordata; class Actinopteri; order Salmoniformes; family Salmonidae; genus Oncorhynchus; species Oncorhynchus keta. Next base: position 19,312,410 of record NC_068440.1, on the reverse strand, counting down.
ATTAGTGACACAAAATCAAAATGTAATCCATTTTAAATTTGGGCTGTAACACGACAAAATGTGGACAAAGTCAAGGGGTGTGAATACTTTCTGAAGGGACTGTATTATTATAAAAAAATATTATTTTGTTTACACAAGCCCGTATAATTGCTAAAAGCATGCTAGTAGATACCCATAGACTTTCAGTCATTGTGCTAATGCTAATTAGCATTTGTTTGTGAAATGACCTCTAACTTCCTTCAGACTGGACACAGAGACATACACATTGTATCCAGAAGGTCATCTGACTCGGCAAGTAGATAAAGGCATTAATCCTGGGTTTTAAATGCCTCCACTTTGCTAGTTTAGGGGTTGATTGGGTTGATATTTCTGGGGTAGCCATCTACTATATAATCCTGATTTGGAGAAACAGACAGTAATCTGTTAACCTATACCTGGGGTTAAATGTACTCCATCATAGGATGTGTATATCAGGCCAGATTAACAGAGCCCAACAGATATACCAGGCCTGACTAACTGAACCCAACAGATTTGTCAGACTAATAGAGCCCAACAGATAGCCCGGGCCAGACTAACAGAGCCCAACAGATAGCCCAGGCCAGACTAACCGAACCAAACCGATAGATAGCCTAGGCCAGACTAACCGAGCCAAACAGATAGATAGCCTAGGCCAGACTAACAGAGCCAAACAGATAGATAGCCCAGGTCAGACTAACAGAGCCCAACAGATAGATAGGCCAGGCCAGACTAACAGATAGATATACCAGTTCAGACCAACAGAGCCCAACAGATAGCCCAGGCCAGACTAATAGAGCCAACAGATAGCCCAGGCCAGACTAATAGAGCCCAACAGATATAGATCATAACAGGCCAGACTCACAGGCTACTGGCTGGCCATTCAGCACACATAGGTAACGCTGCTGTACTAAACAGGATTGCTGTTGGACATGCCAGTAAACTAGAGCTGGTGGATCCAAACACACACTTCCTCTGGTGTTCATCCCCAAACACCCCCCGCTGGCTCATTGTTTCAGGTCCGCCAACAGATTCCAAATGGACGGAACTATTTCCAATCTACAATCATGTAAGAGGAAGTTGGAATATTAACAAAGGGGGGAATCAAACATCTCCTTGTTGTTCCTGACACGAGCGAACGAATGATGGAGCCGGGTTGTATGTTTTTTTTTAAAGGAGGAAGAAAAATCAACAACATATTTAAACAGATTGTGAAAACAATTCCATCTGTTGCCTTTGGCTCCTCTGCCACCACTTGGCAGATGGAGCGCGTATCATTAGAAATGCTAACTGCTAAATGCTAGAACCACAGCTACTTGGCTCCTTCACTTCAGCCCTCCCTCCTTCCACTAGCTCCCTCCCTCTCTTTCTTCCTCGCTCCCTTCTAAGCCACTTCTGCCTGCCTGCGACGGGTGAGCGGGTGGCACCACCTTACACAGGGCCCAGAGTATGAGTTTATTTAACTGTTTGGTTTCTATAGTGGTTGACTCCATTAAGGTAATCTATGATTGGCCAGGGAAAGATCAACACATCCAATGCGGAGTTCAGTGCAATGCAGACTAAGGTTAAAAATAAATAAGATATAAGGTAAAGTGTGCAAACACACACACAAACACACACACACAGCATACCTAATCAAGGTCTCTGTTCAGGTGAGGAAATTAAAACTAGGGGCAGTTTGTACGACTGAGCTAAATCAATCTTTTAATTAAGTACATCATTGCATCTTTAACAGCCATGAATCATTTCACAGCACCATGCAGGATTAGAGAAGTTAACGGAGCGGAGGACCCAGTGGTAACTAGATGTAGTAACTTCATTCTCATCATCATTCTCACTAGACTAATGGCATATGTTCATACAGGATGTTCCTGTGTAATCATGGAGGGGTGTTGCAGCAGGGCCATGTTTAATCACCACCCCATTACACACACTGTCACACAGACGATTCTAGAAGAAGAAGCAATGACAACCAAGCCTTGAAAATGCAGGATGGTTTTGGTCTGCAATTATTCTTTTTCGAGATAATAATTAGACATCTTGGCAGTAGATTCTACTAGAAGAAGCAAATACCAATCTTCCTTGAAAATTAGTTACAGTTTGGGTCCGGGAACTGATGGTTCTGAGATGTAATCATTCAATGAGTGTTGAAAGTAGTGATGCGTTATGGAGTATAGCTGTCAGGCGGTGTGTAGGATGTCTAACAGATATCCTCCACACTCTGTGACCTTGAGGGCACATGTTGAGTTAGAAGAGGGCACTACCCTGCAGTAGGCAGTGTACTCAGTCAGCAGGTCCTGAACAAGGGCCAGAGGAGGCTGAGCTGCACCACAGAGTGGCAGTGGGCCATCTTACCCCTGTGGCCCCGCACACACATACACACACTCCAACACTCGTCCCCATGCAGGGGCCAGCGGGAGGTCGATTAGCCAGCCCTGATAAATTGAAACAGGGCTTTAGAGCGGTGCCAGCGCTAGGGTGCCCTGGTAAAAGCATTAAAAATGCAAAGCAGGGCCCTTTCAGCAGCTGCCCTCGCATTTGAAGATAAATGCAGCATTGAAGCTCCTCGACTGGAGCGGACGCGGCGAGAGGAAATCAGAAAAAGCTTAATCCCTGAGTACTTCCAGCAGCAGGGTCCTCAGGCCAGCGTACTTCTGGGCACTCTGCTTTAGACGCGCTAACAGAAAAACTCATTAACCCAGACTCACCGCCACAGCACTCTACACCACCTCCCTCTACACCACCTTCCTCTCTCCATCCTCCCTTCACCACCTCCTCCCACTCCCCTCTATCCCTCCTGCCTTTCTCCATCCCTCTCTGACAGAACATACAGAGAGCGAAAACCTCCAGAAGGAGTAGAAGACGTCTATGGTTGTTTGTTATTTATTTTTTATATACTTTTTTTGTATTAAGGAATAGCAGGGTGTTTTTGGATGTTATCTAAGATGCCGACAACCAGCCGGCCAACCAGACAGACGCTGGGCTATTCTTTGACTCTTGCCAGGCAGTGAGTGGCCACAGAGAATAAGTGTTCCTCAGGCTTTCTCCTTCCAGGTGTGGAGGGGGTTGGTTATTGACAGTCTAAAAACAAAAGACTGGGGGGAAATAAAATGGAAGAGGACTGGAGAGTGTTTTTCTCCCCTCTTCTCTGATGAATATCTGTTGTGTTTTTTTCGGGGAGCTGAGACTGGGAGGGAGAATAGGGAGGCGGGGGGGAAGCAGGGCTGGGGTGGTATATCGGAGGAGGATCAGGGTATGGTGGCTGTAGATAAGTGGGTTCCATGAAGAGGTGGAGGGAGAAAGGGAGTGAGGGAGGGAGCAGCCATATCGCCACAGCTCTTTCTCTCCCTTCTCTCTCTATCGCTCTGTCTATCCCACCCCTCTCTTTCTCACTCTCTCTCGTGCAGTTGAATAGAACCTAGTCCACAGACAGCACTGTGTGGCTCTCTTGTCTTGTATGTCCAGAGGTAAAACAAAACACTAGCCTCACTGGGCAATAGAGGATTAAATACAGGACAAACAAAGAAAACATGTATTTGAAAACAGTTTATGCTTTCTGTTGTATTGTAGCAAAAGGCAGAGACCACAGTGGGTTTTCTTTGTTTGACAATCTGATGAATCAGCTGAGTGAGCAGACGGCATCCTAAACAAACTTCCACGGGCTCCAGAATCTTTTCCAGAACAGGAGAGCGTCTGCTAAATGACTTAAATGTAATGTAATGTAATGTAAAGCTACAAATAAAGTTTGATTTTTCTGATGCTGCTAATAGCTTGTGGAGCATATCTCTAATTAAGTCAAATGATTATTTTGACAGATTCTCACAGACAAAATACCAAAAACTAAAGATTTGCCTGACCACTCAACAACTCAAAGTAGAGAAATATTGCGACCTTGTTGTGACCTTGTGCCTTGCATGGCTAGCTGATAACCTTTCACAAGGATCATGAGACTGACCAGAGTTCAGGTCAATTATCTCTCATCAATTCACACAGATCAATCAATTAGCACAAAAATCTAGCTTCGTTAAAAGGGTCCGAAATGAACCGAACATGCTGTTCTGTATTCCACAGAGAACCAGAGGACAGAAGAGGAAGAGGGTGTCCGTCTGTGAAGAAGAAATGTTTGAGGTGCAGGTATGTAATTGGTCTAAATGTGTTACTAAACATTCCTACATCTCCTAACCTCCCTAACACACTCAGAACTAATACTATACACATCCCCTGTGTTACTTACGGGACTACTATATTCACTCTGTTAGCCTGCATAGTACTCTTTCTTCCCAGCCATTACCACACACACACACACACGGCAGTGTCGGGTCTAATCAGCCCGTGTGTTTCCATAGGAACCGGCTCTACGGGAGCGGCATCAGCGCCAGTCTGCGATGCAAAAGAAGACACCTAAAGCAGACGACACTAGGACCGACTGTACATCCTGCAAAGGACCTGGGGACAACGAGAACCTCGTCAGGTGGGTCACTGCGTGTGTTTGTGTGTACCAGTCAAACGTTTGGACACACCTACTCATTCAAGGTTTTTTCTTTATTTTTACTATTTTCTACATTGTGTAATAATAGTGAAGACATCAAAACTATGGAATAACACATATGGAGTCATGTAGTAACCAAAAAAAAGTGTTAAATAAATCTAAATATATTTCATTTCTGAGATTCTTCAAAGTAGCCACCCCTTGCCTTGATGACAGCTTTGCACACTCTTGGAATTCTCTCAACCAGTTTCATTAGGTAGTCGCATGGAATGCATTTAAATGAACAGGTGTGCCTTGTTAAAAGTTAATTTGTGGAATGTCTTTCCTTCTTAATGCGTTTGAGCCAATCAGTTGTGTTGTGACAAGGTAGGTGTGGTATACAGAAGATAGCCCTATTTGGTAAAAGACCAAGTCCATATTATGGGAAGAACAGCTCAAATAAGCAAAGAGAAACGACAGTCCATCATCATGAAGGTCAGTCAATACGTAACATTTCAAGAAAGTTTCTTCAAGTGCAGTCGCAAAAACCATCAAGCTCTATCATGAAACTGGCTCTCATGAGGACCGCCACAGGAAAGGAAGACCCAGAGTTACCTCTGCTGCAGAAGATAAGTTCATTAGAGTTAACTGCACCTCAGATTGCAGCCCAAATAAATGCTTCACAGAGTTCAAGTAACAGACACATCTCAACATCAACTGTTCAGAGGAGACTGTGTGAATCAGGCCTTCATGGTCGAATTGCTACAAAGAAACCACTACTGAAGGACACCAATAAGAAGAAGAGACTTATTTGGGACAAGAAACATGAGCAATGGACAGTAGACCAGTGGAAATCTGTCCTTTGGTCTGATGAGGCTGTGTCTTTGTGAGATGTAGAGTAGGTGAATGTGTGGTTGTGTGGTTCCCACTGTGTGGTTCCCACTGTGAAGCATGGAGGATGAGGTGTGACTGTGTGGGGGTGCTTTGCTGGTGACACTGTCTAGGATTTATTTAGAATCCAAGGCACACTTAACCATCATGGCTACCACAGCATTCTGCAGCGATAAGCCATCCCATCTGGTTTGTGGGACTATAATTTGTTTTTCATAAGGACAGTGACCCAAAACACACCTCCAGGCTCTGTAAGGGCTATTTGACCATGAAGGAGAGTAATGGAGTCATGCATCAGATGACCTGGCTTCCACAATCACCCGACCTCAACCCAAATGAGATGGTTTGGGATTAATTGGACCGCAGAGTGAAAAAGCAGCCAACAAGTGCTCAGCATATGTGGGAACTCCTTCAAGACTGTTGGAAAATATTCCTCATGAAGCTGGTTGAGAGAACGCCAAGAGTGTGGAAAGCTGTCATCAAGGCAACGGGTGGCTACTTTGAAGAATCTAAAATATATTTGGATTTGTTTAACACTTTTTTTGTTACTACATGATTCCCTAGTGTTGATGTCTGGACTTTTATTCTACAATGTAGAAAATAGTAAAAATAAAGAAAAACTCTTGAATGAGTAGGTGTGTCAACTTTTGACTGGTACTGTATGTGTGGGATAATGTGGGTGTCGCCATGGAAAGGGAGGTTGGAAGGGTGTGTGTGCGTGTGTGGAACCATATCCTCCTGATGATTTAATGTTCAGTCTTCATTAGCAGGCCTTGGTTGCCTTGCGTAGGCAGAAGGCCACGATGAGGGGGCTGGTGAGGGGGGCTGAGGCCAGCAGCTCTGTAGAACACCTGTATTGAACAACCACCTACATTTACACACTTCATCAAGATGTAGTGAACAGTCTGATCTGCCCTGATCTCTTATCAGAGATTCAGCAGTCTCCCGCTGCTTCAACAGGACCATCCCTCAGTAGTGTGTGAATTACAGCAGTCAGCATTTACACACTGTAGACTGACTGATTCATCAGAGTGTATTTATTTATGAGGTAGACCACCCTTAATTGCGTTATATTTGGCTTACAAACTGGCACTGTCATTGGCTCATTTCAACAGAAACTGTATGCTTTATTCACTTAATAATTTGTTAGAATTGACTTAATTTATCCACTTAACGTAGGGTTCTTTATGTGAGCTGTATTTGGTATTATTAGTGCATTTATATTTAAGTCATTTAGCAGACGCTGTTATCCAGAGCGACTTACAAATTGGTGCATTCACCTTATGACATCCAGTGGAACAGTCACTTTACAATAGTGTATGTAAGGTAGTGTATGTAAGGTTGAGCTAATAATGTGTGGTTCTGTCAGTGTTTTATAGGTTAAGGAGGTCGGGGGCTGTGAGGTGTGCTGCCTGCCCTGACTCTTTCTATCTTTGCATTGCACAGGTTGTGAGAGCCGGGGCAGACACCTCTCCTCACCTCCCCACACCTTGACACAGCTGGACAGATGAGAGAGAGAAGCAGACCTTTGGCTTAGAGGCAGAGAGGGACTTAATTACGTGGAAGAATGACAGCGGCGGTGTGGGATCAGATGGCCATCTTTGACCTTTCAACCACGGTCTTCTTCGTGACCCAAATTGGACCTTCTACTGGCCGTCCAATTAAAATTGAGGGAGAGAGGCAGAAATGGAAATGAACTTTGATGAATTCTAAAATACTTGTTGAAATTAGCAAATTAAGTTTTGGAAGGTTCAGTATTACTGAACTGGTCATTCTTGGAAGAAACAACAGGCCCTTTATGATCATCACTGCCAACTCTAAGAGTCCATCTCTAAGGACTAAGGTCTATCTAGAGTAAGGAGTGATTCTGAAACTGAACAATATTACTAGAAGCATCTCATTGGTTACCTGTCTGTCTGCTCCTCTCTATTCCTCTAACAATGGTGCTTCTTCTCTTCCCCTTTTTTGTCTCCCTTGTTCCCTTTTCTGTTTCTCTACCCCTGTCTCTTCACTCTCTCCTCAGCCCCATTCCCTCTCTCATCCATTCTATGTTGGCACTTCACTCATTTGACCTCCCTAAGCATCTTATCACCACATCCAATCAGTTGTATTGACTCAAGTCATTTGTGGTCCAATCACATAGTGTTTTCCTCAGTAAAGGCCTTTAATTGGAGATGCACTTGAACTTAAGCTCTCATCATCTTCTTCTAGTGTTGTGTTGTCATCAAGTAGAACTTTCTAGAGTAGAGGAAAAGTAGTGATTTTTAGTAGAATGATTTTCCTTTCTGGTGTTTGAGAAGTACTGTAAGTAGCTGCTTAGATAAGGTTTAACATATTGAAAATAGCAACATTCGTAGTAATGGTTATTGTAACTTCTAATGTGAATGTGAGTGTACAGTAGGTTTTTAGTCTCCCTAAAAACTCTCTCTTTAATATTTTTAAAATAACAGTTTAACTCTGAGTTCTATTGGAAGTTTGTGTGTGCACGTGTCTCCCCAGTGCCCCATAGTGAGTGCTGTCAACTGAGCAGCTGCCATGTGGTCTGTCTGTCAGGGTCCTTGACAGAAGTGTCACAGTTTGCCCTCACATGTCACTCCTCCGCTCATCTCCCCCATCCCAGGATCCTCTATGTCACTACTCCTCTCTTCTGCCCATCTGTCTGGGGACCCTATATCCATGGCTCTGGGAGCTGCCAAACCTCACAATGCTGGAAAATCTGCTGAGGAATTAAATATGGGGGTTTGGTAGTTTTCCTGTGGAGATTAGAGATGCCTGTACAGGATGACCTGGTCACTCACCACGTCATGTCACCCCCACGAGCCCTCCTCATCCTCTTCCGTCTCCTCAAAAAAATTAGAGGACTGTCCATGAGCTACAGCCTCTAGCTAACCCTACTACAGCTAACCAGCTAACTCTACTACAGCTAACCAGCTAACCCTACTATATCTAACCAGCTAACCCTATTACAGCTAACCAGCTAACCCTACTACAGATAACCCTACTCCAGCTAACCCTAATGCAACTAACCCTACTGCAGTTAACCCTACTTTCAGCTAACCTTACTCCAGCTAACCCTACTCCAGCTAATCCTATTCCAGTTAACCATACTAAAGCCAACCCTACTACAGCTAACCCTATTCCAACTAACCCTACCCTACTACAGCTAACCAGCTAACCTTACTCCAGCTAACCCTACTCCAGCTAACCCGAATGCAACTAACCCTACTGCAGTTAACCCTACTTTCAGCTAACCTTACTCCAGCTAACCCTACCCTACTCCAGCTAACCCTACCATACTCCAGCTAACCCTACCCTACTCCAGCTAACCCTACTCCAGCTAACCCTACTCCAGCTAACCCTACTCCAACTAACCCTACTCCAACTAACCCTACTCCAGCTAACCCTACCCTACTCCAGCTAACCCTACCATACTCCAGCTAACCCTACCCTACTCCAGCTAACCCTACCATACTCCAGCTAACCCTACTCCAACTAACCCTACTCCAGCTAACCCTACTCCAGCTAACCCTACCCTACTCCAGCTAACCCTACCATACTCCAGCTAACCCTACCCTACTCCACCTAACCCTACCCCACTACAGCTAACCCTACCCTACTACAGCTAACCCTACCCTACTCCAGCTAACCCTACCCTACTCCAGCTAACCCTACTCCAGCTAATCCTACCATACTCCAGCTAACCCTACCCTACTCCAGATAACCCTACTCCAGCTAACCCTACTCCAGCTAACCCTACCATACTCCAGCTAACCCTACCCTACTCCAGCTAACCCTACCCTACTCCAGCTAACCCTACCCTACTCCAGCTAACCCTACTCCAGCTAATCCTACCATACTCCAGTTAACCCTACCCTACTCCAGATAACCCTACTCCAGCTAACCCTACTCCAGCTAACCCTACCATACTCCAGCTAACCCTACCCTACTCCAGCTAACCCTACCATACTCCAGCTAACCCTACCCTACTACAGCTAACCCTACCCTACTCCAGCTAACCCTACCATACTCCAGCTAACCCTACCCTACTACAGCTAACCCTACCATACTCCAGCTAACCCTACCCTACTCCAGTTAACCCTACCATACTCCAGCTAACCCTACCCTACTACAGCTAACCAGCTAACCCTACTCCAGCTAACCCTACCCTACTCAGCTAACCCTACTCCAGCTAATCCTACCCTACTACAGCTAACCAGCTACCCTACCCAAACCAGCTAACCCTACTCCAGCTAACCCTACTCCAGCTAACCCTACTCCAGCTAGCCCTACCCTACTACAGCTAACCCTACCCTACTACAGCTAACCCTACCCTACTCCAGCTAACCCTACCCTACTACAGTTAACCAGATAACCCTACCCTACTACAGTTAACCAGCTAACCCTACCATACTACAGCTAACCAGGTAACCCTACTTCTACTAACCTTAGCTCTGGCTCTGTATATATATAACCATCAGACCAAGGGTTAGGCTATTGGCCAACTGTGTATCTGACTGTAGCCTACAGTAAATGTACTTTTAACATGGCAATACGTGGTGTGTTCCATCCGTTTAGCGTGTGTGAATGAACACCTGGTAGCTGTGTTGTGTGATCGGTGTGTACAGTATTTATTGATTGATTGAAGTCCATGCTTTTTTGTGTCTTATTTGTGCATTCATTCTTGATTTTATATCGCAATACGCCTTTTGTTATTACTGTATTGTGAAGAAATTGAGTTAAGCTCACTTTTGTGTAGGAACCTTAAAGGACTCCTTGCTAGGCATATTAATTGTTTACATATTTGTTTACAATACATGCCTTTATGCTACTATTTCTTTACACACATAAACACACATATATGTGATTAGTATTATTTGTATATTTCTATATGTAATTATTTCTAACATGTTGTGGTATTACCACATTTGGTAGAAGTTCATACAGTAACTGTGATATACTGTATGGAGTAAGAATGTTGCTGCTCTCATGATATGTGTGAATGTGAAGTATCCCGAACTCCCAGCCCCTATGGCCCTCAGCATTACAGCAGAGCTTTAATAAACTCTTGACTTTTTCACCTTATTGCCATAGTGATAAATGAGAGTTAGACAGCTAATTAATTGTTGTAAAGGTGTGTCGGCGGCCATGTCGATGGCGGGCAGCGGTCCGTTTGTGCGTCTAACGCCTTCTGCCATCTCTGATTTATCACGGGGGAAGTGCCCCCTCGTCGGCTGCTAACCGTTAACAGGCCAGTAGAGCTGGTGAGAAGAGGAGAGTGGGCGGTGGTCTCTTTCTCTTTCTCTCCTTCTCTTCGAGACAAAGTTGATCTGTTTATTTCAGCTAAGCCCCGATTCTGTGGCCTTTCCTGTTCCTGCACCAATTCACCGCTCTCTCTTCTCTCTTTCTCCCTCACACACAGTGCCAGATAGAGAGGGAGAATAGAGGCTTTTGTGTACAATCTGGTTAACAAAAGCCTCCAATGTGTCTGGCACTAGACGGATAGGCAGCAGCAACAGAAAATAGTCAGAGAGACACTCTCCATGCTGGGCCCAGACCTGGATTCAATAGAGATGGGTTTAATTGAGCTTGCCTGGATTATTGGACCAATAGAATAGTTCCAAAAGTGCAAACCCTGCCCATCTGGCACTCTAGGAAGGCTAAAGCAAACGCTGAAGTATTTCAAACATTTCCAATGGTATTTGAATCCAGGACTGGAGGGGAAGTACCCTGTATTGGGCCCAGTAGAAAGACAGACAGACAGGCAGCTGTCTCACATCGAGGTTGAGACTCAGAGAGATGGAATCAGCACAGCGTGGAGAACTGTAAGTGCCCCAATCCCTCATTGCTGCAGCCTTCTCTCAGCCCCTCTCAGCCCAGGGTCCACAGAGACACAAGGGGAGCAGGCCTTGGCAGAGGGATTGAGTGAGGAAGGGTTGCTACAGCTGTGTTCCGACCATGGGGATGAGTGAATTTGAGACGGGCACTGGGTGATGGAGGGAGAGAGGAGAAGGATGGAGAGAAAGGAGGGAGGTTCTGGAAGAGCAGTAACCTTTGGGATGATGAGTGTGTTTCCCATTACTGTCCTGACACAGGATCCACTGAGATGATTTAATGGTGGCATTTTGTTTTTGCTGACTTCACTTTTTCTCTCTACTACCATTAAAAGAGAAGAGAAAAGGCATAGGGCTGAGCTGTGCTGCTGTGTGGGGAGAGAAGCCATGCAGCTCCAGTCTATTACTCCCCTGCAAGCCAGCCAGCCAGCTAGCGTCTTCCTTCCCTTCTCTTATCCCACTGATTCCACCGCAGTGTGTGTGTCCGCTCCGCTCACTTCCTGATTGCACTTTCTTCCTCTTATCCTTCTCTCCTTTTTTATTCCCTTTTTCCTCTGCAGTGCAGTTGTGGCCCCTCCCACCTTCCCACCTATGGCTCAGTGACTACACACTAAGATGAATCACCCAACCCCCAGAGGTGCCTTATATCCTAATTAGTGTGGGTTTTTGCCCCAGCACACAGACAGATGTACACTGTTAAGGGGTGTGTGTATCATAGACAATATCTTTCCTTCCTGTAACATAACATAAGGCCAAGGGGAGACAGCACATGGAGAGGCCCTCAGTGAGCAGGCTGGGGCCTTAGTTAGGTCAGTCAGTGGCTAGAGGGGTCAGGCTCTACCTGGTGCTACTGCTCAAGTCCACACACACACACACACTCTGCCTGGCTCTGTATCTGTATGTCTGAGCTCAGCCCACTGAGGCCCCCTACTGGTGAACTTGGGGAACAGCTCCAGACCTGTCTCACAGTTACATTCAGCATTTGCTTGTCTGCCTAGAGTGACAACTGGGTGGGGGTTACACTATTCTATTGGTTACGTTGCTCCAGGCAAAGTTTGAACTAGGGCTGACCCCATTTAGTTGACTGTTTTTGTTTAGTGGGTTTTCCCGGGACCACCCATTTTTAGAATGTATGCACACATGACTGTAAGGTTGATAAAAGCGTCTGCTAAATGGCATATATTATATTATTATTTATAGCCTGTTGGTCACCGAAGATTTATTTAGTTCGCTTAAACAATAAATAGGCCTACACCATTCCATTTCGGAAAGTGCATTCACGAATGAATGTGACTATTTTTAGTCTCTGCTGTAATAAAGGCTTTGCAAAAAAAAAACACTTTTAATATAATTTGTGTTGTTTACGTTGTTCCAAATGGTCAGAAAAATTATATTGTGATCTAACAGCACCTGTTTGGGATGCATAGCCCTAATATTCACGCAGCGCTTGTCCATTCCTTCTTTTATATATTCTTTGTCACGTCCTCTGCATCCATTTTGTTACGGTGTTTGTCACGTGTTACGGTGCTCAGAGTTTGTTCTAACCAATTTATTGATGTGATTAGGATATGCTATAGGTCAGGCCCTAATGGTCACGTGCATTCGAAGCATACGTGTGTCACATAAAGAGAGCAAGGGTTGAGGGAATGTTTTTCCTAAACTAATTAGGGATTTCAGTAACATAACTTTTCAGTCAAAAATGGCTGTATTCATGTTGCAGCTGCAGCAGAGAGGACAGGGCTATACACTGTTATGTGGTGGTCACTACAGCAGAGAGGACAGGGCTATACACTGTTATGTGGTGGTCACTACAGCAGAGAGGACAGGGCTATACACTGTTATGTGGTGGTCACTACAGCAGAGAGGACAGGGCTATACACTGTTATGTGGTGGTCACTACAGCAGAGAGGACAGGGCTATACACTGTTATGTGGTGGTCACTACAGCAGAGAGGACAGGGCTATACACTGTTATGTGGTGGTCACTACAGCAGAGAGGACAGGGCTATACACTGTTATGTGGTGGTCACTACAGCAGAGAGGACAGGGCTATACACTGTTATGTGGTGGTCACTACAGCAGAGAGGACAGGGCTATACACTGTTATGTGGTGGTCACTACAGCAGAGAGGACAGGGCTATACACTGTTATGTGGTGGTCACTACAGCAGAGAGGACAGGGTTATACACTGTTATGTGGTGGTCACTACAGCAGAGAGGACAGGGCTATACACTGTTATGTGGTGGTCACTACAGCAGAGAGGACAGGGTTATACACTGTTATGTGGTGGTCACTACAGCAGAGAGGACAGGGTTATACACTGTTATGTGGTGGTCACTACAGCAGAGAGGACAGGGCTATACACTGTTATGTGGTGGTCACTACAGCAGAGAGGACAGGGCTATACACTGTTATGTGGTGGTCACTACAGCAGAGAGGACAGGGCTATACACTGTTATGTGGTGGTCACTACAGCAGAGAGGACAGGGTTATACACTGTTATGTGGTGGTCACTACAGCAGAGAGGACAGGGTTATACACTGTTATGTGGTGGTCACTACAGCAGAGAGGACAGGGCTATACACTGTTATGTGGTGGTCACTACAGCAGAGAGGACAGGGTTATACACTGTTATGTGGTGGTCACTACAGCAGAGAGGACAGGGTTATACACTGTTATGTGGTGGTCACTACAGCAGAGAGGACAGGGCTATACACTGTTATGTGGTGGTCACTACAGCAGAGAGGACAGGGTTATACACTGTTATGTGGTGGTCACTACAGCAGAGAGGACAGGGCTATACACTGTTATGTGGTGGTCACTACAGCAGAGAGGACAGGGCTATACACTGTTATGTGGTGGTCACTACAGCAGAGAGGACAGGGTTATACACTGTTATGTGGTGGTCACTACAGCAGAGAGGACAGGGTTATACACTGTTATGTGGTGGTCACTACAGCAGAGAGGACAGGGCTATACACTGTTATGTGGTGGTCACTACAGCAGAGAGGACAGGGCTATACACTGTTATGTGGTGGTCACTACAGCAGAGAGGACAGGGTTATACACTGTTATGTGGTGGTCACTACAGCAGAGAGGACAGGGCTATACACTGTTATGTGGTGGTCACTACAGCAGAGAGGACAGGGCTATACACTGTTATGTGGTGGTCACTACAGCAGAGAGGACAGGGCTATACACTGTTATGTGGTGGTCACTACAGCAGAGAGGACAGGGCTATACACTGTTATGTGGTGGTCACTACAGCAGAGAGGACAGGGCTATACACTGTTATGTGGTGGTCACTACAGCAGAGAGGACAGGGCTATACACTGTTATGTGGTGGTCACTACAGCAGAGAGGACAGGGCTATACACTGTTATGTGGTGGTCACTACAGCAGAGAGGACAGGGTTATACACTGTTATGTGGTGGTCACTACAGCAGAGAGGACAGGGCTATACACTGTTATGTGGTGGTCACTACAGCAGAGAGGAGAGCGAGACAATGGGTGCTAGTAACACAAGTCTGAGCCAGGCGTCACAATCAAATCAATTGCGGTCGGACCCCCGCTAGTCATTTGTGTGTCTTAATTTTTTTATCAAACGGTTTGCTTAAAGCATCAGACAAGCTCAGTGCGTATAGTGGATTTGATTAAAACACATAGGATGTGTCTATATGTGGAAAAATACACGGTATAATATTTTGGTTAAACATCAATTGGTTGAAAGAACCGACGACTCTTGGTCATCCACTATTTTATTTTGTCAGGGACACCAGGTTGTAGGCAGCTATGCTACGGTGTCCTATGTTCTAGTACTATGCTACGGTGTCCTATGTTCTAGTACTATGCTACGGTGTTTTATGTTCTAGTACTATGCTACGGTGTCCTATGTTCTAGTACTATGCTACGGTGTCCTATGTTCTAGTACTATGCTACGGTGTTTTATGTTCTAGTACTATGCTACGGTGTCCTATGTTCTAGTACTATGCTACGATGTCCTATGTTCTAGTACTATGCTACGGTGTTTTATGTTCTAGTACTATGCTACGGTGTCCTATGTTCTAGTACTATGCTACGGTGTCCTATGTTCTAGTACTATGCTACGGTGTCCTATGTTCTAGTACTATGCTACGATGTCCTATGTTCTAGTACTATGCTACGGTGTTCTAGTACTATGCTACGGTGTCCTATGTTCTAGTACTATGCTACGGTGTTTTATGTTCTAGTACTATGCTACGGTGTCCTATGTTCTAGTACTATGCTACGGTGTTTTATGTTCTAGTACTATGCTACGGTGTCCTATGTTCTAGTACTATGCTACAGTGTTTTATGTTCTAGTACTATGCTACAGTGTTCTAGTACTATGCTACGGTGTCCTATGTTCTAGTACTATGCTACGGTGTCCTATGTTCTAGTACTATGCTATGGTGTCCTATGTTCTAGTACTATGCTACGGTGTCCTATGTTCTAGTACTATGCTACGGTGTTTTATGTTCTAGTACTCTGCTACAGTGTTCTAGTACTATGCTACGGTGTCCTATGTTCTAGTACTATGCTACGGTGTCCTATGTTCTAGTACTATGCTACGGTGTCCTATGTTCTAGTACTATGCTACGGTGTCCTATGTTCTAGTAATATGCTACGATGTCCTATGTTCTAGTACTATGCCACGGTGTCCTATGTTCTCGTACTATGCTACGGTGTCCTATGTTCTAGTACTATGCTACGGTGTCCTATGTTCTAGTACTATGCTACGGTGTCCTATGTTCTAGTACTATGCTACGGTGTCCTATGTTCTAGTACTATGCTACGGTGTCCTATGTTCTAGTACTATGCTACGGTGTCCTATGTTCTAGTACTATGCTACGGTGTCCTATGTTCTAGTACTATGCTACAGTGTCCTATGTTCTAGTACTATGCTACGATGTCCTATGTGCTAGTACTATGCTACAGTATCCTATGTTCTAGTACTATGCTACAGTATCCTGTCTCCTTGTAGTGAGTGAGTTGTTCTAATGAGCTTGTAAATGCCTTGCAATGGTCTCTCTTTCTCTCTTTCTTTCTCTGTCTCTCCCCATTCATTACCTCCTCTTGCCCACCTTGTAAACAATGCCTCTTTAATAATATCTCAGTACCGTTCTACCGCCCGACACTAAATCAAAAAGTGGGAGGCTATAGGAGAATTCCCATAATCCGCTCCCACCATTTCTATAGAGAAAATTCACAGAACTACTTTGTCACGGGGCGGGATGCGGGAGTCAATGGCTGAGTGCTTTGTGGCGTATTGATCTCCCGTCACGTGAACACCCTCCATGTAATTGCACTGCCCTCTTGTGATAAATTCAATGTCGTTGTTTCGGACACTCCCAAGGCACCACACCGCAAGGCCTGTGCTGGCCCGGGAAGAAGAGAGAGTTGTGACTGTTCCATAAATGGACGACTCTTTCTCTTTGCAATGTGGTGCAACAAAGACGTTGTAAAGAAATCACATATCAAAGGATCCCCGGCCCGGATTTGATGTGTTCATGGGGTTATTTGTTGCCTGTTTGACATTATTTTAACCAAAAGATGACTTTGTCAATGTGTTTGACAATAGTGATGGTTGTGATGATGACAATGTTGTTGTTGATGATGATCATCTTGGAGTGTGTTATTCAAGGCCAACCGACGCTGCGTAGTTTTCCATTTAGTTCATCTACAAAGAGGCTAATCAAAGTACTGCATGAGGATGAATCCCCAAACAAGTAAACAACATTTATTCACCACTAACAAACATGTAGAAAATGTCTATTTTCTTGACTTGACTCATTGAAGTGTTTTTCATCTATCTGATTTACACTACAGCACATGTTATGTTGCACTTTGGTTGTCCAGCAGCTGTACCACAACCACTAGTATCACTCTCCCCAGAGCAGAACCCTGCATGTGTGTACTGTAAGTGGATTCTTTTTTTCTCAAATCTTCTTATGACCATGTATGTGTGTACATTTACGTATACTGTAGATTAAATACTTACATTTTGGATCCCAGCGCCAACCTTGTTGTCTAATCCTCTAATCTAATCTTACCTCAATTGAGTTAGGGTTTGCAGATGCTTAAAGTACGGATGAAAAGTTGCCTTCAGTTTCATGCTGATCTCATTTTGATTAAACAACTCTAATTGCTCTGATTCCTTTTAATATCCAATTATAACTCACTTGGCTTAAGTACCTCGGGAATCAATCGGATCTGACTCCCTCCCAATGTATCTATGGTAAAAAACTGATGATTAAATGAAATGAACATTGATCTAGGTTACATCTTCACGCTAGCCCATGTACTGCCTTCTGGTTTAAACACATCCTTTTAACTTTAAACCCTGTGAATCCTTTTTCTTACTTTGTTTCTTATCTGTCTAATCTCTAAAATGCCCATTGATTTCATTGAGTCGTGTGTGTTTGTGTGTGAGGCATCGGCTGTGATTGCCTGTGGGGGAGGAGGAACAAGGGAACAAGTCTATGAGGACTCCTATAGAGGCCACACACTCCAGACCCTTTGAAGAGGGGAAATGTAATGTGAAGTTGTGAGACCTGTGATGAGAGCAGATCAAACCACGGCTAAGCCACCTGCTTGTCATCCCACTGAGAGGGAGACGGAGAGAGGGAGACGGAGAGAGGGGAATGGGGAAAGGAAAATAGAGAGAGAGAGGGTACAGGGGAGGATGTGGCAGAGAGGAGGGCCACTAAGAACTCCTGTCAGAGATTAAACAGCAGATGAAAGGGGATATTAGTCGCCCGCCAAAAGCAACATGTGTAGCAGACAAAACCAATCAATCGCCTACCTCATGCCCAATAAGATTACATCAATCAATAACTGCACTTTTGAGTGATTGGATTCTGTCTCCTTCCAGAGGAGAGTTGAGGAGGGAGAGATGGAGAAGGGGGGGACAAGCGAGCGTCTACATTTTCCCAATGATTAAAGCGGAGACAAATTGGTTTGATAACATCAAGGACCTTGCTGTGGCGAGGTCTATAAGGGCAGTGTTCAGTGCTGATAGAGGTTGAGTGACCACGTACGATGGACACAGTACGTGAAGAGGATGGTGGGGCTACTGCATCACCTAACTCTCAGACCAGGTAGCCAAGGACTGGCCTGTGCCACTGATAATGTATATAAGCTCAGTGAGGAAGAACTGGAAAACAAGTGGTAGCATATACAATGAAGGAGTAGTGGGCCTAAAACTGATCCTTGAGGGACACCATAGATAACTATTGTCATACAGCACCTGTTGTCATTGTCTTCAGAAAGTATTCACATCCCTTGACCTTTTCCTCATGTTGTTGTGTTAGTCTGAATTTAAAATGGATGACATTTAGATTTTGTACCACTGATCTACACACAATACTAAAAAATGTAAAGCTAAAATGTATTGTCAATAAGTATTCAACCCTTTTGTTATGGCAAGCCTAAATAAGTTCAGGAGTAAACATGTGCTTAACAAGTCACAAAAGTGCAAGAAAAGTGTTAACATTATTTTTAAATGACTACCCCATCTTTGTACCCCATACATATAATTATCTGTAAGGTCCATCAGTCAAGCAGTGAATTTCAAGCACAGATTCAACCACAAAGACCAGGGAGATTTTCCAATGACTTGCAAAGAAGGGCACCAATTGGTAGATGGGTAAAAATAACACTTTGGATGTTATATCAATACACCCAGTCACTACAAAGATACAGGCGTCCTTCCTAACTCAGTTACCGGAGAGCAAGGAAAATGCTCAGGGATTTCCATAAGGCCAATGGTGACTAAATTGAGTTACAGAGTTGGCTCCCAAGTAGCGTAGCGGTCACTACAGCCTGGGGTTCGATCTCAGGATGTGTCACAGCTGGCAGTGACCGGGAGTCCCATAGGGCGGCACACAATTGGCCCAGAGTCGCCTGGGTTAGGGGAGGGTTTGGCCAGGGAGGCTTTCCTAGTCACATCGTGCTCTAGCAACTCCTTGTGGAGGGCCGGGTGCCTTCAAGCTGACTTCAGTAGTCAGTTGGATAGTGTTTCCTCCGACACATTAGTGCGGGTGACTTCCCGTGAGCAGGTGTTAAGCAGCAGCACGTCTTGATGGGTCATGTTTGGGAGGATACATTACTTGACCTTCACCTCTCCCGAGCCCGTTGGAGAGTTTCAGAAATGAGACAGGATCGTAACTACCAATTAGATATCACGGAATTGGGGAGAAGGTGAGAAGGGTGGAGTAAAATAAACTGTTAGAGTTTAACTATTGTCATAGGAGAAAACTGAGGATGGATCACCAACATTGTAGTTACTCCACAATACTAACCTAAATGACAGAGTGAAAAGAAGGAAACCTGTACATAATACAAATATTCCAAATCATGCATCCTTTTTGCAATAAGGCACTAAAGAAATGCTGCAAGTACGGCAAATCCAACATATCACTGAGTACTACTCCTCATATTCTCAAGCATATTGGTGGCAAGAATAATGGGCAAATATTGTGCAATCTAGGTATGCAAAGCTCTTAGGGTGTTTACCCAGAAAGACTGTAATTGCTACCAAAGGTGATTCTAACATGTATTGACACAGGGGGTTGAATACTTATCTAATCAAGATATATTACCGTTTTATTTTCCATTAATAAAAAATTAAAATAAACCATTTTCTTCCACTTTGATATTAGAGTATTTTGCGTTGACAAAAAAAAATACAAATCCACTTTAATCCGACTAACACAATAAAATGAGGAAAAAGTCAAGGGGTGTGAATACTTTCTGAAGTCACTTTATAATGTACAAATTGTGAAAATAACATAGAATGTTTGTGTGTTGTACAATGTTAAAGAAATACTCCTAAATATAAATGCATTTGATAAAAGATTCTGACTGAAATTGAAAGAAGTGGAAAACAGAAGGCGATCCAGTAGAACCGAAAGGAAATGTTTCTTCCTCTTGAACTTATTGCAAAATGCAGGACTCGTCATTTTGAATTTTAATGAACTAATAATCATCTACTCATCAACCAGCAGCCAGACGGCTGGGTCAGCATCATGAGCAGTGTTTTAATTCAAAGATGCTCACCGAGATACACAACACAATAGGTTCATTAAAACAGATGTAATGGCAAAATGTAGATTTCCGCCTAAATATACGTACCCAAAAGTAACTGCTATGCATGTGTGGTTACATGTCAAAACTTGGTATATTTGGAAAGAGGACATCTGGGAGATTATGAGGAAATGATCAGAGAGTTGGAAACACATCATTTGGCTTCCACAATATGTGAACAATATCAGGAAAAAAATGTGATTGATGTATATATGTGAACCCCTCCAAAGTGGCATATGACTGTAAATGAGATCATTACAGTGCTATTACATATTTGCAATCCCTAAATGCTATTTGTTCAGTATAAAAACACAATTTCTACCATATCAACCTCACTCAAACATTGTGGTGGTGTTATGGGGTATCCAGGGTACATTCAAGTGTCCTTTCAACCTCTCCATAGTGTCCAAATGTAGTAATTGCACTGTTTTTGCACACTTGATGTGCCTAAAATGTATTGTTCACTAGAGAAGCTACATTTCTACAACACCAACCTCTCAAACATTGTGGTGTCGGGGGACAAGTGTGCAAAGATATAGTGACTTGGTGTCCATTCGATGCTGCCATTAAGTCATACATCATCAGATAACATTGACAATAGGCTAGATTTGTTCTTACCAACCTAAGGATGAATTTAATATTCTCCATGTAGCAATAGCTCAAACACAGACCAAATTGAAGCTTACCTTGTAAGATGTTTGCTGTTTGGTGAAAACGTTGTGTAAAATAAAAATGTAGACTCTCGGCTGGTGGTCATGATTTACATTTACATTTTACATTTAAGTCATTTAGCAGACGCTCTTATCCAGAGCGACTTACAAATTGGTGCATTCACCTTCTAACATCCAGTGGAACAGTCACTATACAATAGTGCATCTAAATCTTAAGGGGGGTGAGAAGGATTACTTATCCTATCCTAGGTATTCCTTAAAGAGGTGGGGTTTCAGGTGTCTCCGGAAGGTGGTGATTGACTCCGCTGTCCTGGCATCGTGAGGGAGTTTGTTCCACCATTGGGGGGCCAGAGCAGCGAACAGTTTTGACTGGGCTGAGCGGGAACTGTACTTCCTCAGTGGTAGGGAGGCGAGCAGGCCAGAGGTGGATGAACGCAGTGCCCTTGTTTGGGTGTAGGGCCTGATCAGAGCCTGGAGGTACTGAGGTGCCGTTCCCCTCACAGCTCCGTAGGCAAGCACCATGGTCTTGTAGCGGATGCGAGCTTCAACTGGAAGCCAGTGGAGAGAGCGGAGGAGCGGGGTGACGTGGGAGAACTTGGGAAGGTTGAACACCAGACGGGCTGCGGCGTTCTGGATGAGTTGTAGGGGTTTAATGGCACAGGCAGGGAGCCCAGCCAACAGCGAGTTGCAGTAATCCAGACGGGAGATGACAAGTGCCTGGATTAGGACCTGCGCCGCTTCCTGTGTGAGGCAGGGTCGTACTCTGCGGATGTTGTAGAGCATGAACCTACAGGAACGGGCCACCGCCTTGATGTTAGTTGAGAACGACAGGGTGTTGTCCAGGATCACGCCAAGGTTCTTAGCGCTCTGGGAGGAGGACACAATGGAGTTGTCAACCGTGATGGCGAGATCATGGAACGGGCAGTCCTTCCCCGGGAGGAAGAGCAGCTCCGTCTTGCCGAGGTTCAGCTTGAGGTGGTGATCCGTCATCCACACTTGATATGTCTGCCAGACATGCAGAGATGCGATTCGCCACCTGGTCATCAGAAGGGGGAAAGTGGATGATCTGTGGAGTCCCAGCTTTTGGTGTGTATAGATGTATTTTGTGTTAATTTTGTTTATGCTTCACAACGCTAATCAGAATGTAAGTAGCAGCCATCTTGAAATGAGGTCATCGGCTCGGCCTGACCGTATACATTTGTATGCCCATATATGGTAGTAATTCACACCAAAGAAGGCACAGATCAGATACTCAGCTTTCCGTCCACACCCTGCTTCTGTAGATAGGGGCTACCGTTCTCATACCAGACTCAATTGAAATGTAAAAAATCAAATAAGGCCCCCAAATATGGGGATGTTACATTTAAGAGGTTTTAAGGTCAAGTAATTAAAATAAGTAAGCAGGGCTAAGTGTCGTGTGCACACACACACAAATAAACACACACGCACTCGCCTAATAAAAGTTTTGGGCGGCGTTTCAAGTGTGTTTTTGTGTGTGTGCGCATGCGCGTGCGTGTGTGTGTGTGCATGTCTCTGGCAGAGGAGTCTACCTCCTCCTCTCTTGGCCCTGTAGAGGAGATTCATGGTTAATCAATTGGTGATTGTGTGCCACAATAGGAGGGTAACTTATTAGCGCCGCAGACACACTTGTGGTCATTTGTCTTCTTTTCACTGATGAGGCCAGAGGGTGCTTTAAATTCCCCCTTGTTTCCTAGACAGATATGCCTACTCAGCCCATCTAGTGTGGGTGTGGTGTGTGTCTCTGCGTCCGTGTGTGTGTGGACCACCTGCCTCTGCAGGTTCCCTGCTGATGTCCACCAGCTGTTCGTCTCTGCTTCTACAACTTAGTACGCCGTTTCCCAACCGTGGTCTTCAAGTACCCTCAACAGTACACCGTTTGTATTGTAGCTCTGGACACGCTCACTAATCATCAAGCCCTCAACGTAGGTGTTTTTGTCCAGGGCTACAACAAAAATGTGTAATGTTGGGGATACTGGAGGACCAGGGTTGGGAAATCAAATCAAATCAAATTGTATTTGTCACATACACATGGTTAGCAGATGTTAATGCGAGTGTAGCGAAATGCTTGTGCTTCTAGTTCCGCCATTGCAGTAATAACACTGACTTCGTAAGATACCAATTATCTATGAATTGAATTGTTACTCTTGTTTTAGTCAATCTAACAGCTTTAGGGGCTGACTCATAATATACTTGGTCGTGGACTAAAAACATGGAATAAGTCCAGGAAACCAGGTCTTGATGTGCACTTAGAAGACATGTCATCCACACCCCATTCTCAACCCCAAAACCTCCCCTACTGCATATTCCCTATTCCCAATCACCAGTCACACTCTCTCATATGATGTTAATGTACTTAATTCCAGACACTAAACTAAATGATTTACACTTCGTTAGTTAAAGAGGATGATGAACTGGGCGGACTTTAACACCCATTAGCTATTCCACTACCGATTTGAACAGGTTGAATAGGATGTGAACAAAGCAGTTGTTACCGGTTTCCTCTGATGGCGTCTCCTTTAACTGCAGATCATGTAAGAGAGGCTGTTCTGAGCTGACAGTCTGCTGCCGACGACAACACGTTTCTACATTGCCCTGTCACAGTGAATATATGGACGAGATAGGGACAGAGGAGAGGCAATAGACGAATACAGACACAGCTACTGTAGTATGTCAAATATTGCCTGCCGTGGAATGAATTCACATTGATATATGTACACGGTTGTTTTAATGTTTAATACCTCAGGGTTATGAAAGATAACCTATTTTACTTGAGGTGAACACCATGGTAGCAAAAAGACGTCCTCTGGCCACGCTTTCCGGGAAGCGGTGTTGGATGTTTTACATTTGATCTTCTAGTCGTAATGTGTTTGTTATTTACTGTCTGTATCAGGGAAGGCATAGGGATTGTAGATGTCTTACCTTTTAGTTATCAGCGTTCATGGTATGGCTGCTGCACTAGTATCTTATTGGTAGTACTATCACTTCCCACACAGGACAGTTGGTAGACTTTATTAATCAGTACTTGCTTTTTGCACACTACAGCATGCAGTCTTTCAACAGATGCTGCTTCTTTGCGTTGTTGGCAGTAGCCTTTTTGTTCATACTGTGTACATTCAGATATTCACATCAACGTGGGAAGGTTGCCTTCTCCATTTCCTTCTGGTTCGACTACATGAAGCAGAATTCATTTGTAGGAGCGGTGACTGAACACCCATAGATTTCACAATAAACCCCTGCTCAGTATATTGACAGAGAATTGGAACAGATAGATTATGTTGGGGGGCTTAGCTTAGAACGATCCCCAGTGGTGGTTGATCCTGTGGGAATAGTGGGATTGGAAATAGCCTTGCCTGTCTGGAAGAGATAGGCCACTGTATGTGTACAAGAAACACAGTGACTCTGCTGTGGCGATATGTGTGTGACGGGGTCAAGGGGAGATGTCCATATGGTTGGGTTACTTCCTCATTAGTCTGTGAAGTAGACTAAGGCCTTTATTCATAATAGGTTCTTTAATTAGAATAGCGGTTCCTGGTAGTTGTTGTGGTGAAAAGGGCTCCTCTGACAGGAGGTGCTGGGTTCAACCCTCCGGAACTTCACCAGTTGTCATCACAACTTCACTGGGACTTAAATACACATCTGGCTCTGTTTCGATATGCTGTTGTGTTACAGTCTCTCTATCCTAGACAAGTACAGTCATGTCTATTGGACTTTCAGGTAGCCTAAATCATGCATAGATATCCATGAGACATTTGCACAGAAATCGATCTTCATCCTATGTGGTTCACCTTCCCCAAGTCCCTCTCCCCCTCCTACCCCCTCCTCTCCTCTCCCCCTCCTTTCCTCTTCCCCTCCTTCCCCCTCCTCTCCTCTTCCCCTCCTCCCCCTCCTCTCCTCTTCCCCTCCCCTTCTCCTCTTCCCCGTCTCCCCCCTCTCCTCTTCCCCGTCTCCCCCTCTCCTCTTCCCCGTCTCCCCCCTCCCCTCATCCTCTCCTGTCCCCCTCCTCTCCTCTTCCCCTCCTACCCCCTCCTCTCCCTCCCCCTCCTCCCCTCCTTTCCTCTTCCCCTCGTTCCCCCTCCTCTCCTCTTCCCCTCCTCCCCTCTCCTCTCCTTTTCCCCTCCTCTCCTCTTCCCCTCCTCCCCCTCCTCTCCTCTCCCCCCCTCCTCTCCTCTTCCCCTCCTCCCCCTCCTCTCCTCTTCCCCTCCTCCCCCCTCCTCTCCTCTTCCCCTCCTCTCCTCTTCCCCTCCTCCCCCCTCCTCTCCTCTCCCCCTCCCATAATAGAGATGAGAAGAGCGAATGAACAGATTGATCTCCCTGGGCTGGTATCTGGTTGATCAGATTTTCATTGAAAAATCTGAATCTCCCACATTGATTAGGACATAATTAGTTGATCATGGACTGGAAGGAGAGGAGGAAGAGAAGGATGGATGGACTGAAGGGCATTCAGGCTCAACCACTGGAATCTCATGAATGCTAAATTGAGTTTTAGTTGTCTCATTCTGTTTCCAACACAGAAAAACTCACTCAGGTAAACACCCGCACACACCACACACACACAAAACCATATTGATGTGTGTGAAAGTCGATATTCATATTTTGTTTTTTACTGCCTGTACTGTAAGGTTGCAAAACCCTGTTGCCTGACCCGAGGACACCATGGTAGGACGGTTAACTGGCTTGTGTAATGATAAAGTTGTCTGGCTAGCCAAACTATACAAAAAGCTATGCTCATAGTATGACACGTGTGT
Organism: Oncorhynchus keta; assembly: GCF_023373465.1. Taxonomy (NCBI): domain Eukaryota; kingdom Metazoa; phylum Chordata; class Actinopteri; order Salmoniformes; family Salmonidae; genus Oncorhynchus; species Oncorhynchus keta. The sequence continues at coordinate 19,286,664 of NC_068440.1, read as the reverse complement.
AAGGTCAAGGGAAGGAGTAGTAACAGTGTGGTTTGATTTCATAATAATCTAATCCCTGAGAACTACCTGCCCTGTCATGATCTGTCATTCTTAGTGTGTGTGTTTGTTTAGTTGATTAGGATCCCCATTAGCTACTGCACATGCAGCAGCTACTCTTCCTGGGCTCCACACAAAACGTACAAATACAGGACAAAGTACAGAACAGTTGTAGACAAGAACAACATAAGATATTACATCCAATTCAAATAAGAGTTATATATTGGAAACAAAGAGAAAAAGAAAAATACTATACACACTATTCATATCTACATTAAAGGAGATATTGAGGACCTTGAAGACTTTGCTTTTTGCCTGTGTAGCCTCTGGTGACAGATCATTCCATGATGACATGGCTCTATACAGAACTGAGCGACACATTCCATCTGTTTTTGGTTTGGGTACACTGAGGAAACCCGTAGTGGCCTGTCTGGTGGGTTATGGATGTTTGTTTGAAGTGTATGCAAATAGATTATACAAGTGGTTAGGCATTTTCAACACACAAATGTTTCTTTAGAAGAGAAGTAGACAATTTGTCCTCAACCATGAAAGACTATGATGCATGTTGTTAATGTTCGTATTGTCTGTGCGGTTAAAGACGTGCTGCTTTGTTTTGAGTCAGCTGCAGCTTCTTTACTGCACCTGACTATATTACCTCTATATTACCAGACAGGAATCAAGATGGGAAACGATCAGAGCCTGAATATCTAGTACAGTTTATTCTTGTGTCAAAAACAAAGCAGACATGCCCTTCCCCATCTTCACAACAACTTTGTCAATATGACTTGACCATGATAACTGACCATCCAATGTTACTCCTAGGAGTTCAGCTGCTTCACCTTGTTCAATGGTCACACCCTTTACACATATCTCCAGTAGAGGTTTAGGTCTAAGAGAATGCTTTGAACCAAATGCAATGCTTTTGGTTTTAGAGGTATTTAAGACCAGTTTATTGATAATTACCAGTTCTGACACTGACCTTAACTCATTGCTATTTTTTTAAATGTATTTCTTTATTTCACCTTTATTTAACCAGGTAGACTAGTTGAGAACAAGTTCTCATTTACAACTGCGACCTGGCCAAGATAAAGCAAAGCAGTGCGACACAAACAACAACAGAGTTACACATGGAATAAACAAGCGTACAGTCAATAACACAATAGAGACAAAATAAAGGCCATAGTAGCGAAGTAATTACAATTTAGCAAATCAACACTGGAGTGATAGATGGGCAGATGATGATGTGCAAGTAGAAATACTGGTGTGCAAAAGAGCAGAAGAGTAAATAAAAACAATATGGAGATGAGGTAGGTAGATTGGATGCACTATTTACAGATGGGCTATGTACAGCTGCAGCGATCGGTTAGCTGCTCAGATAGCTGATGTTTAAAGTTAGTGAGGGAAATATAATACTCCAGCTTCAGAGATTTTTGCAATTCGTTCCAGTCAGTGGCAGCAGAGAACTGGAAGGAAAGGCGGCCAAAGGAGGTTATCACTTTGGGGATGACCAGTGAGATATACCTGCTGGAGCGCGTACTACAGGTGGGTGTTGTTATCGTGACCAGTGAGCTGAGATAAAGCGGAGCTTTACCTAACAGTTAACTTATAGATGATCTCGAGCCAGTGGGTCTGGTGACGAATATGTAGCGAGGGACAGCCGACTAGAGCATACAGGTTGCAGTGGTTGGTAGTATATGGGGCTTTGGTGACAAAATGGATGGCACTGTGATAGACTGCATCCAGTTTGCTGAGTAGAGTATTGGAGGCTATCTTGTAAATGACATCGCCAAAGTCAAGGACCGGTAGGATATTCAGTTTTACGAGGGTTTGTTTGGTGGCATGAGTGAAGGAGGCTTTGTTGCAAAATAGGAAGACGATTCTCAATTTCATTTTGGATTGGAGATGTTTAATATGAGTCTGAAAGGAGAGTTTACAGTCTAGCCATACACCTAGGTATTTGTATTTGTCCACATATTCTAAGTCAGAACCGTCCAGAGTAGTGATGTTAGTCGGGCGGGCAGGTGCATGCAGTGAACGGTTGAAAAGCATGCATTTGGTTTTACTAGCGTTTAAGAGCAGTTGGAGGCCACAGAAGGAGAGTTATATGGCATTGAAGCTCGTTTGGAGGTTAGTTAACACAGTGTCCTAAGAAGGGCCAGAAGTATACAGAATGGTGTCATCTGCGTAGCGGTGGATCAGGGACCCGCAGCATTGATATATATACAGAGAAAAGAGTTGGGCCAAAAATTGAACCGTGTGGCTCCCCCATAGAGTCTGCCAGCGGTCCGGACAACAGGCCCTCTGATTTGACACACTGAACTCTCTCTGAGAAGTAGTTGGTGAACCAGGCGAGGCAGTCATTTGAGAAACCAAGGCTGTTGATTCTGCCGATAAGAATACAGTGATTGACAGAGTCGAAAGCCTTGGCCAGGTCGATGAAGACGGCTGCACAGTACCGTATTTAATCAATGGCGGTTATGATATCGTTTAGTACCATGAGCGTGGCTGAGGTGCACCCGTGACCAGCTCGGAAACTGGATTGCACAGCGGAGAAGGTACGTGGGATTCAAAATGTTGGTGATCTGTTTTATTAAGTTGGCTTTCGAGGACTTTAGAAAGGCAGGGCAGGATGGATATAGGTCTGTAACAGTTTGGGTCTAAAGTGTCACCCCTTTAAAGAGGGGGATGACCGCGGCAGCTTTCCAGTCTTTGGGGATCTTGGATGATATGAAAGAGAGGTTGAACAGACTGGTAATAGGGGTAGCAAAAATTGCAGCAAATAATTTTTGAAGCAGATTTTCAAGCCCAGCTGATTTCTACGGGTCCAGGTTTTGCAGCTCTTTCAGAAAATCTGCTATCAGGATTTGGGTGGAGAAGGTGGGAGGCTTGGGAAAGTAGCTGGGGGGTGCAGAGCTGTTGGCCGGGGTTGGGATAGCCAGGAGGAAAGCATGGCCAGCCGTAAAGAAATGCTTATTGAAATTCTTGATTATCTTAGATTTATCGGCGGTGACAGTGTTACCTAGCCTCAGTGCAGTGGGCAGCTGGGAGGAGGTGCTCTTATTCTCCATGGACTTTACAGTGTCCTCAAACCTTTTGGAGTTTGAGCTACAGGATGCAAATTTCTGTTTGAAAAAGCTAGCCTTTGCTTTCCTGACTGACTGCATGTATTGGTTCCTGACTTCCCTGAAAAGTTGCATATCGCTGGGACTATTCGATGCTAGTGCAGTCCGCCACAGGATGGTTTTGTGCTGGTCGAGGTCAGTCAGGTCTGGAGTGAATCAAGGGCTATATCTGTTCTTAGTTCTACATTTTTTGAAAGGGGCATGCTTATTTCAGATGGTGAGGAAATTACTTTCAAAGAACGACCAGGCATCCTCGACTGACGGGATGAGGTCAATATCCTTCCAGGATACCCCAGCCAGGTCGATTCGAATGGCCTGCTCGCAGAAGTGTTTTAGGGAGCGTTCGACAGTGATGACTCTCAGTTAACTTACTGGCTGTAGTTGCTGATGTGTGGAGTGTGCAATCATCAGCCTACATAGTCATTTTAGCTTCTTGTAAGACAAGTGGCAAATCATTTGTAAAAATAGAAAAGAGCAGCGGCCCAAGGCAACTGCCCTGACGGACACCGCACTGCACATATCTGATGTTAAACAAGCTTCCATTGAAGAATACTCTGAGTTATATTGGAACTGTGTGTGTGTGTGTGTGTGTGTGTGTGTGTGTGTGTGTGTGTGTGTGTGTGTGTGTGTGTGTGTGTGTGTGTGTGTGTGTGTGTGTGTGTGTGTGTGTGTGTGTGTGTGTGTGTGTGTGTGTGTGTGTGTGTGTGTGTGTGTGTGTGTGTGTGTGTGTTCAACTGTATGTGACTCCTTCCCCACCTCTCTCTCCTGTAGGTGTGATGAGTGTTGTCTGTGCTACCACTTTGGCTGTCTGGACCCTCCCCTGAAGAAGTCTCCCAAGCAGACAGGATACGGCTGGATCTGCCAGGAGTGTGACACTTCCTCCTCCAAGGTGTGTGTGTGGGCACACAGGGTGGTGGTGATGACGTCTTCTTTTTGCTTATTCTGACGCCATCACATTATTGAAGCAGCAGTTAAACAGCTGAATTTGAACCTACAACACATCTTACAAGGCCATCTATAGTTATATGAGTATTAAGGATCGATGGGATAGAAGCACGTGTTTGAAGTGGTAAGAGACTAGCGTTGACAACAGCCATGGCTTCACTTAAATTCCCCGATCTGCTTCCCGGGCTGTGGTATCTCTGTGAGCGACAGGGTGAAGTTCGTATGACATGACAGCAGAAACATGCATCTATGTGTATTTTTTTACCTTGAAACCGAACCTGACAGTGGGCCAAAATGGCCGCTACCATCACCAGTGTCCTCATAGTTGCTCCATTGTCATACATTTTCATTTGAAATGTCCCTAACTGAAAATGGCAAGTCCCACCAGAAGGGCTTTTTTATTATTTTCCTCTATCTGCATTTGAAATAATGTTTTTCTTATTGAATTACAGTGTAATCAAGGGTAGCGTGCGGCAGCTTGTGAACCTAATTAAGTTGATAAATGTAAAGCACATTTCAATTTCTCCGGGAAAGGTCAGCCTGTCCTATTGGCTCTATGTGCGTGGAAAATGGGGGTTAATTGATGTTGCAGAAGGAGGAAGAGAAACATAAAAGCCTGAGGCATACTGAAAACGCTGCATGCTGGGAATGATATGTTAAATTACAGGCAAAATGTAAAGGTTAAAGCTCAGTTAAAATGTTAGATAGCAGAGTTAGTGGAGGGTTAAAATGTTAGATATCAGAGTTAGTGGAGGTTTACAATGTTAGATATCAGAGTTAGTGGAGGGTTACAATGTTAGATATCAGAGTTAGTGGAGGGTTACAATGTTAGATAGCAGAGTTAGTGGAGGGTTACAATGTTAGATAGCAGAGTTAGTGGAGGGTTACAATGTTAGATAGCAGCGTTAGTGGAGGGTTCAAATGTTAGATATCAGAGTTAGTGGAGGGTTACAATGTTAGATATCAGAGTTAGTGGAGGGTTACAATGTTAGATAGCAGAGTTAGTGGAGGGTTACAATGTTAGATATCAGAGTTAGTGGAGGGTTACAATGTTAGATAGCAGAGTTAGTGGAGGGTTACAATGTTAGATAGCAGCGTTAGTGGAGGGTTCAAATGTTAGATAGCAGAGTTAGTGGAGGGTTACAATGTTAGATAGCAGCGTTAGTGGAGGGTTCAAATGTTAGATAGCAGAGTTAGTGGAGGGTTCAAATGTTAGATATCAGAGTTAGTGGAGGGTTACAATGTTAGATAGCAGAGTTAGTGGAGGGTTACAATGTTAGATAGCAGAGTTAGTGGAGGGTTCAAATGTTAGATATCAGAGTTAGTGGAGGGTTACAATGTTAGATATCAGAGTTAGTGGAGGGTTACAATGTTAGATAGCAGAGTTAGTGGAGGGTTACAATGTTAGATAGCAGAGTTAGTGGAGGGTTACAATGTTAGATAGCAGAGTTAGTGGAGGGTTACAATGTTAGATAGCAGAGTTAGTGGAGGGTTACAATGTTAGATAGCAGAGTTAGTGGAGGGTTAAAATGTTAGATAGCAGAGTTAGTGGAGGGTTAAAATTTTAGATAGCAGCGTTAGTGGAGGGTTCAAATGTTAGATAGCAGAGTTAGTGGAGGGTTACAATGTTAGATATCAGAGTTAGTGGAGGGTTACAATGTTAGATAGCAGAGTTAGTGGAGGGTTACAATGTTAGATAGCAGAGTTAGTGGAGGGTTACAATGTTAGATAGCAGAGTTAGTGGAGGGTTACAATGTTAGATAGCAGAGTTAGTGGAGGGTTACAATGTTAGATAGCAGAGTTAGTGGAGGGTTACAATGTTAGATAGCAGAGTTAGTGGAGGGTTACAATGTTAGATAGCAGAGTTAGTGGAGGGTTACAATGTTAGATAGCAGAGTTAGTGGAGGGTTACAATGTTAGATAGCAGTGTTAGTGGAGGGTTCAAATGTTAGATAGCAGAGTTAGTGGAGGGTTACAATGTTAGATATCAGAGTTAGTGGAGGGTTACAATGTTAGATAGCAGAGTTAGTGGAGGGTTACAATGTTAGATAGCAGAGTTAGTGGAGGGTTACAATGTTAGATAGCAGAGTTAGTGGAGGGTTACAATGTTAGATAGCAGAGTTAGTGGAGGGTTACAATGTTAGATAGCAGAGTTAGTGGAGGGTTACAATGTTAGATAGCAGAGTTAGTGGAGGGTTACAATGTTAGATAACAGAGTTAGTGGAGGGTTACAATGTTAGATAGCAGAGTTAGTGGAGGGTTACAATGTTAGATATCAGAGTTAGTGGAGGTTTAAAATGTTAGATAGCAGAGTTAGTGGAGGGTTACAATGTTAGATAACAGAGTTAGTGGAGGGTTACAATGTTAGATAGCAGAGTTAGTGGAGGGTTACAATGTTAGTGGAGGTTTAAAATGTTAGATAGCAGAGTTAGTGGAGGGTTACAATGTTAGATAACAGAGTTAGTGGAGGGTTACAATGTTAGATAGCAGAGTTAGTGGAGGGTTACAATGTTAGATAGCAGAGTTAGTGGAGGGTTAAAATGTTAGATAGCAGAGTTAGTGGAGGGTTAAAATTTTATCTATATCTCAAAGTGCTGTACAGAAACCCAGCCTAAAACCCCAAACAGCAAGCAATGCAGGTGTAGAAGCACGGTGGCTAGGAAAAACTCCCTAGAAAGGCCAAAACCTAGGAAGAAACCTAGAGAGGAACCAGGCTATGTGGGGTGGCCAGTCCTCTTCTGGCTGTGCCGGGTGGAGATTATAACAGAACATGGCCAAGATGTTCAAATGTTCATAAATGACCAGCATGGTCGAATAATAAAAAGGCAGAACAGTTGAAACTGGAGCAGCAGCACAGTCAGGTGGACTGGGGACAGCAAGGAGTCATCATGTCAGGTAGTCCTGGGGCATGGTCCTTGGGCTCAGGTCCCCCGAGAGAGAGAAAGAAAGAGAGAATTAGAGAGCGTGTGGGGTGGCCAGTCCTCTACATGATCAACAACTATCCTTGGATTTCTGCAACAACAGATTGAACTGGCGTTGTTTCTGCCCAACATTAAAGTCCTGTATGTTTGCATATTTATATTGTTCTCATAGCTGACTTGTTCAAGCAGTGCCATGCTGGTTCACAAAGAGATAATACACATTAATGTAACCCAAACAGTTTTTACAAAGCATTAATGGAGAGGGAGCTTATTTCCATACATAGAGCTGAACTCTGATAATAAAGAGCCCTGTGGAGAACATTAGTCACTATAATATACTGTCTGTCTACTGCTCTGCCTGTGTCTACTGCTCTGACTGTGTCTACTGCTCTGTCTGTGTCTACTGCTCTGTCTGTGTTTACTGCTCTGCTTGTGTCTACTGTCTGTGTCTACTGCTCTGTCTGTGTCTACTGCTCTGCCTGTGTCTAATGCTCTGTCTGTGTCTACTGCTCTGTCTGTGTCTACTGTCTGTGTCTACTGCTCTGTCTGTGTTTACTGCTCTGCCTACTTCTCTGCCTGTGTCTACTGCTCTGCCTGTGTCTACTGCTCTGCCTGTGTCTACTGCTCTGTCTGTGTCTACTGCTCTGTCTGTGTCTACTGCTCTGTCTGTTTCTACTGCTCTGTCTGTGTCTACTGCTCTGTCTGTGTCTACTGCTCTGCCTGTGTCTACTGCTCTGCCTGTGTCTACTGCTCTGTCTGTGTCTACTGCTCTGTCTGTGTTTACTGCTCTGCCTGTGTCTACTGCTCTGCCTGTTTCTACTGCTCTGTCTGTGTCTACTGCTCTGCCTGTGTCTACTGTCTGTGTCTACTGCTCTGCCTGTGTCTAATGCTCTGTCTGTGTCTACTGCTCTGTCTGTGTCTACTGCTCTGTCTGTGTCTACTGCTCTGTCTGTGTCTACTGCTCTGTCTGTATCTACTGCTCTGCCTACTTCTCTGCCTGTGTCTACTGCTCTGCCTGTGTCTACTGCTCTGTCTGTGTCTACTGCTCTGCCTGTGGCTACTGCTCTGTCTGTGTCTACTGCTCTGCCTGTGTCTACTGCTCTGTCTGTTTCTACTGCTCTGTCTGTGTCTACTGCTCTGTCTGTGTCTACTGCTCTGCCTGTGTATACTGCTCTGCCTGTGTCTACTGCTCTGCCTGTGTCTACTGCTCTGTCTGTGTCTACTGCTCTGTCTGTGTCTACTGCTCTGCCTGTTTCTACTGCTCTGCCTGTTTCTACTGCTCTGCCTGTGTCTACTGCTCTGCCTGTATCTACTGCTCTGCCTGTATCTACTGCTCTGTCTGTATCTACTGCTCTGTCTGTGTCTACTGCTCTGTCTGTGTCTACTGCTCTGTCTGTGTCTACTGCTCTGTCTGTGTCTACTGTCTGTATCTACTGCTCTGTCTGTTTCTACTGCTCTGTCTGTGTCTACTGTCTGTGTCTACTGCTCTGCCTGTATCTACTGCTCTGCCTGTATCTACTGCTCTGCCTGTGTCTACGCCTCTGCCTGTGTCTAATGCTCCGCCTGTGTCTACTGCTCTGCCTGTGTCTACTGCTCTGCCTGTATCTACTGCTCTGTCTGTGTCTACTGCTCTGCCTACTGCTCTGCCTGTGTCTACTGCTCTGTCTGTGTCTACTGCTCTAACTGTGTCTACTGCTCTGTCTGTGTCTACTGCTCTGCCTGTGTCTACTGCTCTGTCTGAGTCTACTGCTCTGTCTGTTTCTACTGCTCTGTCTGTGTCTACTGTCTGTATCTACTGCTCTGTCTGTTTCTACTGCTCTGTCTGTGTCTACTGTCTGTGTCTACTGCTCTGTCTGTGTATACTGCTCTGTCTGTTTCTACTGCTCTGTCTGTGTCTACTGCTCTTTCTGTGTCTACTGCTCTGCCTGTGTCTACTGCTCTGCCTGTGTCTACTGCTCTGTCTGTGTCGACTGCTCTGCCTGTGTCTACTGCTCTGTCTGTTTCTACTGCTCTGTCTGTGTCTACTGCTCTGTCTGTGTCTACTGCTCTGCCTGTGTCTACTGCTCTGTCTGTGTCTACTGTCTGTGTCTACTGCGCTGCCTGTGTCTACTGCTCTGCCTGTGTCTACTGCTCTGTCTGTGTCTACTGCTCTGCCTGTGTCTAATGCTCTGTCTGTGTCTACTGCTCTGTCTGTGTCTACTGCTCTGTCTGTGTCTACTGCTCTGTCTGTGTCTACTGCTCTGTCTGTATCTACTGCTCTGCCTACTTCTCTGCCTGTGTCTACTGCTCTGCCTGTGTCTACTGCTCTGTCTGTGTCTACTGCTCTGCCTGTGGCTACTGCTCTGTCTGTGTCTACTGCTCTGCCTGTGTCTACTGCTCTGTCTGTTTCTACTGCTCTGTCTGTGTCTACTGCTCTGTCTGTGTCTACTGCTCTGCCTGTGTATACTGCTCTGCCTGTGTCTACTGCTCTGCCTGTGTCTACTGCTCTGCCTGTGTCTACTGCTCTGTCTGTGTCTACTGCTCTGTCTGTGTCTACTGCTCTGCCTGTTTCTACTGCTCTGCCTGTTTCTACTGCTCTGCCTGTGTCTACTGCTCTGCCTGTATCTACTGCTCTGCCTGTATCTACTGCTCTGTCTGTATCTACTGCTCTGTCTGTGTCTACTGCTCTGTCTGTGTCTACTGTCTGTATCTACTGCTCTGTCTGTTTCTACTGCTCTGTCTGTGTCTACTGTCTGTGTCTACTGCTCTGTTTGTGTCTACTGCTCTGCCTGTGTCTACGCCTCTGCCTGTGTCTAATGCTCCGCCTGTGTCTACTGCTCTGCCTGTGTCTACTGCTCTGCCTGTATCTACTGCTCTGTCTGTGTCTACTGCTCTGCCTGTGTCTACTGCTCTGCCTGTGTCTACTGCTCTGCCTGTGTCTACTGCTCTGTCTGTGTCTACTGCTCTAACTGTGTCTACTGCTCTGTCTGTGTCTACTGCTCTGCCTGTGTCTACTGCTCTGTCTGTGTCTACTGCTCTGTCTGTTTCTACTGCTCTGTCTGTGTCTACTGTCTGTCTGTGTCTACTGCTCTGCCTGTGTCTACTGCTCTGTCTGCTCTGTCTGTCTACTGCTCTGTCTGTGTCTACTGCTCTGTCTGTGTCTACTGTCTGTATCTACTGCTCTGTCTGTTTCTACTGCTCTGTCTGTGTCTACTGTCTGTGTCTACTGCTCTGTTTGTGTCTACTGCTCTGCCTGTGTCTACGCCTCTGCCTGTGTCTAATGCTCCGCCTGTGTCTACTGCTCTGCCTGTGTCTACTGCTCTGCCTGTATCTACTGCTCTGTCTGTGTCTACTGCTCTGCCTGTGTCTACTGCTCTGCCTGTGTCTACTGCTCTGCCTGTGTCTACTGCTCTGTCTGTGTCTACTGCTCTAACTGTGTCTACTGCTCTGTCTGTGTCTACTGCTCTGCCTGTGTCTACTGCTCTGTCTGAGTCTACTGCTCTGTCTGTTTCTACTGCTCTGTCTGTGTCTACTGTCTGTATCTACTGCTCTGTCTGTTTCTACTGCTCTGTCTGTGTCTACTGTCTGTGTCTACTGCTCTGTCTGTGTATACTGCTCTGTCTGTTTCTACTGCTCTGTCTGTGTCTACTGCTGTTTCTGTGTCTACTGCTCTGCCTGTGTCTACTGCTCTGCCTGTGTCTACTGCTCTGTCTGTGTCGACTGCTCTGCCTGTGTCTACTGCTCTGTCTGTTTCTACTGCTCTGTCTGTGTCTACTGCTCTGTCTGTGTCTACTGCTCTGCCTGTCTCTACTGCTCTGTCTGTGTCTACTGCCTGTGTCTACTGCGCTGCCTGTGTCTACTGCTCTGCCTGTGTCTACTGCTCTGTCTGTGTCTACTGCTCTGCCTACGGATCTGTCTGTGTCTACTGCTCTGTCTGTGTCTACTGCTCTGTCTGTGTCTACTGCTCTGTCTGTTTCTACTGCTCTGTCTGTGTCTACTGTCTGTATCTACTGCTCTGTCTGTTTCTACTGCTCTGTCTGTGTCTACTGTCTGTGTCTACTGCTCTGTCTGTGTGTATACTGCTCTGTCTGTTTCTACTGCCTGTGTCTACTGTCTGTGTCTACTGCTCTGTCTGTGTCTACTGCTCTGCCTGTGTCTACTGCTCTGGCTGTGTCTACTGCCTGTGTCTAATGCTCCGTCTGTGTCTACTGCTCTGTCTGTGTCTACTGCTCTGTCTGTGTCTACTGCTCTGTCTGTGTCTACTGCTCTGCATGTGTCTACTGCTCTGTCTGTGTCTACTGCTCTGCCTGTGTCTGCTGCTCTGTCTGTGTCTACTGCTCTGTCTGTGTCTACTGCTCTGTCTGTGTCTACTGCTCTGTCTGTGTCTACTGCTCTGCCTGTGTCTACTGCTCTGTCTGTGTCTACTGCTCTGTCTGTGTCTACTGCTCTGTCTGTGTCTACTGCTCTGTCTGTTTCTACTGCTCTGTCTGTGTCTACTGCTCTGTCTGTTTCTACTGCTCTGTCTGTGTCTACTGCTCTGTCTGTGTCTACTGCTCTGCCTGTGTCTACTGCTCTGCCTGTGTCTACTGCTCTGTCTGTGTCTACTGCTCTGTCTGTGTCTACTGCTCTGTCTGTGTCTACTGCTCTGTCTGTGTCTACTGCTCTGTCAGTGTCTACTTCTCTGTCTGTGTCTACTGCTCTGCCTGTGTCTACTGCTCTGTCTGTGTCTACTGCTCTGTCTGTGTCTACTGCTCTGTCTGTGTCTACTGCTCTGTCTGTGTCTACTGCTCTGCCCGTGTCTACTGCTCTGCCTGTGTCTACTGCTCTGGCTGTGTCTACTGCCTGTGTCTAATGCTCCGTCTGTGTCTACTGCTCTGTCTGTGTCTACTGCTCTGCCTGTGTCTACTGCTCTGTCTGTGTCTACTGCTCTGTCTGTGTCTACTGCTCTAACTGTGTCTACTGCTCTAACTGTGTCTACTGCTCTGTCTGTGTCTACTGCTCTGCCTGTGTCTACTGCTCTGTCTGTGTCTACTGCTCTGTCTGTTTCTACTGCTCTGTCTGTGTCTACTGTCTGTATCTACTGCTCTGTCTGTTTCTACTGCTCTGTCTGTGTCTACTGCTCTGTCTGTGTATACTGCTCTGTCTGTGTCTACTGCTCTGTCTGTGTCTACTGCTCTGTCTGTTTCTACTGCTCTGTCTGTGTCTACTTCTCTGCCTGTGTCTACTGCTCTGTCTGTGTATACTGCTCTGTCTGTTTCTACTGCTCTGTCTGTGTCTACTTCTCTGCCTGTGTCTACTGCTCTGTCTGTGTATACTGCTCTGTCTGTTTCTACTGCTCTGTCTGTGTCTACTGCTCTGTCTGTGTCTACTTCTCTGCCTGTGTCTACTGCTCTGTCTGTGTCTACTGCTCTGTCTGTGTCTACTGCTCTGCCTGTGTATACTGCTCTGCCTGTGTATACTGCTCTGCCTGTGTCTACTGCTCTGCCTGTGTCTACTGCTCTGTCTGTGTCTACTGCTCTGCCTGTGTCTACTGCTCTGTCTGTGTCTACTGCTCTGCCTGTGTCTACTGCTCTGTCTGTGTCTACTTCTCTGTCTGTGTCTACTGCTCTGTCTGTGTCTACTGCTCTGCCTGTGTCTACTGCTCTGTCTGTGTCTACTGCTCTGCCTGTGTATACTGCTCTGCCTGTGTCTTCTGCTCTGCCTGTGTCTACTGCTCTGTCTGTTTCTACTGCTCTGCCTGTGTATACTGCTCTGCCTGTGTCTACTGCTCTGCCTGTGTCTACTGCTCTGCCTGTGTCTACTGCTCTGTCTGTGTCTACTGCTCTGCCTGTGTCTACTGCTCTGTCTGTGTCTACTGCTCTGTCTGTGTCTACTGTCTGTGTCTACTGCTCTGCCTGTGTCTACTGCTCTGCCTGTGTCTACTGCTCTGTCTGTATCTACTGCTCTGCCTGTGTCTACTGCTCTGTCTGTGTCTACTGCTCTGCCCATGTCTACTGCTCTGCCTGTGTCTACTGCTCTGTCTGTTTCTACTGCTCTGTCTGTGTCTACTGCTCTGTCTGTGTCTACTGCTCTGCCTATGGATCTGTCTGTGTCTACTGCTCTGTCTGTGTCTACTGCTCTGCCTGTGTCTACTGCTCTGTCTGTGTCTACTGCTCTGTCTGTGTCTACTGCTCTGCCTGTGTCTACTGCTCTGTCTGTGTCTACTGCTCTTCCCATGTCTACTGCTCTGCCTGTGTCTACTGCTCTGTCTGTGTCTACTGCTCTGTCTGTGTCTACTGCTCTGCCCATGTCTACTGCTCTGCCTGTGTCTACTGCTCTGTCTGTGTCTACTGCTCTGTCTGTGTCTACTGCTCTGCCCATGTCTACTGCTCTGCCTGTGTCTACTGCTCTGCCTGTGTCTACTGCTCTGTCTGTGTCTACGGCTCTGCCCATGTCTACTGCTCTGCCTGTGTCTACTGCTCTGTCTGTTTCTACTGCTCTGTCTGTGTCTACTGCTCTGCCTGTGTCTACTGCTCTGTCTGTGTCTACTGCTCTGCCTGTGTCTACTGCTCTGTCTGTGTCTACTGCTCTGCCCGTGTCTACTGCTCTGCCTGTGTCTACTGCTCTGTCTGTTTCTACTGCTCTGTCTGTGTCTACTGCTCTGTCTGTGTCTACTGCTCTGCCCGTGTCTACTGCTCTGCCTGTGTCTACTGCTCTGCCTGTGTCTACTGCTCTGCCTGTGTCTACTGCTCTGTCTGTTTCTACTGCTCTGCCCGTGTCTACTGCTCTGCCTGTGTCTACTGCTCTGTCTGTTTCTACTGCTCTGTCTGTGTCTACTGCTCTGTCTGTGTCTACTGCTCTGCCCATGTCTACTGCTCTGCCTGTGTCTACTGCTCTGTCTGTTTCTACTGCTCTGCCTGTGTCTACTGCTCTAACTGTGTCTACTGCTCTGCCTGTGTCTACTGCTCTGTCTGTGTCTACTGCTCCGCCCATGTCTACTGCTCTGCCTGTGTCTACTGCTCTGCCTGTGTCTACTGCTCTGCCTGTGTCTACTGCTCTGCCTGTGTCTACTGCTCTGTCTGTGTCTACTGCTCTGTCTGTGTCTACTGCTCTGTCTGTGTCTACTGCTCTGCCTACGGATCTGTCTGTGTCTACTGCTCTAACTATGTCTACTGCTCTGTCTGTGTCTACTGCTCTGTCTGTGTCTACTGCTCTGCCTGTGTCTACTGCTCTGTCTGTGTCTACTGCTCTAACTGTGTCTACTGCTCTGTCTGTGTCTACTGCTCTGCCTACGGATCTGTCTGTGTCTACTGCTCTGCCTGTGTCTACTGCTCTGTCTGTGTCTACTGCTCTGCCTGTGTCTACTGCTCTGTCTGTGTCTACTGCTCTAACTGTGTCTACTGCTCTGTCTGTGTCTACTGCTCTGCCTACGGATCTGTCTGTGTCTACTGCTCTGCCCATGTCTACTGCTCTGCCTGTGTCTACTGCTCTGTCTGTGTCTACTGCTCTGTCTGTGTCTACTGCTCTGCCTGTGTCTACTGCTCTGCCTGTGTCTACTGCTCTGCCTGTGTCTACTGCTCTGTCTGTGTCTACTGCTCTGTCTGTGTCTACTGCTCTGTCTGTGTCTACTGCTCTGTCTGTGTCTACTGGTCTCCCTACGGATCTGTCTGTGTCTACTGCTCTGTCTGTGTCTACTGCTCTGTCTGTGTCTACTGCTCTGCCTACGGATCTGTCTGTGTCTACTGCTCTGTCTGTGTCTACTGCTCTGCCTACGGATCTGTCTGTGTCTACTGCTCTGTCTGTGTCTACTGCTCTGCCTGTGTCTACTGCTCTGCCTGTGTCTACTGCTCTGTCTGTGTCTACTGCTCTGTCTGTGTCTACTGCTCTGCCTACGGATCTGTCTGTGTCTACTGCTCTAACTGTGTCTACTGCTCTGTCTGTGTCTACTGCTCTGTCTGTGTCTACTGCTCTGCCTGTGTCTACTGCTCTGTCTGTGTCTACTGCTCTGTCTGTGTCTACTGCTCTGCCTGTGTCTACTGCTCTGTCTGTGTCTACTGCTCTGCCTGTGTCTACTGCTCTGTCTGTGTCTACTGCTCTGCCTACGGATCTGTCTGTGTCTACTGCTCTGCCTGTGTCTACTGCTCTGTCTGTGTCTACTGCTCTGCCTACGGATCTGTCTGTGTCTACTGCTCTGCCTGTGTCTACTGCTCTGCCTGTGTCTACTGCTCTGTCTGTGTCTACTGCTCTGTCTGTGTCTACTGCTCTGTCTGTTTCTACTGCTCTGTCTGTGTCTACTGCTCTGTCTGTGTCTACTGCTCTGTCTGTTTCTACTGCTCTGTCTGTGTCTACTGTCTGTATCTACTGCTCTGTCTGTTTCTACTGCTCTGTCTGTGTCTACTGTCTGTGTCTACTGCTCTGTCTGTGTATACTGCTCTGTCTGTTTCTACTGCTCTGTCTGTGTCTACTGCTCTGTCTGTGTCTACTGCTCTGCCTGTGTCTAATGCTCCGCCTGTGTCTACTGCTCTGCCTGTGTCTACTGCTCTGCCTGTGTCTACTGCTCTGCCTGTGTCTAATGCTCCGCCTGTGTCTACTGCTCTGCCTGTGTCTACTGCTCTGCCTGTGTCTACTGCTCTGTCTGTGTCTACTGCTCTGTCTGTGTCTACTGTTCTGCCTACGGATCTGTCTGTGTCTACTGCTCTGCCTGTGTCTAATGCTCCGCCTGTGTCTACTGCTCTGCCTGTGTCTACTGCTCTGCCTGTGTCTACTGCTCTGCCTGTGTCTACTGCTCTGCCTGTGTCTAATGCTCCGCCTGTGTCTACTGCTCTGCCTGTGTCTACTGCTCTGTCTGTGTCTACTGCTCTGCCTACAGATCTGTCTGTGTCTACTGCTCTATCTGTGTCTACTGCTCTGCCTGTGTCTACTGCTCTGCCTGTGTCTACTGCTCTGTCTGTGTCTACTGCTCTGCCTGTGTCTACTGCTCTGCCTGTGTCTACTGCTCTGCCTACGGATCTGTCTGTGTCTACTGCTCTGCCTGTGTCTACTGCTCTGTCTGTGTCTACTGCTCTGTCTGTGTCTACTGCTCTGCCTGTGTCTACTGCTCTGCCTGTGTCTACTGCTCTGTCTGTGTCTACTGCTCTGTCTGTGTCTACTGCTTTGTCTGTGTCTACTGCTCTGCCTGTGTCTACTGCTCTGCCTGTGTCTACTGCTCTGTCTGTGTCTACTGCTCTGCCTACGGATCTGTCTGTGTCTACTGCTCTGTCTGTGTCTACTGCTCTGTCTGTGTCTACTGCTCTGTCTGTGTCTACTGCTCTGCCTGTGTCTACTGCTCTGCCTGTCTCTACTGCTCTGTCTGTGTCTACTGCTCTGCCTACGGATCTGTCTGTGTCTACTGCTCTGCCTGTGTCTACTGCTCTGCCTGTGTCTACTGCTCTGCCTGTGTCTACTGCTCTGCCTGTGTCTACTGCTCTGTCTGTGTCTACTGCTCTGCCTACGGATCTGTCTGTGTCTACTGCTCTGTCTGTGTCTACTGCTCTGCCTGTGTCTACTGCTCTGTCTGTGTCTACTGCTCTGCCTGTGTCTACTGCTCTGCCTGTGTCTACTGCTCTGCCTACGGATCTGTCTGTGTCTACTGCTCTGTCTGTGTCTACTGCTCTGTCTGTGTCTACTGCTCTGTCTGTGTCTACTGCTCTGCCTGTGTCTACTGCTCTGCCTGTGTCTACTGCTCTGCCTGTGTCTACTGCTCTGCCTGTGTCTACTGCTCTGCCTACGGATCTGTCTGTGTCTACTGCTCTGTCTGTGTCTACTGCTCTGTCTGTGTCTACTGCTCTGCCTGTGTCTACTGCTCTGCCTGTGTCTACTGCTCTGCCTACGGATCTGTCTGTGTCTACTGCTCTGCCTGTGTCTACTGCTCTGTCTGTGTCTACTGCTCTGTCTGTGTCTACTGCTCTGCCTACGGATCTGTCTGTGTCTACTGCTCTGCCTGTGTCTAATGCTCTGTCTGTGTCTACTGCTCTGTCTGTGTCTACTGCTCTGTCTGTGTCTACTGCTCTGTCTGTGTCTACTGCTCTGTCTGTTTCTACTGCTCTGTCTGTGTCTACTGCTCTGTCTGTGTCTACTGCTCTGCCTGTGTCTACTGCTCTGTCTGTGTCTACTGCTCTGCCCGTGTCTACTGCTCTGTCTGTGTCTACTGCTCTGTCTGTTTCTACTGCTCTGTCTGTGTCTACTGCTCTGCCTGTGTCTACTGCTCTGTCTGTGTCTACTGCTCTGTCTGTGTCTACTGCTCTGTCTGTTTCTACTGCTCTGTCTGTGTCTACTGTCTGTATCTACTGCTCTGTCTGTTTCTACTGCTCTGTCTGTGTCTACTGTCTGTGTCTACTGCTCTGTCTGTGTCTACTGCTCTGCCCATGTCTACTGCTCTGCCTGTGTCTACTGCTCTGGCTGTGTCTACTGCCTGTGTCTACTGTCTGTGTCTACTGCTCTGCCCATGTCTACTGCTCTGCCTGTGTCTACTGCTCTGTCTGTGTCTACTGCTCTGCCTGTGTCTACTGCTCTGTCTGTGTCTACTGCTCTGCCTGTTTCTACTGCTCTGTCTGTGTCTACTGCTCTGTCTGTTTCTACTGCTCTGCCTGTGTCTACTGCTCTGCCTGTGTCTACTGTTCTGCCTGTGTCTACGGCTCTGCCTGTTTCTACTGCTCTGCCTGTTTCTACTGCTCTGCCTGTTTATACTGCTCTGTCTGTTTCTACTGCTCTGCCTGTGTCTACTGCTCTGCCTGTGTCTACTGCTCTGCCTGTTTCTACTGCTCCGTCTGTGTCTACTGCTCTGTCTGTGTCTACTGCTCTGCCTGTGTCTACTGCTCTGCCTACGGATCTGTCTGTGTCTACTGCTCTGTCTGTGTCTACTGCTCTGCCTGTGTCTACTGCTCTGCCTGTGTCTACTGTTCTGCCTGTGTCTACTGTTCTGCCTGTGTCTACTGCTCTGTCTGTTTCTACTGCTCTGTCTGTGTCTACTGCTCTGTCTGAGTCTACTGCTCTGCCTGTGTCTACTGCTCTGTCTGTGTCTACTGCTCTGCCTACGGATCTGTCTGTGTCTACTGCTCTGTCTGTGTCTACTGCTCTGCCTGTGTCTACTGCTCTGTCTGTGTCTACTGCTCTGCCTACGGATCTGTCTGTGTCTACTGCTCTGTCTGTGTCTACTGCTCTGCCTGTGTCTACTGCTCTGCCTGTGTCTACTGTTCTGCCTGTGTCTACTGTTCTGCCTGTGTCTACTGCTCTGTCTGTTTCTACTGCTCTGTCTGTGTCTACTGCTCTGTCTGAGTCTACTGCTCTGCCTGTGTCTACTGCTCTGCCTGTGTCTACTGCTCTGCCCATGTCTACTGCTCTAGTGTAAATAGTATTAGTCAAATGGGAGAAGACAGGCTCCTGCCGTTAGTGTGTGTGGAGTGTGTTGATCTGAACAGAGGCTGAGGCAGGACACACACTCACTGGAAGAAGCAAACATTGGAAAGGAGATTTTCAAGGTTGGTATGTAGTAAGGAAGGGAATGGAAAGCGAAGGGGGGCAAACAGGGATTAAACAAGTCTCTTATTAAAAGTGCTGCTGTTGGCAGCCTGCTGAGAGACAGAGAGAGAGAGAGAGAGAGAGAGAGAGAGAGAGAGAGAGAGAGAGAGAGAGAGAGAGAGAGAGAGAGAGAGAGAGAGAGAGAGAGAGAGAGAGAGAGAGAGAGAGAGAGAGAGAGAGAGAGAGAGAGAGAGAGAGAGAGAGAGAGAGAGAGAGAGAGAGAGAGAGAGAGAGAGAGAGAGAGAGAGAGAGAGAGAGAGAGAGAGAGAGAGAGAGAGAGACCCCCAGGACCAGACCCAATCCTCTTTCATCACCCCTGTGCAACACACACTGGAACAAACATAACACATACACAACCAGGCAAACACACTCAGCATCTCTTACATGAACATACTGTCACACACCCATCTGATGTAGACACGCACACACCCATTTGGTATAGACACAGACACATCCATCTGATATAGCACACAGCGTGCAGACACACACACACACTTGCCCTCTCTCTCGTTACACACACTTCTGAAATTGTTTCATCCCCCCGGAGTATCTTGTACTCATCCTCCCCTTCACTCCCTCCCACCTCTATCACTGTGTAAACCTTGGCAGTGGCGGCTCCCTCTCTGTGCCCCAAGGCAGAGAGGACTTTTACTCTGCTCCTCTTCAGCAGACAATAGTGGAGTTAGTAGAGGGGACTTTTACTCTGCTCCACTTCAGCAGACAATAGTGGAGTTAGTAGAGGGGACTTTTACTCTGCTCCTCTTCAGCAGACAATAGTGGAGTTAGTAGAGGGGACTTTTACTCTGCTTCTCTTCAGCAGACAATAGTGGAGTTAGTAGAGGGGACTTTTACTCTGCTCCTCTTCAGCAGACAATAGTGGAGTTAGTAGAGGGGACTTTTACTCCTCTTCAGCAGACAATAGTGGTTAGTAGAGGGGACTTGTACTCCTCTTCAGCAGACAATAGTGGAGTTAGTAGAGGGGACTTTTACTCCTCTTCAGCAGACAATAGTGGAGTTAGTAGAGGAGACTTTTACTCCTCTTCAGCAGACAATAGTGGAGTTAGTAGAGGGGACTTTTACTCCTCTTCAGCATACAATAGTGGAGTTAGTAGAGGGGACTTTTACTCCTCTTCAGCATACAATAGTGGAGTTAGTAGAGGGGACTTTTACTCCTCTTCAGCAGACAATAATGGAGTTAGTAGAGGGGACTTTTACTCCTCTTCAGCAGACAATAATGGAGTTAGTAGAGGGGACTTTTACTCCTCTTCAGCAGACAATAATGGAGTTAGTAGAGGGGACTTTTACTCCTCTTCAGCAGACAATAATGGAGTTAGTAGAGGAGACTTTTACTCCTCTTCAGCAGACAATAGTGGAGTTAGTAGAGGGGACTTTTACTCCTCTTCAGCATACAATAGTGGAGTTAGTAGAGGGGACTTTTACTCCTCTTCAGCAGACGATAATGGAGTTAGTAGAGGGGACTTTTACTCCTCTTCAGCCGACAATGGTGGAGTTAGTAGAGGGGACTTTTACTCCTCTTCAGCCGACAATAATGGAGTTAGTAGAGGGGACTTTTACTCCTCTTCAGCAGACAATAATGGAGTTAGTAGAGGGGACTTTTACTCCTCTTCAGCAGACAATAATGGAGTTAGTAGAGGAGACTTTTACTCCTCTTCAGCAGACAATAGTGGAGTTAGTAGAGGGGACTTTTACTCCTCTTCAGCATATAATAGTGGAGTTAGTAGAGGGGACTTTTACTCCTCTTCAGCCGACAATGGTGGAGTTAGTAGAGGGGACTTTTACTCCTCTTCAGCCGACAATAATGGAGTTAGTAGAGGGGACTTTTACTCCTCTTCAGCCGACAATAATGGAGTTAGTGTTTGTCAAAACATCTCACAATCATTACGTACATTCAGCTTGTTTGTACAAATACCACAATGTCCTATTTTTGATAAATGGTAGACAAACGGTTAAAAAACCTTCCAATGTGTTTTAAGGTTTTACGGCAGTAATAGACGGAAGTGGAAGTGCGTGTTGGAGATAATTTCCTCGACTTTGCACTCTGGGAGATGGGAGCAGTATTTAAGGAAAGTTATTCTGTAATATGGAGCTTGTAAATGCCAAGCCGTTGCTGCCTGCTGCGAAATCGCTTGTGCCTGTGGGATAGCAATGTTGCTTTAAATGCCAACTTTAAGTGCAACTGAATCGTACCTGACCAAACGTCTCGACGGTGATTTACCTGTGAGAGGAGAGAGGAGAGGAGCTAGGTGGTGTGGGTGGGTGGGTCACACAGAGCAGTGGGGGAGGATGAACAGAACGTGCTGCAACGTGGATGATGATTTGTGTCCGTCCCCGCCCTGGCTGACTGGTAGCTGAGTGGAAGGAACATAGTTAAGGAAGAGAAGGAAAGTTAGTTGGGAGGTAGGTTGGGAGGTAGGTTGGGAGGTAGGTTGGGAGGTAGGTTGGGAGCGAGGACACTGGTGCCAGCGAGTGAGTCAAAGTCATTTGGATGTAAGTTGAGGTAACACAGTATGAAGCTTGATTAAGCTTGAAATAGTCAATGAACTTTTAAACGTATTTTGTTTGTGTGTGACCAACAAATATTTGTGTTGCAGTGCAGTGCAGTGCAGTGCAGTGCAGTGCAGTGCAGTGTGCCCTGTTCATGCCTTCACCGTCCTTAAATAAAGCGCACAGATATGCCTGTGAACCATTTGTCTGGTCCAAACATTGGGTTGAAGTAGTACAGCAGCAAGATTTCACTTGATGATGAGTCTGGTCCATGATATTGTGGAGCCCACGTGTAGTCACTCTGTCTACCTTCCATCCATCAATCCCCTCTCTGTGTTTCAGAGTGTTTCTCTCTCTCTAAAGGTCACAGTAAATAAGGTACTGCCTCGGAGCTCTTGATTAATTCTGAAATCTCCGAGGATGATTTGTCTGTTTCGATTATAACACGGAATGCGTTATGAATGGTCTTTCCCTGCGTCGCCATCGCTCTACGGTTGCATGTAGGAATGCGCTCGTTGGTGTCGGCAGTCGCACACATTTCTGTTTGTGTGTGTGAGCGCGGCTAGGACAGGGTAATAAAAGTCTTTATTAGACAGCCAGGAGTTCATTACAGAGGCTCTGTTTCTCCCTGCCTGCCTGGCTTAGATAAACCTGTGGCCTGACCAAGGCCAGATCCCTCCTGACATCCCTGCCTCCCCCATCACTCCAGGTCCTGGCCCAATAGATCCCAGTATTAAACTGACAGTCTTACCGTAACATACAGATGGCCTTTAATTCCCGAGTCCGTTACTCGGCAGCCACGGTGCCGGGAGGGGCTTGTTTAAAGCTTTATTTCCACCCCGCATCGTGGCCGCGTCTCTACCGGCCGGCCTGCTCTCTATCTAGACGCCTCTGTAATGTATTGGGCCTGGAGATGTGGAGAGGAGAGGGGGTGGAGGGCTTTGAAATGCCAGCAGCTTCAAGTTGCCCAGGCAGCAGTTAAAGCAGTTGGAACGCTCTGCAGCAGATGGATGGAGGGTTAGTGTGTGGGCAGAGCTTCTTTAGATACACTTGGGACTTTTCTTGTCATCAAAAGACTTCGAACTGTCCATGAAAGAGTGATGATTTTGTACTTTTTTTTTTTTTTACCAAGAAATGACCAAGTTGAAAATGGCGTAATTTGTTTGTAGCGTGACCTTGAAGTTCAACACCACTTGTGTGTTTAAAGTCGTCAACGTTGGTGGTTTCGTGCGCCAGCGTTACTGTGAGCCGTTAATGAGCCAGACCTACTCTAGTGTTTTGTCCTTGTTTACTGGGGTTTACAATTAATCTGCTTTTTGATGCAGTTTCTCAGGAATTCTAAATGGCGGCCTATTCTCTATGTGGGCCCTGGTTGAACAGATTCATCTGTAGGGAATAGGGTACCATTTGGGATGCACACTAAGTGTTTTGTAATTGTTTACAGGGTTGCAGTTAATGTGCGTTTGGATGTTGTTTTGATGTTCTACCCGATTCGGAGGACGATTACCTTCTACACGCGGCGCCATCAATCAGGAGGCTTTGCGCTTGACCTGTGAAGGTAGCTAATTAAGTTAGCCTAATTAACTTAATGACTTGTCACACACCAGTGGCTTTACTAGAGGAGAGGGAATTGAAAGAAAAATAGGAATCATTACTCATCAGATGGAATGACATTTATAACGCTCATGTCTGATATGAGAGATGGGGGAGACAATGTTTCACCAACTAACATCAGATCAGCTTTTATCTCAGAAAAATACAAACATTTCAGTTAGTATTATACTGATTTTTCTATCGACAATCCTTTCCCACTCAGTTTGAATTTCAACCTATTCGTTTTTTGAGGCCAGGAAGGAGCTGGTACGATGTACATTACTGTCGGTTTTACAGTTTAGTGATGTTATATATATGCAGGCCTCAGCCACTACTCTGAGAGCACTTGATTCAGTGTATCATGAAGCCCTCAGGTTCATTACAAATCAGAAACGTCTAGCACATCATTGTGATCTCTACAGTGCTGTTGGCTGGTCGTCATTGACCTTGCGTAGGCTTAAACACTGGTATACACTGATTTATAAGGCCATATTGTAGGCTTAAACACTGGTATACACTGATTTATAAGGCCATATTGGGTAAAATGCCATTTTATCTCTGTTCTTTTTTAGTCAGGTCAGTAAATGTATATCAATTACGGTCCCATTCTGATTTGCTTCTAACATACCAAAAATTAGAACAGGACATGGTAGAAATAGTTTTAGTTACTTAGCAACGTGGTCCTGGAATTCTCTCCTGAACTTTTCAAAATGTGGTGATCTAGTTTTGTTGGTGGAGTTTAAACCAGGTGGCGAGTCGCATCTCTGCATGTCTGGCAGACATATCAGTGTGGATGACGGATCACCACCTCAAGCTGAACCTCAGCAAGACGGAGCTCCTCTTCCTCCCGGGGAAGGACTGCCCGTTCCATGATCTCGCCATCACGGTTGACAACTCCATTGTGTCCTCCTCCCAGAGCGCTAAGAACCTTGGCGTGATCCTGGACAACACCCTGTCGTTCTCAACTAACATCAAGGCGGTGTCCCGTTCCTGTAGGTTCATGCTCTACAACATCCGCAGAGTACGACCCTGCCTCACACAGGAAGCGGCGCAGGTCCTAATCCAGGCACTTGTCATCTCCCGTCTTGATTACTGCAACTCGCTGTTGGCTGGGCTCCCTGCCTGTGCCATTAAACCCCTACAACTCATCCAGAACGCCGCAGCCCGTCTGGTGTTCAACCTTCCCAAGTTCTCTCACGTCACCCCGCTCCTCCGCTCTCTCCACTGGCTTCCAGTTGAAGCTCGCATCCGCTACAAGACCATGGTGCTTGCCTACGGAGCTGTGAGGGGAACGGCACCTCAGTACCTCCAGGCTCTGATCAGGCCCTACACCCAAACAAGGGCACTGCGTTCATCCACCTCTGGCCTGCTCGCCTCCCTACCACTGAGGAAGTACAGTTCCCGCTCAGCCCAGTCAAAACTGTTCGCTGCTCTGGCCCCCAATGGTGGAACAAACTCCCTCACGACGCCAGGACAGCGGAGTCAATCACCACCTTCCGGAGACACCTGAAACCCCACCTCTTCAAGGAATACCTAGGATAGGGTAAGTAATCCTTCTCACCCCCCTAAAAGATTTAGATGCACTATTGTAAAGCGGCTGTTCCACTGGATGTCATAAGGTGTATGCACCAATTTGTAAGTCGCTCTGGATAAGAGCGTCTGCTAAATGACTTAAATGTAATGTAAATGTAAACACTTAATCGATGTATATATCATAGAAGAGTGTAATTGTTTTTAGGCCAGCTGTTTTTAGTCAAGATGTTTGTGTTTTTAATATACAATGTTTTTTGTTGTAGTGTTTGTGTGTTTATAGTTTTGTTTATTGTTGTGTTAGTGTATTGTTGTTTTGTCTGAAACATTGTTCCCCCTGCTGCTATTGGACCAGGTCTCTCTTGGAAAAGAGATGTTATCTCAATGAGAAAAAATCTGTATAAAAAAACAGGTAAAATAATATAGTTTGGTCCAGCATAGTTGAAGACAAGAATCCCTGTACTAGTGTGTGATCCCTATACTGTAAGGACACCTGCATGCCTTAAAGACTTACCAGATCAATAACAAGCAACTCCTTCTCAATCCAACCAAAGCCTGATGAACTCATAAACGGAGGTTGTGTTTCACATACGGCCCAAGTTTAACCACAGTTTAGTGTGATTTAAAGGCTAGAGGGGACGGCTAAACTCGACCGTGGGGACTGCCGTATCAGCGGTCCGCGGCCCAGGGTGGCCGAGTAGGCTGGGAGAGAGGCTGAACTGAAGACGGAGGGAAAATCAATGACCAGACGTCACCTCCATCACTTTAACTAAGCCACCACGGGCCTCCGGCCACCCCTCTCAGGGGCCAATTTGCAGAAAGTAAACAGCATTGTGTGATCTGTGATTGCTGTTCTGCTGGGGTCCCCTGTGACCACCGCCATAGGAGCATTACTCAGGAGCCAAGTAATAACCCTGTTACATGGTGGCCACTTCACTACTGGGACCCCTAGAGTACAATACCTGCTGTATGGCCATGAATTAATAGACTCTCAGACTGGAGCAGACCATGAAGATGTGATGAAAATGGGACTACGCCACCACTCCCTGAAATGTGCTGAGGCGGCATAATAACCCTGTTACATGGTGGCAACTCAGAACCAGCTCCACTACATACTGGCTGTGTACTCAGCTCCCAGGACCAGCTCCACTACATACTGGCTGTGTACTCAGCTCCCAGGACCAGCTCCACTACATACTGGCTGTGTACTCAGCTCCCAGGACCAGCTCCACTACATCCTGGATGTGTAGTCAGCTCCCAGGACCACCTCCACTACATCCTGGATGTGTACTCAGCTCCCAGGACCAGCTCCACTACATCCTGGATGTGTACTCAGCTCCCAGGACCACCTCCACTACATACTGGATGTGTACTCAGCTCCCAGGACCAGCTCCACTACATACTGGATGTATACTCAGCTCCCAGGAACACCTCCACTACATCCTGGATGTGTACTCAGCTCCCAGGACCAGCTCCACTACATACTGGATGTGTACTCAGCTCCCAGGACCACCTCCACTACATCCTGGATGTGTACTCAGCTCCCAGGACCACCTCCACTACATTTACATTACATTTAAGTCATTTAGCAGACGCTCTTATCCAGAGCGACTTACAAATTGGTGCATACACCTTAAGACATCCAGTGGAACAGCCACTTTACAATAGTGCATCTAAATCTTTTTAGGCGGGGGGGGAGAAGGATTACTTACCCTATCCTAGGTATTCCTTGAAGAGGTGGGGTTTCAGGTGTCTCCGGAACGTGGTGATTGACTCCGCTGTCCTGGCGCCGTGAGGGAGTTTGTTCCACCATTGGGGGGCCAGAGCAGCGAACAGTTTTGACTGGGCTGAGCGGGAACTGTACTTCCTCAGTGGTAGGGAGGTGGTACTTCTCTCCCTCGCTTCCTCCCAGCATATCTCTGTCTCTCCCTACTTCTCTCCCTCCCTTCCTCCCAGCATATCTCTGTCTCTCCCTTCCTCCCAGCATATCTCTGTCTCTCCCTACTTCTCTCCCTCCCTTCCTCCCAGCATATCTCTGTCTCTCCCTATTTCTCTCCCTCCCTTCCTCCCAGCATCTCTCTGTCTCTCCCTCTTTCCCAAGCATCTCTCTCTATCTCTCTGTCCCCCCTTCTCTCTCGCGCTCTCCTTCTCTCCCTCCCTTCCTCCCAGCACCTCTCCCATGTATCTCTCTCTGTCTCTGTCTCTCTCTCTCTCCCCCCCTTCTCTCTCCTTCTCTCCCTCCCTTCCTCCCAGCATTTCTCCCCCTCTCTCCCAAGTATCTCTCTCTCTGTGTCTCTCTCTCTGTGTCTCTCTCTCTCTGTGTCTCTCTCTCTGTGTCTCTCTCTCTCTCTCTCTCTCTCTCTCTCTCTCTCTCTCTCTCTCTCTCTCTCTCTCTCTCTCTCTCTCTCTCTCTCTCTCTCCCCTCTTCTCTCTCCTTCTCTCTCCCCCTTCTCTCTCCTTCTCTCCCTCGCCGCTCCCTCGCTCCCTCTCCAGCATCTGTAGCTTCCCAGACAGACAATGCATTATTAATAGAGCTAACTTATCAGTAACACAAAGGTGACATTGAGTATCCCTATGTACACACACCTGATGTTGATGCAACTAAGCTCCATTGGCTAGATCTAACTGGGCCTCTTGTGTATTTCATTACATTTCTTCAAATTACTTTGAGTTTGATGGCTGTTCGTCCAACGTGGTTTAAATGGAATTGTTTTAAATGGGGAGGGGGTCTACCTTGGGTGGAAGAGTGTGTCTCATCAATGCCATCAATCACACTAATGGGGATCAGGGGAGAGAGAGAGAGAGGGCCTCCTGTATACTGTATCTTCCCCTTTATAAAAGTCTGTATTGTACTCTCATGTTATAATATAATAGTCTAGAGAGAGAGAGGGAGAGACTACTCTCATGTCCATAATATAATAGTC
Organism: Oncorhynchus keta; assembly: GCF_023373465.1. Lineage (NCBI taxonomy): Eukaryota > Metazoa > Chordata > Actinopteri > Salmoniformes > Salmonidae > Oncorhynchus > Oncorhynchus keta. The sequence goes on along the minus strand of NC_068440.1, from coordinate 19,259,574 downwards.
TAGAGAGAGAGCGAGAGACTACTCTCATGTTATCATATAATAGTCTAAAGAGAGAGAGAGACTACTCTCATGTCCATAATATAATAGTCTAGAGAGAGAGAGAGAGAGACTACTCTCGTGTCCATAATATAATAGTCTAGAAAGAGAGAGACTACTCTCATGTTATAATATAATAGTCTAGAGAGAGAGAGAGAGAGACTACTCTCATGTCCATAATATAATATTCTAGAGAGAGAGAGACAGGTACTCTCATGTCCATAATATAATATTCTAGAGAGAGAGAGACTACTCTCATGTCCATAATATAATATTCTAGAGAGAGAGAGACTACTCTCATGTCCATAATATAATATTCTAGAGAGAGAGAGACTGTACTCTCATGTCCATAATATAATATTCTAGAGAGAGAGAGAGACTACTCTCATGTCCATAATATAATATTCTAGAGAGAGAGAGACTACTCTCATGTCCATAATATAATATTCTAGAGAGAGAGAGAGACTGTACTCTCATGTTATAATATAATAGTCTAGAGAGAGAGAGAGACTACTCTCATGTCCATAATATAATAGTCTAGAGAGAGAGAGAGACTACTCTCATGTCCATAATATAATAGTCTAGAGAGAGAGAGAGAGACTACTCTCATGTTATAATATAATAGTCTAGAGAGAGAGAGAGACTACTCTCATGTCCATAATATAATAGTCTAGAGAGAGAGAGACTACTCTCATGTTATAATATAATAGTCTAGAAAGAGAGAGAGACTACTCTCATGTCCATAATATAATAGTCTAGAGAGAGAGAGAGACTACTCTCATGTTAACCAGTCAACAGTACAGTACCTCTCTAGTGTAGTGTCCTGTAGTCAGATGACCAGTCAACAGTACAGTATCTCTCTCTAGTGTCCTGTAGTTAGATGACCAGTCAACAGTACCTCTCTAGTGTAGTGTCCTGTAGTTACATGACCGGTCAACAGTACAGTACCTCTCTAGTGTCCTGTAGTTAGATGACCAGTCAACATTACAGTACCTCTCTAGTGTCCTGTAGTTACATGACCGGTCAACAGTACAGTACCTCTCATGTGTCCTGTAGTTCGATGACCAGTCAACAGTACAGTGCCTCTCTAGTGTCCTGTAGTTAGATGACCAGTCAACATTACAGTACCTCTCTAGTGTCCTGTAGTTAGATGACCAGTCAACAGTACAGTATCTCTCTCTAGTGTCCTGTAGTTAGATGACCAGTCAACAGTACCTCTCTAGTGTAGTGTCCTGTAGTTACATGACCGGTCAACAGTACAGTACCTCTCATGTGTCCTGTAGTTCGATGACCAGTCAACAGTACAGTGCCTCTCTAGTGTCCTGTAGTTAGATGACCAGTCAACATTACAGTACCTCTCTAGTGTCCTGTAGTTAGATGACCAGTCAACAGTACAGTACCTCTCTAGTGTCCTGTAGTTAGATGACCAGTCAACAGTACAGTACCTCTCTAGTGTCCTGTAGTTAGATGACCAGTCAACAGTACAGTACCTCTCTCTAGTGTAGTGTCCTGTAGTTAGATGACCAGTCAACAGTACAGTACCTCTCTAGTGTCCTGTAGTTAGATTACCAGTCAACATTACAGTACCTCTCTAGTGTCCTGTAGTCAGATGACCAGTCAACAGTACAGTATCTCTCTCTAGTGTCCTGTAGTTAGATGACCAGTCAACAGTACCTCTCTAGTGTAGTGTCCTGTAGTTACATGACCGGTCAACAGTACAGTACCTCTCTAGTGTCCTGTAGTTAGATGACCAGTCAACATTACAGTACCTCTCTAGTGTCCTGTAGTTACATGACCGGTCAACAGTACAGTACCTCTCATGTGTCCTGTAGTTCGATGACCAGTCAACAGTACAGTGCCTCTCTAGTGTCCTGTAGTTAGATGACCAGTCAACATTACAGTACCTCTCTAGTGTCCTGTAGTTAGATGACCAGTCAACAGTACAGTACCTCTCTAGTGTCCTGTAGTTAGATGACCAGTCAACAGTACAGTACCTCTCTAGTGTCCTGTAGTTAGATGACCAGTCAACAGTACAGTACCTCTCTCTAGTGTAGTGTCCTGTAGTTAGATGACCAGTCAACAGTACAGTACCTCTCTAGTGTCCTGTAGTTAGATTACCAGTCAACAGTACAGTACCTCTCTAGTGTCCTGTAGTCAGATGACCAGTCAACAGTACAGTATCTCTCTCTAGTGTCCTGTAGTTAGATGACCAGTCAACAGTACCTCTCTAGTGTAGTGTCCTGTAGTTACATGACCGGTCAACAGTACAGTACCTCTCTAGTGTCCTGTAGTTAGATGACCAGTCAACATTACAGTACCTCTCTAGTGTCCTGTAGTTACATGACCGGTCAACAGTACAGTACCTCTCATGTGTCCTGTAGTTCGATGACCAGTCAACAGTACAGTGCCTCTCTAGTGTCCTGTAGTTAGATGACCAGTCAACATTACAGTACCTCTCTAGTGTCCTGTAGTTAGATGACCAGTCAACAGTACAGTATCTCTCTCTAGTGTCCTGTAGTTAGATGACCAGTCAACAGTACCTCTCTAGTGTAGTGTCCTGTAGTTACATGACCGGTCAACAGTACAGTACCTCTCATGTGTCCTGTAGTTCGATGACCAGTCAACAGTACAGTGCCTCTCTAGTGTCCTGTAGTTAGATGACCAGTCAACATTACAGTACCTCTCTAGTGTCCTGTAGTTAGATGACCAGTCAACAGTACAGTACCTCTCTAGTGTCCTGTAGTTAGATGACCAGTCAACAGTACAGTACCTCTCTAGTGTCCTGTAGTTAGATGACCAGTCAACAGTACAGTACCTCTCTCTAGTGTAGTGTCCTGTAGTTAGATGACCAGTCAACAGTACAGTACCTCTCTAGTGTCCTGTAGTTAGATTACCAGTCAACAGTACAGTACCTCTCTAGTGTCCTGTAGTTCGATGACCAGTCAACAGTACAGTGCCTCTCTAGTGTCCTGTAGTTAGATGACCAGTCAACAGTACAGTACCTCTCTAGTGTCCTGTAGTTAGATGACCAGTCAACAGTACAGTACCTCTCTAGTGTCCTGTAGTTAGATGACCAGTCAACAGTACAGTACCTCTCTAGTGTCCTGTAGTTAGATGACCAGTCAACAGTACAGTACCTCTCTCTAGTGTAGTGTCCTGTAGTTAGATGACCAGTCAACAGTACAGTACCTCTCTAGTGTCCTGTAGTTAGATTACCAGTCAACAGTACAGTACCTCTCTCTAGTGTAGTGTCCTGTAGTTAGATGACCAGTCAATAGTACAGTACCTCTCTCTAGTGTAGTGTCCTGTAGTTAGATGACCAGTCAACAGTACAGTGCCTCTCTAGTGTCCTGTAGTTAGATGACCAGTCAACATTACAGTACCTCTCTAGTGTCCTGTAGTTAGATGACCAGTCAACAGTACAGTACCTCTCTAGTGTCCTGTAGTTAGATGACCAGTCAACAGTACAGTACCTCTCTAGTGTCCTGTAGTTAGATGACCAGTCAACAGTACAGTACCTCTCTCTAGTGTAGTGTCCTGTAGTTAGATGACCAGTCAACAGTACAGTACCTCTCTAGTGTCCTGTAGTTAGATTACCAGTCAACATTACAGTACCTCTCTAGTGTCCTGTAGTCAGATGACCAGTCAACAGTACAGTATCTCTCTCTAGTGTCCTGTAGTTAGATGACCAGTCAACAGTACCTCTCTAGTGTAGTGTCCTGTAGTTACATGACCGGTCAACAGTACAGTACCTCTCTAGTGTCCTGTAGTTAGATGACCAGTCAACATTACAGTACCTCTCTAGTGTCCTGTAGTTACATGACCGGTCAACAGTACAGTACCTCTCATGTGTCCTGTAGTTCGATGACCAGTCAACAGTACAGTGCCTCTCTAGTGTCCTGTAGTTAGATGACCAGTCAACATTACAGTACCTCTCTAGTGTCCTGTAGTTAGATGACCAGTCAACAGTACAGTACCTCTCTAGTGTCCTGTAGTTAGATGACCAGTCAACAGTACAGTACCTCTCTAGTGTCCTGTAGTTAGATGACCAGTCAACAGTACAGTACCTCTCTCTAGTGTAGTGTCCTGTAGTTAGATGACCAGTCAACAGTACAGTACCTCTCTAGTGTCCTGTAGTTAGATTACCAGTCAACAGTACAGTACCTCTCTAGTGTCCTGTAGTCAGATGACCAGTCAACAGTACAGTATCTCTCTCTAGTGTCCTGTAGTTAGATGACCAGTCAACAGTACCTCTCTAGTGTAGTGTCCTGTAGTTACATGACCGGTCAACAGTACAGTACCTCTCTAGTGTCCTGTAGTTAGATGACCAGTCAACATTACAGTACCTCTCTAGTGTCCTGTAGTTACATGACCGGTCAACAGTACAGTACCTCTCATGTGTCCTGTAGTTCGATGACCAGTCAACAGTACAGTGCCTCTCTAGTGTCCTGTAGTTAGATGACCAGTCAACATTACAGTACCTCTCTAGTGTCCTGTAGTTAGATGACCAGTCAACAGTACAGTATCTCTCTCTAGTGTCCTGTAGTTAGATGACCAGTCAACAGTACCTCTCTAGTGTAGTGTCCTGTAGTTACATGACCGGTCAACAGTACAGTACCTCTCATGTGTCCTGTAGTTCGATGACCAGTCAACAGTACAGTGCCTCTCTAGTGTCCTGTAGTTAGATGACCAGTCAACATTACAGTACCTCTCTAGTGTCCTGTAGTTAGATGACCAGTCAACAGTACAGTACCTCTCTAGTGTCCTGTAGTTAGATGACCAGTCAACAGTACAGTACCTCTCTAGTGTCCTGTAGTTAGATGACCAGTCAACAGTACAGTACCTCTCTCTAGTGTAGTGTCCTGTAGTTAGATGACCAGTCAACAGTACAGTACCTCTCTAGTGTCCTGTAGTTAGATTACCAGTCAACAGTACAGTACCTCTCTAGTGTCCTGTAGTTCGATGACCAGTCAACAGTACAGTGCCTCTCTAGTGTCCTGTAGTTAGATGACCAGTCAACAGTACAGTACCTCTCTAGTGTCCTGTAGTTAGATGACCAGTCAACAGTACAGTACCTCTCTAGTGTCCTGTAGTTAGATGACCAGTCAACAGTACAGTACCTCTCTAGTGTCCTGTAGTTAGATGACCAGTCAACAGTACAGTACCTCTCTCTAGTGTAGTGTCCTGTAGTTAGATGACCAGTCAACAGTACAGTACCTCTCTAGTGTCCTGTAGTTAGATTACCAGTCAACAGTACAGTACCTCTCTCTAGTGTAGTGTCCTGTAGTTAGATGACCAGTCAATAGTACAGTACCTCTCTCTAGTGTAGTGTCCTGTAGTTAGATGACCAGTCAACAGTACAGTACCTCTCATGTGTCCTGTAGTTCGATGACCAGTCAACAGTACAGTACCTCTCTAGTGTCCTGTAGTTAGATGACCAGTCAACAGTACAGTACCTCTCTAGTGTCCTGTAGTTAGATGACCAGTCAACAGTACAGTACCTCTCTAGTGTCCTGTAGTTAGATTACCAGTCAACAGTACAGTACCTCTCTAGTGTCCTGTAGTTAGATTACCAGTCAACAGTACAGTACCTCTCTAGTGTAGTGTCCTGTAGTTACATGACCGGTCAACAGTACAGTACCTCTCTAGTGTCCTGTAGTTAGATGACCAGTCAACAGTACAGTACCTCTCTCTAGTGTAGTGTCCTGTAGTTAGATGACCAGTCAACAGTACAGTACCTCTGTAGTGTAGTGTCCTGTAGTTAGATGACCAGTCAACAGTACAGTACCTATCTAGTGTAGTGTCCTGTAGTTAGATGACCAGTCAACAGTACAGTAAATCAAAATCAAATCAAATGTATTTATATAGCCCTTCGTACATCAGCTGATATCTCAAAGTGCTGTACAGAAACCCAGCCTAAAACCCCAAACAGCAAGCAATGCAGGTGTAGAAGCACGGTGGCTAGGAAAAACTCCCTAGAAAGGCCAAAACCTAGGAAGAAACCTAGAGAGGAACCAGGCTATGTGGGGTGGCCAGTCCTCTTCTGGCTGTGCCGGGTGGAGATTATAACAGAACATGGCCAAGATGTTCAAATGTTCATAAATGACCAGCATGGTCGAATAATAGTAAGGCAGAACAGTTGAAACTGGAGCAGCAGCATGGCCAGGTGGACTGGGGACAGCAAGGAGTCATCATGTCAGGTAGTCCTGGGGCATGGTCCTAGGACTCAGGTCAGTTGAAACTGGAGCAGCAGCATGGCCAGGTGGACTGGGGACAGCAAGGAGTCATCATGTCAGGTAGTCCTGGGGCATGGTCCTCCGAGAGAGAGAAAGAAAGAAGGAGAGAATTAGAGAACGCACACTTAGATTCACACAGGACACCGAATAGGACAGGAGAAGTACTCCAGATATAACAAACTGACCCTAGCCCCCCGACACAAACTACTGCAGCATAAATACTGGAGGCTGAGACAGGAGGGGACAGGAGACACTGTGGCCCCATCCGAGGACACCCCCAGACAGGGCCAAACAGGAAGGATATAACCCCACCCACTTTGCGAAAGCACAGCCCCCACACCGCTAGAGGGATATCTTCAACCACCAACTTACCATCCTGAGATGGTACCTCTCTAGTGTAGTGTCATGTAGTTAGATGACCAGTCAACAGTACAGTACCTCTCATGTGTCCTGTAGTTAGATGACCAGTCAACAGTACAGTACCTCTCATGTGTCCTGTAGTTAGATGACCAGTCAACAGTACAGTACCTCTCTAGTGTCCTGTAGTTAGATTTTTTTACTTTTTTAATTTCACCTTTATTTAACCAGGTAGGCAAGTTGCGAACAAGTTCTCATTTACAATTGCGACCTGGCCAAGATAAAGCAAAGCAGTTCGACACATACAACAACACAGAGTTACACATGGAGTAAAACAAACATACAGTCAATAATACAGTATAAACAAGTCTATATACGATGTGAGCAAATTAGGTGAGAAGGGAGGTAAAGGCAAAAAAATGCCATGGTGGCAAAGTAAATACAATATAGCAAGTAAAACACTGGAATGGTAGATTTGCAGTGGAAGAATGTGCAAAGTAGAAATAAAAATAATGGGGTGCAAAGGAGCAAAATAAATAAATAAAATACAGTAGGGAAAGAGGTAGTTGTTTGGGCTAAATTATAGGTGGGGCTATGTACAGGTGCAGTAATCTGTGAGCTGCTCTGACAGTTGGTGCTTAAAGCTAGTGAGGGAGATAAGTGTTTCCAGTTTCAGAGATTTTTGTAGTTCGTTCCAGTCATTGGCAGCAGAGAACTGGAAGGAGAGGCGGCCAAAAAAAGAATTGGTTTTGGGGGTGACGAGAGAGATATACCTGCTGGAGCGTGTGCTACAGGTGGGAGATGCTATGGTGACCAGCGAGCTGAGATAAGGGGGACTTTAGATGACCAGTCAACAGTACAGTACCTCTCTCTGTGTAGTGTCCTGTAGTTAGATGACCGGTCAACAGTACAGTACCTCTCTCTGTGTAGTGTCCTGTAGTTAGATGACCGGTCAACAGTACAGTACCTCTCATGTGTTCTGTAGTTAGATGACCAGTCAACAGTCTGTACCTCTCATGTGTCCTGTAGTTAGATGACCGGTCAACAGTACAGTACCTCTCTCTAGTGTCTTGTAGTTAGATGACCGGTCAACAGTACAGTACCTCTCTAGTGTCCTGTAGTTAGATGACCAGTCAACAGTACAGTACCTCTCGTGTGTTCTGTAGTTAGATGACCAGTCAACAGTACAGTACCTCTCTCTGTGTAGTGTCCTGTAGTTAGATGACCAGTCAACAGTACAGTACCTCTCATGTGTTCTGTAGTTAGATGACCAGTCAACAGTACAGTACCTCTCTCTGTGTAGTGTCCTGTAGTTAGATGACCGGTCAACAGTACAGTACCTCTCATGTGTTCTGTAGTTAGATGACCAGTCAACAGTCTGTACCTCTCATGTGTCCTGTAGTTAGATGACCAGTCAACAGTACAGTACCTCTCTCTAGTGTCTTGTAGTTAGATGACCAGTCAACAGTACAGTACCTCTCATGTGTTCTGTAGTTAGATGACCAGTCAACAGTACAGTACCTCTCATGTGTCCTGTAGTTCGATGACCAGTCAACAGTACAGTACCTCTCTCTAGTGTCTTGTAGTTAGATGACCGGTCAACAGTACAGTACCTCTCTAGTGTCCTGTAGTTAGATGACCAGTCAACAGTACAGTACCTATCATGTGTTCTGTAGTTAGATGACCAGTCAACAGTACAGTACCTCTCTCTAGTGTCTTGTAGTTAGATGACCAGTCAACAGTACAGTACCTCTCTCTAGTGTCTTGTAGTTAGATGACCATTCAACAGTACAGTACCTCTCTCTAGTGTCTTGTAGTTCGATGACCAGTCAACAGTACAGTGCCTCTCTAGTGTCCTGTAGTTAGATGACCAGTCAACATTACAGTACCTCTCTAGTGTCCTGTAGTTAGATGACCAGTCAACAGTACAGTACCTCTCTAGTGTCCTGTAGTTAGATGACCAGTCAACAGTACAGTACCTCTCTAGTGTCCTGTAGTTAGATGACCAGTCAACAGTACCTCTCTAGTGTAGTGTCCTGTAGTTACATGACCGGTCAACAGTACAGTACCTCTCATGTGTCCTGTAGTTCGATGACCAGTCAACAGTACAGTACCTCTCTCATGTGTCCTGTAGTTAGATGACCAGTCAACAGTACAGTACCTCTCTAGTGTCCTGTAGTTAGATGACCAGTCAACAGTACAGTACCTCTCTAGTGTCCTGTAGTTAGATGACCAGTCAACAGTACAGTACCTCTCTAGTGTCCTGTAGTTAGATGACCAGTCAACAGTACAGTACCTCTCTCATGTGTCCTGTAGTTAGATGACCAGTCAACAGTACAGTACCTCTCTCTAGTGTCTTGTAGTTAGATGACCAGTCAACAGTACAGTACCTCTCTAGTGTCCTGTAGTTAGATGACCAGTCAACAGTACAGTACCTCTCTAGTGTCCTGTAGTTAGATGACCAGTCAACAGACCAGTCAACCTCTCTAGTGTCTTGTAGTTAGATGACCAGTCAACAGTACAGTACCTCTCTAGTGTCCTGTAGTTAGATGACCAGTCAACAGTACAGTACCTCTCTCTAGTGTCTTGTAGTTAGATGACCAGTCAACAGACCAGTCAACCTCTCTAGTGTCTTGTAGTTAGATGACCAGTCAACAGTACAGTACCTCTCTCTAGTGTCTTGTAGTTAGATGACCGGTCAACAGTACAGTACCTCTCTAGTGTCCTGTAGTTAGATGACCAGTCAACAGTACAGTACCTATCATGTGTTCTGTAGTTAGATGACCAGTCAACAGTACAGTACCTCTCTCTAGTGTCTTGTAGTTAGATGACCAGTCAACAGTACAGTACCTCTCTCTAGTGTCTTGTAGTTAGATGACCATTCAACAGTACAGTACCTCTCTCTAGTGTCTTGTAGTTCGATGACCAGTCAACAGTACAGTGCCTCTCTAGTGTCCTGTAGTTAGATGACCAGTCAACATTACAGTACCTCTCTAGTGTCCTGTAGTTAGATGACCAGTCAACAGTACAGTACCTCTCTAGTGTCCTGTAGTTAGATGACCAGTCAACAGTACAGTACCTCTCTAGTGTCCTGTAGTTAGATGACCAGTCAACAGTACCTCTCTAGTGTAGTGTCCTGTAGTTACATGACCGGTCAACAGTACAGTACCTCTCATGTGTCCTGTAGTTCGATGACCAGTCAACAGTACAGTACCTCTCTCATGTGTCCTGTAGTTAGATGACCAGTCAACAGTACAGTACCTCTCTAGTGTCCTGTAGTTAGATGACCAGTCAACAGTACAGTACCTCTCTAGTGTCCTGTAGTTAGATGACCAGTCAACAGTACAGTACCTCTCTAGTGTCCTGTAGTTAGATGACCAGTCAACAGTACAGTACCTCTCTCATGTGTCCTGTAGTTAGATGACCAGTCAACAGTACAGTACCTCTCTCTAGTGTCTTGTAGTTAGATGACCAGTCAACAGTACAGTACCTCTCTAGTGTCCTGTAGTTAGATGACCAGTCAACAGTACAGTACCTCTCTAGTGTCCTGTAGTTAGATGACCAGTCAACAGACCAGTCAACCTCTCTAGTGTTCTGTAGTTAGATGACCAGTCAACAGACCAGTCAACCTCTCTAGTGTCCTGTAGTTAGATGACCAGTCAACAGTACAGTACCTCTCTAGTGTCCTGTAGTTAGATGACCAGTCAACAGTACAGTACCTCTCTAGTGTTCTGTAGTTAGATGACCAGTCAACAGACCAGTCAACCTCTCTAGTGTCTTGTAGTTAGATGACCAGTCAACAGTACAGTACCTCTCTAGTGTCCTGTAGTTAGATGACCAGTCAACAGTACAGTACCTCTCTCTAGTGTCTTGTAGTTAGATGACCAGTCAACAGACCAGTCAACCTCTCTAGTGTCTTGTAGTTAGATGACCAGTCAACAGTACAGTACCTCTCTCTAGTGTCCTGTAGTTAGATGACCAGTCAACAGTACAGTACCTCTCTAGTGTCTTGTAGTTAGATGACCAGTCAACAGACCAGTCAACCTCTTTAGTGTCTTGTAGTTAGATGACCAGTCAACAGACCAGTCAACCTCTTTAGTGTCTTGTAGTTAGATGACCAGTCAACAGACCAGTCAACCTCTTTAGTGTAGAGTCCTGTAGTTTAATCACCATATATTACCTCTCTCGGGGTATTTCCCAATAATGAATTATTCCTCCTGACGTGTTCACTACTTGCGACAGTCATTTCCTGTCAAATACGTGGAGGGAAGTGAACAAGTGCACAAGAGAAAGAAGAGATTATTGGAATACATCTTAGTGCTCTTTCCAGTCCTTCATAGCCACATTCAGCAGTCAACAATCTCTCAAGCTGCCAGGCTTCTCATTGGCTTGTCCTCTGGTCCCTCATATTCCGCTTCCTCATATTCCGCTTCCTCATATTCCGCTTCCTCATATTCCGCTTCCTCATATTCCGCTTCCTCATATTCCGCTTCCTCATATTCCGCTTCCTCATATTCCGCTTCCTCATATTCCGCTTCCTCATATTCCGCTTCCTCATATTCCGCTTCTTTGATGTTTCTGTTGTTTTGATTAGTTCCTGATTTGTTTCTCCTCTCCAGCACTCAGAGATAATGGAGGAGGCACTTGGGCCAATTTGGCCTGCAGATTCCTACCAAGCACTTTAGCCGCTATTTATGATTCCGTGCCACTTTTTAAATGGTTGAAATTGGAAACAGAGAGAAATGACTTCTCTTCCCACCACCACCATATACTTTCCCTGTGAGCATCAGCGCTTATCAAAGAGAGGATAAAAAACCTCCCACTTGTGCATTTTACCTCTGATTAAATTAGACCTGGCCTGGTAGGCTCACCTCAGTATCTGTCACGGCTCACTAAAATGAAATTCCACTTCTCGGAAAGGAAGGGAGATTAATGAATGCCCTTTGTAATAAATGAAATGGGAATCACAAATATGCCCAGTCATGAAATGTAATTGTGCTGCTTTCTGGTAACTGGTTTGGCTGGGCGGTGGTGTGTAGGGAGCAATGGAGAGGAAGACATTAGGAGAGGGAGAAGAGTAGGGAAGAGAGGAGAGGGGAGGGGAGGGATAAGTGAGGGAGAAGAGGACTGGAGAAGAGAAGAGCGAGGTAGAGGAGGGGAGAGAGGAGAAGAGGCGGAGTGTGTGAGTGAGAGGGGGATAAATGTAGCGCGTAACGCACAGTCTGAGCAAGCTAATGAAGCGACTGTTTATGACCCAACCAATGCTATTGTGTCCTCACCTGAATGGCAAAAGAGGCTTTAAAACACACCAGTGCACACACACACACACACACATTCATGCTCATAACCTCCCACTCTCATACACACACACACACATTCACGCTCATAACCTCCCACTCTCATACACACACACACACTTATACACATATTCACACACATTCATGCTCAAACACTGACACACATGCACACACGACTCATCAGACACACAGCTCTTCACACAGACACACAACTTCACACACACACAACTTTTCACACACAGGCACACAGCGCTTCACACACAGCTCTTCACACACAGGCACACAGCTCTTCGGGCACACAGCTCTTCGCACACAGGCACACAGCTCTTCGCACACAGGCACACAGCTCTTCACACAGACACACGCCTCTTCACACACAGACACACAACTTCACACACAGACACACAACTCTTCACACACAGACACACAGCTCTTCACACAGACACACGACTCTTCACACACAGACACACAACTTCACACACAGACACACAACTCTTCACACACAGACACACAGCTCTTCACACAGACACACGCCTCTTCACACACAGACACACAACTTCACACACTGACACACAACTCTTCACACACTGACACACAACTCTTCACACACAGACACACAGCTCTTCACACAGACACACAGCTCTTCACACACAGGCACACAGCTCTTCACACAGACACACAGCTCTTCACACACAGGCACACAGCTCTTCACACAGACACACAGCTCTTCACACACAGGCACACAGCTCTTCACACAGACACACGACTCTTCATTGGCTTAATCCATTTGTTTTGTGCCATTGGAATTGAATGTGTCCCTTCCAAAATGACTAAACATCTTTATGAAAAAATAGTGTTTGATGACTATGAATACACACAGGGCTTCACACCAGTGTCTGTCTGTGTGTGCTCTTTTTTGGTCTTTAGTTTGGGTCACATGAGGTGTTTTGATCGGTAGTTATTTGTGTGCTTTAATGTTGTTCACACTGTGGGTGTTTTCATGTGGCTCTAGGAGCATCAATACCTTTCTGGGATGCTGTGAACCCCCCAGAACCACCCAGCAGCACCTATCAAAGAAACCCAGTACCATAGCACTGTTTCCTCCACCACACACACACACAGTGCACCACAGACAACCACACTACTAAATACAATAAAAGCAGAAAACACGATAAGGAAAATAAGTCATACTAATTAGCTGCTAATTCTTTTGAGGACTGCGCCGGCTTGATAAAGGACCAGTGCTAAAGCTCATTAAAGAATGAGACATGCAGCGTTGGACATTTACATTTTCTTTTACAGCATTATTTTTAATCCCGCTTTATGAAGTTGCCTGCATGGCGTGTGTGGGCGGGAGGGAGGAGGGGGGGGTGCTTCACTCGTTTTTTAGAGCAATGTCGTTCTTCCTACCAGGCAGCGGGGGTCTCAGCTTCACGCACATTAGCAGCTCCATGAGCCTTTGTTGCCACCTAGGGTTCACTTCTGTCCTCTCTTCGCTCTCCTCCTCCTCTCCCTCTCCTCCTTGCTCTCCTTGTGGGGGGAGTAGTCTCCCTGTTTCTCTCTCTTCCCCTCCACTCTACCCACCTTCTTTCCTCTCCTCCTCCTCTCCTTCCAGACTCACATGTTGAGAACAGCAGTAGCAGTGTGTGAGAAAGCAGGAGCGCGGTGGACGACAGGCTCTGCATGCCCTTTAAGAACACCAAACTCAATTAGAATAAAAAGTACGTCATTTCATTATCATCTGTATATGCTGCTGGTGCCAGAGGGCTGGGGACCCATGGAGAGCTCTCCCTTCCTGTCTCTCTCTTTCTCCCCTCCATCCCCCTCTCCCCCTACCTCTCTTCCAGAGGGCTGGGGACCCATGGAGAGCTCTCCCTTCCTGTCTCTCTCTTTCTCCCCTCCATCCCCCTCTCCCCCTACCTCTCTTCCAGAGGGCTGGGGACCCATGGAGAGCTCTCCCTTCCTGTCTCTCTCTTTCTCCCCTCCATCCCCCTCTCCCCCTACCTCTCTTCCAGAGGGCTGGGGACCCATGGAGAGCTCTCCCTTCCTGTCTCTCTCTTTCTCCCCTCCATCCCCCTCTCCCCCTACCTCTCTTCCAGAGGGCTGGGGACATTACATTTACATTTACATTTAAGTCATTTAGCAGACGCTCTTATCCAGAGCGACTTACAAATTGGGGACCCATGGAGAGCTCTCGTTCCTGTCTCTCTCTTTCTCCCCTCCATCCCCCTATCCCCCTACCTCTCTTCCAGAGGGCTGGGGACCCATGGAGAGCTCTCCCTTCCTGTCTCTCTTTCTCCCCTCCATCCCCCTCTCCCCCTACCTCTCTTCCAGAGGGCTGGGGACCCATGGAGAGCTCTCCCTTCCTGTCTCTCTTTCTCCCCTCCATCCCCCTCTCCCCCTACCTCTCTTCCAGAGGGCTGGGGACCCATGGAGAGCTCTCCCTTCCTGTCTCTCTCTTTCTCCCCTCCATCCCCCTCACCCCCTACCTCTCTTCCAGAGGAGATATGCCAGAGCCTGTCAGTTTCTCCCTCTTATCCCCTCTTCCTCCACTGCTCTCTCCCTTTCGCCAGGCCCTCTGAGACATCTATCTGGTGGCTCTCTGCCTCTCCATTCTGCTCCTCACAGAGCAAATATCACTCTGTCTGTCAGGGACCCTGACACAAGGCTGGACCCACTATCTCACTCTCCTGTTTCTGTTACGGAACAGGCCCAGGGTTTCTCCTAGCCTGGTGCCAGATCTAATGGCCGTGGTCATAATGGAAAGGGTACAGCATAGAGTTGTGGTGAGTTACTTGTCATTGTTCATGTCCTCCATTTCCAATGGCGTCTATAATGAATCCCACAGCAGTGATAGTAATGATCATATCAGCACGTTTCTATGTTTCTATTGGCCATCTCTCTCCTTAGCTCCTTCAGTGTATATTGTGTAGTGCCGTCATACTCCTGGGAGGGAGGTGGATGGAGGGGAGAGGAGGAGATTAGCAGCAGGCCCTGCAAATCAGTCCCCAAGAGGCCAGGAACAGGGGTGTCTCCCCTCCCCCTTCTCTCCAGGGACAGACACTACATCAAGGAAGGAGAAAGAGGGAGAGCGAGAGGGAGGGAGAGAGAGATCTGCCTGGGGATGTGATAGTGAATGGTACCACAGGTAATTGGAAAATTGGCAGGCTTGTCAGAGAGATTTGGTGGATGGCACAGGCCGATATGTACGGCGGCCGGGGTTCACAACATGTCATCCCCGGCAACGATAGATTTATATCGGCCCACAAGGACCGGGCGGAGGAGAGAAGTACAGAAGTATCCTGAGTTCAGGAAAAAGTAAGGCATTTTTCACCAGGGGCAGGCTGCATATCAAAAGTGTGTCCAGAGAGGTGGAGACACAGACAAGGTTTGTGTGAGTTACAGGGTGATATATGAACCAGAACTAAACTCTGGCCCCTGGTTGATTTATGACTCCACAGTTACTGTCTTATAGTTAACAAGCCTGGGGGATCCTGCTACGTAGTTAGGCTGCGTCCCAATTGGCACCCTAGTCCCAGTTCACCCTATTCACCGGGCCAATAGGAAGGGCCCATAGGGCTCTGGTTAAAAGTGGTGTACTAGATAGGTGAAAAGGTGCCATTTGGGACGCATCCTTAGATACTGTATGTGGCGAGAGATACTCTGAATACCTGGGAGGGGGCTTGATGTTTAGATACTCAATTCGCCCAATTAGCTGCTGTTGAAGTGCACTTGGGAGGTTTGGGAGATTTGCTCTTGTGTTATAATAAATACCATAGGAAATAGGGTTATGGATGAAGACTCATAAAAACAAAATAACCGTCATAACAAAGTTTTTTTTTTGTGGAACGAACAGATGACTGAACGGCCGGGCATTCGTGAGGTTGAGTCCAAACTTTGTTGCTCCTTGCTGAAACAAGCAAGGTGTTGTAGCAAACCAGTCTTCAGTTGCCTAGACAATGCCCCCCTCCGTACAGCAGCAGCACATGAATTCAGGAACTGAGGAGAGGAGAGAATGTGCATCTTAGAAAGAAAATATATATATCCAGTACCAGTCAAAAGTTTGGACACACCTTCTCATTCAAGGGTTTTTCTTAATTGTTTTACTATTTTCTACATAGTAGAATAATAGTGAAGACATCAAAACTATGAAATAACACATATGGAATCAAGTAGTAAGCAAAAAAGTGTTAAATAAATCTAAATATATTTCATATTTGAGATTCTTCAAAGTAGCCACCCTTTGCCTTGATGACAGCTTTAACACTCTTGGCATTCTCTCAACCAGCTTCATGAGGTAATCACCTGGAATGCATTTAAATTAACAGGTGTGCCTTGTTAAAAGTTAATTTTTGGAATGTCTTTCCTTCTATATGCGTTTGAGCCATCAGTTGTGTTGTGACAAGGTAGGTGTGGTACACAGAAGACAGCCCTATTTGGTAAAAGACCAAGTCCATATTATGGCAAGAACAGCTCAAATAAGCAAAGAGAAATGACAGTCCATCATTAATTTAAGACATGAAGGTCAGTCAATCTGGCAAATTTAATGAACTTTGAAAGTTTCTTCAAGTGCAGTCACAAAAACCATCAAGTGCTATGATGAAACTGTCTCTAATGAGGACCGCCACAGGAAAGGAAGACCCAGAGTTACCTCTGCTGCAGAGGATAAGTTCATTAGAGTTAATTGCACGTCAGATGGCAGCCCAAATAAATGCTTCACAGAGTTCAAGTAACAGACACATCTCAACCACAACTGTTCAGAGGAGACTGTGTGAATCAGGCCTTCATGGTTGAATTGCTGCAATGAAACCACTACTGAAGGACACTAATAATAATACGAAGAGACTTGCTTGGGCCAAGAAACACGAGCATTTCACATTTTTTGTTCCAACCTCCGTGTCTTTGTGAGACGCAGAGTAGGTGAACGGATGATCCCCGCATGTGGGGTTCCCACTGTGAAGCATGGAGGAGAAGGTGTGATGGTGTGGGGGTGCTTTGCTGGTGAAACTGTCTGTGATTTATTTAGAATTCAAGGCACAGTTAACCAGCATGGCTACCACAGAATTCTGCATCGATACGCCATCCCATCTGGTTTGCACTTAGCTGGACTATCATTTGTTTTTCAACAGGACAATGACCCAAAACACACCTCCAGGCTGTGTAAGGGCTATTTGACCAAGAAGGAGAGTGATGGTGCTGCATCAGATGACCTGGCCTCCACAATCACCTGACCTCATCAAAATTGAGATGGTTTGGGATGAGTTGGACCGTAGAGTGAAGGAAAAGCAGCCAACAAGTTCTCAGCATATGTGGGAACACCTTCAAGACTGTTGGAAAAGCATTCCTCGTGAAACTGGTTGAGAGAATGCCAAAAGTGTGCAGAGCTGTCATCAAGGCAACGAACGGGTGGCTACTTTGAAGAATCTCAAATATAAAATATTCTTTGATTTGTTTCATTATTTTTGGTTACTACATGATTCCATATGTTATTTCATAGTTTTGATGTCTTCACTATTATTCTACAATGTAGAAAATTGTACTATTTAAGAAAAACCCTTGAATGAGTAGGTGTGTCCAAACTTTTTACTGGTACTGTAAATATACAGTGCATTCGGACCCATTGACTTTTTCCACATTTTGTTACATTACAGCCTTATTCTAAAATGTATTAAATTGTTTTTCCCCTCATCAATCTACACACAATACCCCATCATTACAAAGCAAAAACAGATTTTTAGAATAAAATAAATCACATTTACTTAGGTATTCAGAACCTTTACTCAGGTGCCTTGTTGAAGCACTTTTGGCAGCGATTACAGCCTTGAGTCTTCTTGGGTATGACGCTACAAGCTTGGCACACCTGTATTCTTCTCTGCAGATCCTCTGTCATATTGATTTGGGAGCGTCGCTGCACAGCTATTTTCAGGTCTGTCTAGAGATGTTCAATTGGGTTCAAGTCCGGGCTCTGTCTGGGCCACTCAGGGACATTCAGAGACTTGTCCCAAAGCCCTCATGCTTTGTCTTGGCTGTGTGCTTAGGGTCATTGTCTTGTTGGAAGGTGAATCTTCGCCCCAGTCTGAGGTCCTGAGCGCTCTGGAGCACGTTTTCATCAAGGATCTCTCTGTACACAACTCTGTTCATCTTTCCCTCGATCCTGACTAGTCTGACTAGTCTCCACCGCGGAAAGACATCCCCACAACATGATGCTGTTACCACCATGCTTCACCATAGGGATGGTGCCAGGTTTCCTCCAGGCGTGATGCTTGGCATTCAGACCAAAGAGTTCCATCTTGGTTTCATCAGACCAGAGAATCTTGTTTCTCATGGTCTGAGAGTCCTTTAGGTGCCTTTTGGCAAACTCCAAGCGGGCTGTCATGTGCCTTTTACTGAGTTTCCTCCATCTAGCCACTCTACCATAAAGACATGATTGGTGGAGTGTTGCAGAGATGGTTGTCCTTCTGGAAGGTTCTCCCATCTCCACAGAGGAACTCTGGAGCTCTGTCAGAGTGACCATCAGGTTTTTGGTCACCTCCCTGACCAAGGCCCTTCTCCCCCGATTACTCAGTTTGGCCGGGTGGGCAGATCTAGGAAGAGTCTTGGCAGTTCCAAACTTTTTAGAATGATGGAAGCCACTGTGTTCTTGGGGACTTTCAATGCTGCAGACATTTTTTAGTACCCTTCCCCAGATTTGTGCCTCTACACAATCTTGTCCCGGAGCTCTACGGACAATTCCTTCGACCACATGGCTTGGTTTATGCTCTGACATGAACTGTCAACTGTGGGACCTTATATAGACAGGCAGTGCCTTTCCAAATCATGTCCAATCAATTGAATTTACCACAGGTCTACTCCAATCAAGTTGTAGAAACATCTCAAGGATGATCAATGGAAACAAGTTGCACCTGGGCTCAATTTCAAGTCTCATAGTAAAGGGTTTGAATAGTTGTAAATAAGGTATTTCTGTTTTTAATTTTTAATAAATTAGCAAAAATTCTAAAAACCTGTTTTCACTTTGTCATTGTGAGGTATTGCGTGTAGATTGATGAGGGAAAAATGTAATCAATTTTAGATTAAGGCTGTAACGTAACAAAATGTGGTCACCGTAACGGTTATTATGGTGACCATGTCATTTGGCTGACCAATAACCATCATCCATAATTCCATGACCATCACAGCCCTAATGGAGAGACACTAGTATTAAGGAGCACTTAGCAATGGACCGTAGCCTCCTTGCTATGTGGTTAGATATAAAGGATACTGTGAGAGGAAACTGAAAATCTAACGACTGCTTTAGGGAGTGTGTGTGTACACAGTGGGGCAAAAAAGTATTTAGTCAGCCACCAATTGTGCAAGTTCTCCCACTTAAAAAGATGAGAGAGGCCGGTAATTTTCATCATAGGTACACTTCAACTATGGCAGACAAAATGAGAAAAAAAATCCAGAAAATCACATTGTATGATTTTTAATGAATTTATTGGCAAATGATGGTGGAAAATGAGTATTTGGTCAATAACAAAAGATTATCTCAATACTTTGCCAGCAAAGGGTATATAACAATGACAGAGGTCAAACGTTTTCTGTAAGTCATCACAAGGTTTTCACACACTGTTGCTGATATTTTGGCCCATTCCTCCATGCAGATCTCCTCTAGAGCAGTGATGTTTTGGGGCTGTTGCTGGGCAACACGGACTTTCAACTCCCTCCAAAGATTTTCTATGGGGTTGAGATCTGGAGACTGGCTAGGCCACTCCAGGACCTTGAAATGCTTCTTACGAAGCCACTCCTTCGTTGCCCGGGCGGTGTGTTTGGGATCATTGTCATGCTGAAAGACCCAGCCACGTTTCATCTTCAATGCCCTTGCTGATGGAAGGAGGTTTTCACTCAAAATCTCACGATACATGGCCCCATTCATTCTTTCCTTTACACGGATCAGTCGTCCTGGTCCCTTTGCAGAAAAACAGCCCCAAAGCATGATGTTTCCACTCCCATGCTTCACAGTAGGTATGGTGTTCTTTGGATGCAACTCAGCATTCTTTGTCCTCCAAACACGATGAGTTGAGTTTTTACCAAAAGGTTCTATTTTGGTTTCATCTGACCATATGACATTCTCCCAATCTTCTTCTGGATCATCCAAATGCTTTCTAGCGAACTTCAGAAGGGCCTGGACATGTACTGGCTTAAGCAGGGGGACACGTCTGGCACTGTAGAATTTGAGTCCCTGGCGGCGTAGTGTGTTGCTGATGGTAGGCTTTGTTACTTTGGTCCCAGCTCTCTGCAGGTCATTCACTAGGTCCCCCCGTGTGGTTCTGGGATTTTTGCTCACCATTCTTGTGATCATTTTGACCCCATGGGGTGAGATCTTGCGTGTAGCCCCAGATCGAGGGAGATTATCAGTGGTCTTGTATGTCTTCCATTTCCTAATAATTGCTCCCACAGTTGATTTCTTCAAACCAAGCTGCTTACCTATTGCAGATTATTGCAGTCTTCCCAGCCTGGTGCAGGTCTACAATTTTGTTTCTGGTGTCCTTTGACAGCTCTTTGGTCTTGGCCATAGTGGAGTTTGGAGTGTGACTGTTTGAGGTTGTGGACAGGTGTCTTTTATACTGATAACAAGTTCAAACAGGTGCCATTAATACAGGTAACGAGTGGAGGACAGAGGAGCCTCTTAAAGAAGAAGTTACAGGTCTGTGAGAGCCAGAAATCTTGCTTGTTTGTAGGTGACCAAATACTTATTTTCCACCATAATTTGCAAATAAATTCATTAAAAATCCTACAATGTGATTTTCTGGATTTTTTTTCTAATTTTGTCTGTCATAGTTGAAGTGTAACTATGATGAAAATTACAGGCCTCTCTCATCTTTTTAAGTGGGAGAACTTGCACAATCGGTGGCTGACTAAATACTTTTTTGCCCCACGGTACATACACACAAACGTGCAGATGGACAGACCTACATGAGGTGTAGGCCTAGTGTAGATTCTTGGTGTGGATGTAAAGGCCCGCTGTTTCTAACAGTGTGTATAGTGTGTAGATGTGGTTCTAACTCAGTGTGTATATTAACCTCTAGAGATGGAGATAATTGCATCTGTCAGAGTCGTTTAGTCACTGTTGCTGCTGTCGCCTGCCCCCTCTGGGCCCAGCCTCTCTACAGCTCTATGTTTTAATAGGAAATGGCTGCTGAGCAGTGTTGTTAGCAGGGAAGTCAGCACTAACTAACACCGGCACGACACTAACCTACCAACACTAACTACTTATCCCTGTTGGTATTTTGACAGACCTTTCTAAAAATCTAATTTGTGGTTGTGAGTTAGGATGTGATTTGTCCAACTATGGTCTAAAGGACTTTATACGTTTCCCCTTCTACAGACCCATTTTGGGGACTTTGAATATTCTGTGTTGATCCGATTTATATGTTGTTTTATGTTTCAGGAGGAACATGAGGAGGACGAAGAGGACGATTCTGTCCAAGAAGAAACGACAGAGCACAAATTCCCAACCGAAATTCTCAACTGAAACAAAAACAACAGTTTTACCATATCTTGAGCACAATGATCAAATGTTAGTGGTCACCGGATGGTCAGTGTCGTCAATTCCGCTTGAAAGATCTGTAGCAAACAGGACAGTCTGCAGTGTCTCACCGTTTTACTGCCATTACTGCTCATCTCTAGCCTGGTCCCAGATCTGTTTGTGCTTTCTTGCAGCTAATGACTACACAACCACAAGATGGCCCAAACAGATCTGGCACCATGCTAACTCATCTTTTCTCTTCAGTAAGATATGGGACAGAGCACAGAGGTACTATCCACGTTAGTTTTGTAGCCAGCGGAACAGTATATTTTAGAGAACAGAATGCATTTGGTTATCTTTTAGAAGGAATAGTATGTATTTTCAAACGGGACAGGGCTGAACCCTCCACTCGCTATGGTAACTGGAGATGTCACTGATATGTAGGTTTTATCATATAAATATACAATCTAGAATCTATTCTAGGTTATATATTCTAAAATGTTTTTCTATGGTTTGTATATAAGAACTTAATGAAAAAGCACATCAATGTATTCTGACAGAGAAGGTTTTCATTCAGTGGGGCCCAGTAATAGATTTGTGTTTTCAGGGGCATCCATCCTGGATTTAATTTGCAGCAGAGATTAAATGAAATAAATATAAAACCCAGGGAAAGTGCATGGCTGGACCAGTCCAGTCAGACTGTTAAAGGATATATACCTGCTTGATGTTTTTATGAACTTGACCAACCAAACTTTTTCCCTCAGATCTATTTTCATACACTAATCAGAATACAGTATAATGTTCTCAGTAGTCTGTTCCCAGATCTGTTTGTGCTGTCACAAACAAGAAGAGTTGGCTGCATTAGAGTTGGCTGCACAGCACCAACAGATCTGGGATCTTGCTATATTTTCATGTCCGGCTTACATACACTGTATGTTGAGTATTCAGTGGTGTCTAATATAATCTCTCATCACCGTTGAATTGAAATAGTTTTGCCATACAGGTCTTGTATCACTTTTGTTTTGGTGCTATTTGATCTAGTTTTATATTTGTATGCATTTATGTTCATACTGTCTGACATGTCAGTAACCTTATACACATGATTAGCCTGTTTAAGTGCTACCAATGTATTATTCTATGTTTTGATTTAACATGAACGCAACAAGGAAAATGTCATGTTTTTTTGTTTTTCCTGGGGGGGATATGCACTTGCCAAGAGTATGTATTTAGATACTTTGGAAATGTTTAAATGCCAATTAACTTCATTTCCACAAATATATTATGGTTTTAATATCGTCTCTGTCTCTATGACATTCATTCAATTTGACTTTGTCAACATCAAAAAAGAACCCTCCTTATACAAAGCTTTGGGACAACTGCAGTCATAACAATGAGAAAGGAAATTGCATTGATAATTTGACTTGAAATATATATAGGGAATAGGGTGCCATTTGGGATCCATGCTAGATCCTAGCCTACAGTAATGGAGTGTTGTGTAGGACCAGAGACAGCACAGTGACTCCTCTGTGTTCCTTGGGTCATAATGTGTTGCTCTATATTATTTATCCTCACAAAGGACTCTCAGCCCCATTTAAACTGCAGTCATGTGCCAGCACTAGTAGGGGGCGGTGCTCCACACACACTCATGCTTATCTTTACAATCCTCCAAACATTTATACACAGACGCACACTCTTCCTCCCCCCTCTTCCTTCCTTCAGTCTCTCTTTCTTTTCTCCTTTCTGTCTGCTTCTCTGTCCCTCTCACACACATTCATATACAAAAATATTGAAAAATGAAACGCTGTCAGATGGATCTTTATATTTTATCGCCTCACAAACCCCTGTCCCCATCCCCCATGTCAAGGCGGAGGGAAGCATCCAGGCATTAATTCATTGAGGGGTGTAATGCCAATTTGTTTCAAAAAGGAACTATTCATTTTCCCATGTCAGGGAGGTAGGAGGGAAGCCCTGTACAGCCGCTGAACCGTGAAAGACATTATCTGGAGGGCCTGTGTCTCTCCTTTTTGTGGGAGGAAAAGAGAGAGAAGAGTGTGTGTGTCCCTCGTTCAGGAAAAGGAAGAGACATGTTACAATGCTCTTTGATGGGAGGGGCGGCTGGTGCCGGCAGACGATAGAGCCGGGCCTCCCGCCTCCGTTTTCCCAGCATGCCGTCTGAGAAGGATGTCATTAGGCCTGCAATAACAGCGATGGGCACGTTAATGACAGTGGCCCGCTCCGTTGCCTCTTGCCCCGCCAATCTCTCGTCTACACTCCTATCTACAGTTGCAGCACAGGTCTTAAAAGTCCTTATGCAGATCAACAGCCAGCTGTCTAGAGCAAAAGAGAAGAATGAACAAAGCACTCATGTATTAATGTTCCTTTATGTGTGGCCATACATAGATGGTGGATTTCAGACATTTGAAAAGGTCCTGAGAACATTGATATATGCAGGGGCGCAACTTTCACTGGGAATTTATAATTATGTTCCCGCAGTTTCTTAAACCAAAGTTGCTCCCCTGGATATATGCCTTCCTCAGTGCTCACAAAGAATAGAATAAATGATTGCCCAGCACTGGGCACAAACTCGTGATGCTCAGAGTAAGAGGGCACTACTTAGACCACTGCACCAACACAATTCACAATGCTCTAGCAAGCCATGAGAATAGTTGATGATAGTTGATGGAAACAGCACTTTGTTTTTCATTATTTTGTTTTAAGCCTTCCCCCAAACCATAGCCCTAACCTTAACCACTAGGAATTAATACCTAAACTTAACCATTTGACTTGTTTCTATTTTAACCCTGAAACCAGGCGGAATTAATGCAACAAAAAAAAAATCTTATTGAGGCCATACACAGGGCCAAGGAGATGTGATCCCACGCCCTGTTTCTTTATACTGTATATGTCCTCTTTATGATGGGATGTTTTCTTGATGTTGAACAGCTTGTAGACAACAGGGCTGCTTAAGTTGATGTGCTGATCTATGATTATAACAAAATGCTACAATGTAGAAATAGTATTTCAGGTTTTAGAAGCTTTGATATCCTTCTTATTTGCCTGTCATTAATACACTTCTTGCAGAAAAAACTGGGTGAAAGGTTTCTTAGCTTAGCAGTAAAAAGTGGACAAACTGTCTGTGCTTCTCCTCTCCAGTTAGCCCTAGTTTTTATATCTATGACATGTCACACGTTAATCAGGTAGATCTATGTTTTGACAGCGTTGGCCTCAACACACACATACACATTAGTGTTGCGCGGGTCAGGTGTTTGTTAACCTGCAACCGCCCGTGTAACGGATGTGAAACGGCTAGCTTAGTTAGCGGTGTGCGCTAAATAGCGTTTCAATCGGTTACGTCACTTGCTCTGAGACCTTGAAGTAGTAGTTCCCCTTGCTCTGCAAGGGCAGCGGCTTTTGTGGAGCGATGGGTAACGATGCTTCGGGGGTGGCTGTTGTCGTTGTGTGCAGAAGGTCCCTGGTTCGCGCCCGGGTATGGGCGAGGGGACGGTTTAAAGTTATACTGTTACATTGATGCTGTTGACCCGGATTACTGGTTGCTGCGGAAAAAGGAGGAAGGTCAAAAGGGGGGTGAGTGTAACGGATGTGAAACGGCTAGCTTAGTTAGCGGTGTGCGCTAAATAGCGTTTCAATCGGTTACGTCACTTGCTCTGAGACCTTGAAATAGTAATTCCCCTTGCTCTGCAAGGGCCGCGGCTTTTGTGGAGCGATGGGTAACGATGCTTCGTGGGTGACTGTTGTTGACGTGTGCAGAAGGTCCCTGGTTCGCGCCCGGGTATGGGCGAGGGGACGGTTTAAAATTATACTGTTACACCCGCAATTGCTAATAACCCATCAGCAACCACAAGACATTATGTGATCAAGTGAAAATCTGAGGCCAGCACCCAACCCTCACCCACTAATATAGAAAATGTGCTGTAGGCAAAGAAAGCAAAAACACATTGACATGGGGTGCAGGATTTTTAGTTTTTGCCTGATTTAGATAGATGTTTCTGATTTACAATTTCTGAAATTTGGGTAGGCTATTTGTTATTCAGCTTCTCTTTTGTCATTATATGTTGACCTAGAAGACTAAATAAACCCTTGCACAACCAAATTATGTAATAGGTCAATAGAATGAATACTTCAATCTACTACTAGGTAAAGTTTTCTCTGTCAACTTCTTTCGCGGAGCAAAGATGTTTAAGGACTGGGGAGAAAATTCAATATGTAAAAAATAAATACAAAATTGAAAGATTTTCTGTGCAAAATGTCCAAATGACATCAGCTTAACCGGTTGTAGGAATATAAAAGCTATGAAAATGACCCTGTTAAGATTTCAAATTCCGCTTCAATGCATATTTTGTGGTTGAAATAATATCAGCTTTTATGATGCTGACAGCATCTCAAGATGCAGAAAGAAATAAATGATATTTCTCCGCTCCTGTTCCCAAGTCCAAATGTAGCCTACATTCCCCAGATCCTCAAAAAATTATACATCTGCACCATCGAGAGCATCCTGATGGGTTGCATCACCGCCTGGTGTGGCAACTGCTCGGCATCTGACCGTAAGGCGCTACAGAGGGCAGTGCGTACAGCCCAGCACATCACTGGGGCCAAGATTCCTGCTATCCAGGACCTCTCAACTAGGCGCTGTCAGAGGAAGGCCCAAAAAATTGTCAAAGACTCCAATCACCCAAGTCATAAATGTGACATACAATTGGATTTGATATTGGCCATGTAGAGTACCACAAACCTCCGAGGTGCCTTATTGCTGTTAGAGCAGGAAAATCAATGTTTTGACATGGTATATGGTCTGATATACCACAGCTGTCAGCCAATCAGCATTCAGGGCTTAAACCACCCAGGTTATAATTGTAAATAAATCCCCTTTGCACATGCGCATAACTATAGATAAATCAGACAGGAGAGTTTGAGTGATGAACGCTGGACAGTAGATTTAAAAAAAATCTGAGCAAGAAACACTTGGATGAACATAAAACACTATTTTTAATTGTGTTATTATGTTCCAGATGTTAAGACTACAAACGGTTATAAATGGCCCATTTGCGAGATTGACTTGTCATTTCAATAGACAAAGGCTACAGTCTAAAATCTGGGTTCATGATTCTAATAACATTTTTCCATAGTTTGCTTAGATAAAGGCAGGTAGCCTATAGCCCCTGATAGGCCTACATCTCATTTCAGATAGTCTACAGTAGCCTAGATAAGATGTAAACTGAACGATTTAGCAGCTTGCTTAGCTCAAATTAACAGACACATTTATTCAACATGAATAGCGAGGCGAAGAAGTGCTAATTTTTCCCAATAGCTTACTGGAATAGGCTACTGAGGATGGGATCATAATTTAAATCACTGAATGAAAGATTAATAGTATATTTATGAACTGAATATGCTGGTCAACAGCCAGTGTTTATTTTTTTCCATTTGTTTTACCTGTAGCCTAATCTGACTACTTAGCCGTGGTATATTGGCCATATACCACACCACCTCAGGCCTTATTGCTTAAATAGGCTACTTGATGGCCAACAGAGGCAAATGTATAATTATTCACTTTTAGCCTAATGTCCGTTTCATTGAGGACTTATCCCCATAAAAAGAACCACGCGAGGGAGTTCTACAACTTCCACTTCCAATGTCCACTCAGGCAGCCCCCGAGACTGAAGAACTGAGCATGCATAAAGCACTTCGCTTGATACAGTTTTCTTTAAGCAGTCAACATTAGAATGCAGTTTAAACCATCTCCAAGGGATTCATGTAGTGCGCCCAAAGTCATTTTCCAGTTCTTTGTTTCTATTATTTATTGATGTGCATCACTTCTAGCGTATGAACGTGTCTTATGGAAAAATATTAGGAAATAAGTGTCTCCATAACCCCATAACTGGTAAAAAGTACATGTGTGCTGCTCTCTCGCCTCTCGCTCAAGTGACTAGCCAATAACTGTATTGCTCCCTCAACACACACACCCACACCCACCCGTCCAGCCCTCCTAACCACTCACTCACTCATCCACTCACACAGCAACAGCTTGCCTCACTGCCTGACAGTCAGCAGCAGGTCACGGTGAAATATACACTACCGTTCAAAAAGTTTGGTGTCACTTAGAAATGTCCATGTTTTTGAAAGAAAAGCAACAAAAAAATGCCCATTAAAATAACATCAAATTGATCAGAAATACGGTGTAGACATTGTTATTGTTGTAAATGACTATAGTAGCTGGAAACAGCAGATTTTTAATGGAATATCTACATAGGCGTACAGAGGCTCATTATCAGCAACCATCACTCCTGTGTTCCAATGGCACGTTGTGTTAGCTAATCCAAGTTTATCATTTTAAAAGGCTAATTGATCATTAGAAAACCCTTTTGCAATTATGTTACAGCTGAAAATGGTTGTTCTGATTAAAGAAGCAATAAAACGGGCCTTCTTTAGACTAGTTGAGTATCTGGAGCATCAGCATTTGTGGGTTTGATTACAGGCTCAATTGTCCAATTGTCAATTGTCCAGAAATAACTTTCTTCTGAAATTCATCAGTCTATTCTTGTTCTGAGAAGGCTATTCCAAGCGAGAAATAGACAAGAAACTGAAGATTTGGTACAATGCTGTGTACTGCTCCCTTCACAGAACAGTGCAAACTGGCTCTAACTAGACTAGAAAGAGGAGTGGGAGGCCCCGGTGCACAACTGAGCAAGAGAACAAGTACATTAGATGTCTAGTTTGAGAAACAGATGCCTCACAAGTCCTCTACTGGCTGCTTCATTAAATAGTACCTGCAAAACACCAGTCTGAATGTCAACAGTGAAGAGGCGACTCCGGGATTCTGTCCTTCTAGGGCAGAGTTGCAAAGACAAAGCCATATCTCAGACTGGCAAATAAAAAGAAAAGATGAAGATGGGCAAAAGAACACAGACACTGGACAGAGGAAGATTGGAAAAAGGTGTTACGGACAGACGAATCTAAGTTTGAGGTGTTGGGATCACAAAGAAGAACATTCGTGAGACGCAGAAAAAATGAAAAGATGCTGAAGGAGTGTTTGACTCCATCTGTCAATCATGGTGGAGGCAATGTGAAGGTCTGAGAGTTCTTTGGTGGTGGTAAAGTGGGAGATTTGTACAGGGTAAAAGGGATCTAGAAGAAGGAAGGCTATCACTCCATTTTGCAACGCCATGCCATACCCTGTGGACGGCGATTAATTGGAGCCAATTTCCTCCTACAACAGGACAATGACCCAAAGCACAGCTCCAAACTATTCAAGAACTATTTAGGGAAGAAGCAGTCAGCTGGTATTCTGTCTATAATGGAGTGTCCAGCACAGTCACCGGATCTCAACCCTATTGAGCTGTTGTGGGAGCAGCTTGACTGTATGGTATGTAGGAAGTGCCCATCAAGCCAATCCAACTTGTGGGAGGAGCTTCAGGAAGCATGGGGTGGAATCTCTTCAGATTACCTCAACAGATTGACAACTAGAATGCCTAAGGTCTGCAATGCTGTAATTGCTGAAAATTGAGGATTCTTTGATGAGTGCAAAGTTTGGAGGAAACAATTATTATTTAAATAAAAAATCATTGTTTATTACCTTGTCAACGTTTTGACTATATTTTCCATTCATTTTGCAAATCATTTCATGTATGTTTTCATGGAAAACAAGGGCATTTCTAAGTGACCCCAAACGTTTGAGCGGTAGCATATATATCTTTAAGAGAAATGCCAATGGCGACGAAATATGACATTTACATAAGTATTCAGACCTTTTACTCAGTACTTTGTTGAAGCACCTTTGGCAGTGATTACAGCCTCAAGTCTTCTTGGGTATGCCGCTACAAGCTTGGTACACCTGTATATGAGTTTCTCCCATTCTTCTCTGCAGATCCTCTCAAGCTCTGTCAGGTTGGATGGGGAGCGTCGATGCACAGCTATTTTCAGGTCTCTACAGAGATGTTTGATCAGGTTCAAGTCCGGGCTCTGGCTGGGCCACTCAAGGACATTCAGAGACTTGTTTCACCGTAGGGATGGTATTGGCCAGGTCATGAGAGGTGCCTGGTTTCCAAAACATGTCCAATCAATTGATGTGACCACAGGTGGACTCCAATCAAGTTGTAGAAACATCTCAAGGATGATCAATGGGAACAGGATGCACCTGAGCTATATTTCGAGTTTCATAGCAAAGGGTCTGAATACTTATGTATATAAAATGAGCAAAAATATTTGTGAAAACTGTTTTCACTTTGTCATTATGGGGTATAGCGTGTAGATTGATGAGAAAAAAATCCAGAGAGTGAATGGTCAAGTGTCTTTGAACAGGGTATGGTAGTAGGTCCCAGACGCACTAGTTTGTGTCATGAACTGCAACGCCGCCGGGTTTTTAGCATTCAACAGTTTCCCATGTGTATCGATAAGGCCCCCGACCCAAAGAACATCAAGCCAAGTTGACACAATGGAGGCAACATGGGCCAGCATCCACAACTGTGGAACGCAGGAATGGAATACTCATTGTACACACACAGGAGCGAGGGTGGCTTGAGGGAGGACAAAATAAATTAGCTTTTTTTCAAACACCTGAAACAGCATTTTTCTGCAATCTAGAATCATAATCATTATGTTTAATACTATATAAAATATATATATAATATACCTCTTGAACTGGTTTTATCTTCCTGACTTGTTTATTTTGTAAGAAACTAAATATGGTTCTCTGCCTTTCTGCTAAAATGTAGGTAAAAGATTGAAAGGAATGTTTGTTTCCTTCAGTACATTCAGTACATTTAGTTATTTCTTGCTTTTCTAAAGTCTATCAACTTTGCCAGCAGGCATGTCTAAGATATAGACAAGCGAGCTACTCTAACTAGATTGATAGCCTGCAATGGCTTCTTGGTATCTAGTTATGAGGTTGGCAGATTGGGAAACCTATCTGGGCCTATCTGAAGGCAACTTCATAAAATAGATAGGTGGCGAGTAGTATTACAGAAAAGTATTACAGAAAAACAACAAATAAATAGTGTCCCTTATGGGAATGACTTCTCTGCACACACACTCCACCCCAGCAGTATGACTAATATCCAGTCAGTTTGCCCTGGAGATATTACAGTAAAGATTTACTTAAGTGGCTCTGTGACATTTACAAGGAGATTTGAATATTTTACTCTGCTCCTTCCTTCCTTCCTTCCTTCCTTCCTTCCTTCCTTCCTTCCTTCCTTCCTTCCTTCCTTCCTTCCTTCCTTCCTTCCTTCCTTCCTTCCTTCCTTCCTTCCTTCCTTCCTTCTCTCTCTCTCTTCCTCTCTCTCTGTCCTTCCTCTCTCTCCTCTCTCACTCTTTCGCTTTCCTTCTCTCTCTCTCACTCTTGCTCTCACTCTCTAAGTTTTAATTGCTGTGGATAATTCCTAAGATATCATCTTAGTATGGAAGAGGTGCTTGAGTGACCTTTTCCAGGCTTACCGTGTTATGACAGTTTTTCTCCCTCTTTATTGCTGTGTGTGTGTGTGTGTGTGTGTGTGTGTGTGTGTGTGTGTGTGTGTGTGTGTGTGTGTGTGTGTGTGTGTGTGTGTGTGTGTGTGT
This sequence comes from Oncorhynchus keta, assembly GCF_023373465.1. Classification (NCBI taxonomy): domain Eukaryota; kingdom Metazoa; phylum Chordata; class Actinopteri; order Salmoniformes; family Salmonidae; genus Oncorhynchus; species Oncorhynchus keta. Next base: position 19,228,576 of record NC_068440.1, on the reverse strand, counting down.
GTGTGTGTGTGTGTGTGTGTGTGTGTGTGTGTGTGTGGATAAAGACACTCATTATGAGAGAAACTCCTGAAAAGGTTCCTAACACCATCAAGTCTCCCTCTTCACACAGCCACGTTAATGACTCTCTCACACACAAGCACACACACGCACTCGCACACGCACACACACTAGTTCATTCTGATACCTGGTTGTTGTGACAGCTGGAACAAGGAGCTGTTAGATTAAAACACAGAGGAAGAAGACACGGTAAAAATTCTCATCTATTTACATTTAGGCACAAATAGCCCACCCAATCTACCTACCTCATCCCTATACTGTTTTATTTACTTTTCTACTCTTTTGCACAACAGTATCTCTACTTGCACATCATCATCTTCTCATTTATCACTCCAGTGTTAATCTGCTAAATTGTAATTATTCGCTCCTATGGCCTATTTATTGCCTACCTCCTCATGCCTTTTGCACACACTGTATATAGACCTTTTTTCTACTGTGTCATTGGCTTGTTTATTGTTTACTCCATGTGTAACTCTGTGTTGTCTGTTCACACTGCTTTGCTTTATCTTGGCCAGGCCGCAGTTGTAAACGAGAACTTGTTCTCAACTAGCCTACCTGGCTAAATAAAGGTGAAATAAAAATAAACGTCATAAAATAGGCAGGAATTTCTGTCTGTTGTGTAATGTGTTGTGTAAGATTCAGTTTATGTTGACAAAAGACAGGAGAATATTAGTCCAACCTTTTCGCCATGCTTGCAAAATTCCATAGAAAGGACGTGAATTAGACCTTAAAAAAAATAATCTCTCAGTTCCAGTATATTGCTCTGTGTTTAGAGTTGTGCTTCATACTCACACGAAGAGGTTCTGTCCTTTGTGGTACCTGTCAAATTTACGACCTCATGAAAAGGTAAATACATTGAGGTACAAGGCCGTCCTGATACAGGCTATGATGCTTTATGACAGGAGTAATTCACAGGTTACACAGGACCATCTACACACATACCCGTGTGTGTGTGTGTGTGTGTGTGTGTGTGTGTGTGTGTGTGTGTGTGTGTGTGTGTGTGTGTGTGTGTGTGTGTGTGTGTGTGTGTGTGTGTGTGTGTGTGTGTGTGTGTGTGTGTGTGTGTATTCGTGTATATGTGTGTGTGTGTGTGTGTGTGTGTGTATTCATGTGTGTGTGTGCGTGTGCCCGTGCGTGTAATTGTGTGTGTCTCTTCCAGGGCCACATTCACTTGCTGCCTTGTGCAGTAATGGGCCTTACATCCAGATGAAGCAGATTGTAAGATACATATACAGTGGGGCAAAAAAGTATTTAGTCAGCCACCAATTGTGCAAGTTCTCCCACTTAAAAAGATGAGAGAGGCCTGTAATTTTCATCATAGGTACACGTCAACTATGACAGACAAAATGAGGGGGAAAAATCACATTGTAGGATTTTTTATGAATTTATTTGCAAATTATGGTGGAAAATAAGTATTTGGTCAATAACAAAAGTTTATCGCAATACTATACCCTTTGTTGGCAAAGACAGAGGTCAAACGTTTTCTGTAAGTCTTCACAAGGTTTTCACACACTGTTGCTGGTATTTTGGCCCATTCCTCCATGCAGATCACCTCCAGTGATGTTTTGGGGCTGTTGCTGGGCAACACTGACTTTCAACTCCCTGTAAAGATTTTCTATGGGGTTGAGAACTGGAGACTGGCTAGGCCACTCCAGGACCTTGAAATGCTTACGAAACCACTCCTTCATTGCCCGGGCGGTGTGTTTGGGATCATTGTCATGCTGAAAGACCCAGCCACGTTTCATCTTCAATGCCCTTGCTGATGGAAGGAGGTTTTCACTCAAAATCTCACGATACATGGCCGCATTCATTCTTTCCTTTACACGGATCAGTCGTCCTGGTCCCTTTGCAGAAAAACAGCCCCAAAGCATGATGTTTCCACCCCCATGCTTCACAGTAGGTATGGTGTTCTTTGGCTGCAACTAAGCATTCTTTGTCCTCCAAACACAACGAGTTGAGTTTTTACCAAAAAGTTATATTTTGGTTTCATCTGACCATATGACATTCTCCCAATCTTCTTCTGGATCATCCAAATGCTCTCTAGCAAACTTCAGACAGGCCTGGACATGTACCGGCTTCAGCAGGGGGACACGTCTGGCACTGCAGGATTTGAGTCCCTGGCAGCGTAGTGTGTTAATGATGGTAGGCTTTGTTACTTTGGTCCCAGCTCTCTGCAGGTCATTCACTAGGTCCCCCCGTGTGCTTCTGGGATTTTTGCTCACCGTTCTTGTGATCATTTTGACCCCATGGGGTGAGATCTTGCGTGGGGCCCCAGAACGAGGGAGATGTATGTCTTCCATTTCCTAATAATTGCTCCCACAGTTGATTCCTTCAAAACAAGATGCTTACCTATTGCACATTTCAGTCTTCCCAGCCTGGTGCAGGTCTACAATTCTGTTTCTGGTGTCCTTTGACAGCTCTTTGGTCTTGGCCATAGTGGAGTTTGGAGTGTGACAGTTTCAGGTTGTGGACAGGTGTCTTTTATATTGATAACAAGTTCAAACTGTATATGGTTTTGATCTGTTGTAGCTGGTCCTTTTTATAGCCTCTTATGGACACCAACTGAAACGTGTACAACCTGCTATGACTACATTCCCACAACCATATATTGGTTTTCTTTTTCCTGCTCCTGCTTTTCCTGCTCCTACTACACTGCTCAAAAAAATAAAGGGAACACCAAAATAACACATCCTAGATCTGAATTAATTAAATAATATTTTTTCTTTACATAGTTGAATGTGCTGACAACAAAATCACACAAATTATCAATGGAAATCAAATGTATCAACCCATGGATGTCTGGATTTGGAGTCACACTCAAAAATAAAGTGGAAAACCACACTACAGGCTGATCCAACTTTGATGTTATGTCCTTAAAACAAGTCAAAATGAGGCTCAGTAGTGTGTGTGGCCTCCACGTGCCTGTATGACCTCCCTACAACTCCTGGGCATGCTCCTGATTAGGTGGTGGATGGTCTCCTGAGGGATCTCCTCCCAGACCTGGACTAAAGCATCCGCCAACTCCTGGACAGTCTGTGGTGCAACGTGGCGTTGCTGGATGGAGCGAGACATGATGTCCCAGATGTGCTCAACTGGATTCAGGTCTGGGGAACGGGCGGGCCAGTCCATAACATCAATGGCCTCCTCTTGCAGGAACTGCTGACACACTCCAGCCACATGAGGTCTAGCATTGTCTTGCATTAGGAGGAACCCAGGGCAAACCACACCAGCATATGGTCTCACAAGGGGTCTGAGGGTCTCATCTCGGTACCTAATGGCAGTCAGGCTACCTCTGGCGAGCACATGGAGGGCTGTGCGGCCCCCCAAAGAAATAGCACCCCACACTATGACTGACCCACTGCCAAACCGGTCATGCTGGAGGATGTTGCAGGCAGCAGAACGTTCTCCACGGCGTCTCCAGACTGTCACGTCTGTCACATGTGCTCAGTGTGAACCTGCTTTCATCTGTGAAGAGCACAAGGCGCCAATGGCGAATTTGCCAATCTTGGTGTTCTCTGGAAAATGCCAAATGTCCTGCACGATGTTGGGCTGTAAGCACAACCCCCACCTGTGGACGTCGGGCCCTCATACCACCCTCATGGAGTCTGTTTCTGACCGTTTTAGCAGACACCTGCACATTTGTGGCCTGCTGGAGGTCATTATGCAGGGCTCTGGCAGTGCTCCTCTTGCTCCTCCTTGCACAACGGCGGAGGTAGCGGTCCTGCTGCTGGGTTGTTGCCCTCCTACGGCCTCCTCCACGTCTCCTGATATACTGGCCTGTCTCCTGGTAGCGCCTCCATGCTCTGGACACTATGCAGACAGACACAGCAAACCTTCTTGCCACATCTCGCATTGATGTGCCATCCTGGATGAGCTACACTACCTGAGCCACTTGTGTGGGTTGTAGACTCCGTCTCATGCTACCACTAGAGTGAAAGCACCGCCCGCATTCAAAAGTGACCAAAACATCAGCCAGGAAGCATAGGAACTGAGAAGTGGTCTGTGGTCCCCACCTGCAGAACCACTCCTTTATTGGGGGTGTCTTGCTAAATGCCTATAATTTCCACCTGTTGTTTATTCCATTTGCACAACAGCATGTGAAATGTATTGTCAATCAGTGTTGCTTCCTAAGTGGACAGTTTGATTTCACAGAAGTGTGATTGACTTGGAGTTACATTGTGTTGTTTAAGTGTTCCCTTTATTTTTTTGAGCAGTGTATGTTTCACAAAAAAGCAACAGGAAAGAAATTGACTTGAGATCTGTAATCCTGATCATGCATAGCCATCAAATATCCAGGGGTGGCTGTCGCTAAGTACAAACACAAATTGTGGATTGCTGACTTTCAAGGTATGTAAAAAATAATATTCAAATGTGTCTGAGCTGCCTCTGTAAGAGAACAACATGGCATAATTACTCCACAACAGTAGGCCCAGAGTCCAAGCCTATGTTCTATGTCTATTTCTATGGTTGTCTATCTATACTCTACAAAATGTACTGTCCACACACACACACACACACACACACACACACACACACACACACACACACACACACACACACACACACACACACACACACACACACACACACACACACACACACACACACACACACACACACACACACACACACACACACACACAGCAGATGGCCTTCAGGAAGCTGATTGATAAATGCATGCTGGAGTGTGTTTGTGCGCGTGTTTGTCATTTAGGGACACTATCTCCTGCAGGGACATAAAGCAGTCACCTCAGAAAGGACACTGTGCAGCGCGCCCAACCACCAAACACCATCTTTCTCATCCCACCAAGGACAGCAACATGACTTATGTCACCACCACTTCCTCTTCTCTCCTCTTTTCTCTCCACTTCCTCTTCTCTTTTCTCTCCACTTCCTCTCCTTGTCTCTTTTCTCGTCTCTCCTTCTTCCCTTCTCCTGCCCTCTAATGCTTTAGCTTCCCTCAGCAATAAGGCAGCAGCGAATCCCGAAGAAACAAACAAGCCTTCATAGCGTACTGCACTGTTCTTACTGTGTAACAACAGTTTCACACTGTTAATGTACCTGCCTGTTTGTGTTAAATGGTGCTGAGAAAAAAAGCTACCGAGTTATCATGGTAGAGCTCAAAGTGAGTGCCAATGCCCTCTGCGTCTACACAGCACACAGCAGAAAAATAGGATTTCTATCAGCAAAGATTGATACTCCTCTCTCTCTGCTCTTGTTATCTTAGACTGAGGGAAAATAGAGAGAAATGTAGACTTTCTCTGTATCCTTTCAATAACAGACATATTTTAATTCCTCAAACTACTTTCAACAGTTAAGTTCCAGGTTATGCAGCACTTTTAGGTACACACTTTAAAGGTTACATTCTTACGTCCTTGCTGGAAGAATCTTGCAAAGGCCAATGGTCTGTTCCTGTAGTTAGCTATACCAAACTATCCACATTAATTCATTCACATAGTTCTAGAACCTGTGTTGCCTTAGTATAGCCTTATACTTGTTTCTGTGCATCTCAGAGGCTTGCAATGCCTCATTGCTTAGAGCGATCCCTGTCTGTCCAAGTTCCCTAGTTGACGTATGACTAGTTTAAGGGAGCTATAGTATGCTGCCATAATGCAGCTATACTAGCCCTTATATGTGTGCAGAGTCTCATTTTCCTCCTGCCAGCCGTTTGCCTTAGCACTGTTATTAAATTGCTGTGGCAACGTGGGGTTCTAGCTTCTCTCCATGACCTGTCTTTGATAACAGATCTTTTTGCAATAAATTTCCCCCCGTCACACACACACACACACCCTCCCTAATACCATCTGCTGGCCCGGCAGTAGCACGCCCACTCACAACCTCTAAAAGTAGGCCGTCTGATTGACTTTCGAAGAGAAGGGGGTCCACATCACACCCCCGGCATAAAAACCCTTCAACACTCATACATAATTCAATCTCTCAGGGTGTAGGTTATCGCTGTTTTCACCTCCTTCCCATCCCAAACACTCCACACAAGTCATTTCACTAATTTGGTGCAAATCTAATGAAGCTGGTGTGTGTGTGTGTGTGTGTGTGTGTGTGTGTGTGTGTGTGTGTGTGTGTGTGTGTGTGTGTGTGTGTGTGTGTGTGTGTGTGTGTGTGTGTGTGTGTGTGTGTGTGTGTGTGTGTGTGTGTGTGTGTGTGTGTGTGTGTGTGTTCAAGAGAAAGATAGATGTAGAGAAAAAAGAGAAAGGTAGAACATATTGGGAGGGTGAAGGAAACTGACAACTTTCTCATTCGAAAATCTCTCCCATGTTGGACGGATGCATGCTTGTTTTACAGCCCTGCTTCATCACGCTGTGATTGGTTAGGTGCAGATTTATAATTTGCTGATTGGTCAGGTGCTGATTTGAGGGGTGGTGCTTTTCAAAGTTCATGTAGTGGGCTGCAGTGTGAGGTATGAGTAGTGTAGGTAGAGATGTTGGACCCTGAGGCATATATTTGAAGTCTGGTTAGACAGATGTTAAAGCTAAGTGGTTGAGTTTCTGTTAGGAGGTGGAGATAGTTATAGAAGACCACAGAGAGTTATTGTCTATTTTATTAGGATCCCTATTAGCTGTTGCAAATGCAGCATCTACTGCATAACACATGCTCACAGCTGCATGTGTGCAGGGACAACAGACACCCCCATTGCCACTACAAATAGTTTTAACAACTCTTAAAAGAACAAAAACAGCTTTAGACCTACACTTGAATGTGATTTGATGAGAATTTGTAAGTCGCTCTGGATAAGAGCGTCTGCTAAATGACTTAAATGTAAATGTAAATGTAAATGTAATGAGTGTACTAAGAGTAAATGTCATTTCAGTTTCCAATATGTTTGTCACTGTACTCTACTCTCCCTTAAACGACCCTTGTAGACTACTGTGTTGGAAAGGCTAATATTTCAGTGCCCTCCAAAGTGCAGCAGAACTTTTTCATATCCATGCAATGATGCCGATAAAACAGCGAGCTCCTTTGAAAAAAGCTGAAGAAATCTATTACAATCTCCTTCTAGCCAGAGCCCATATCTGCACACCAGCTCAGCTCTCTCTGCACATATTTAAAGGTCATCTCTAAATTTACAAGGGAAGGTTGTTCCTACGTTTCCATGAATTGGCTGATCTGTCAAGGAGGGCTTGTTTATGAGCCGTTTGTTCCTCCTGCTGCTCCTGCCTGCTCCCCATACCGCTCCTGCTGCTCCTGCCTGCTCCCCATACCGCTCCTGCTGCTCCTGCCTGCTCCCCATACCGCTCCTGCTGCTCCTGCCTGCTCCCCATACCGCTCCTGCTGCTCCTGCCTGCTCCCCATACCGCTCCTGCTGCTCCTGCCTGCTCCCCATACCGCTCCTGCTGCTCCTGCCTGCTCCTCATACTGCTCCTGCCTGCTCCCCATACCGCTCCTGCTGCTCCTGCCTGCTCCCCATACCGCTCCTGCTGCTCCTGCCTGCTCCCCATACCACTCCTGCTGCTCCTGCCTGCTCCCCATACCGCTCCTGCTGCTCCTGCCTGCTCCCCATACCGCTCCTGCTGCTCCTGCCTGCTCCCCATACCGCTCCTGCTGCTCCTGCCTGCTCCCCATACCACTCCTGCTGCTCCTGCCTGCTCCCCATACCGCTCCTGCTGCTCCTGCCTGCTCCCCATACCGCTCCTGTATCATTCCCGCCAGCACGCGCTGCTCCCGGCCGCACCACCAGAGCTCATTCCATTGGTCGTAAAATACACAATTGCTCCGATTCATCACTGAATTAGTTGGAGCCTGACAGCCCACTGCCAAGCCCAGCCGCAGGGCTGTGGATCGGTGATCCAGGTAGGGCTACAGTCACAAACTATTATTATAATAACTGATTAGCAAAGACTGTCCTGTCAACCCTGGCCTGGGCAGCTAACTCTGGCTTGAATTATGCACTGTGCTATCACATGCCAGAGTCTGGTGGGAGTGGGCAGGGGCATAGACCATTGTCATGACGTTGGTCTGGGGGTAGGTTTATGACAGTCATAAATACATCTTCCCCCCTTTTTCCTCTCTCTACCCTACTGATGTTACATCTGCAAATCCCTTGGTTAACATAGAGATTCTGGGAACATCAGGATGGGGGGAAATGAACTATATTCTGGTAATCCGACCAATTGAACAAATGCGATGATACTTAATGAATATGATGTCAGTTCGGTTGTCATCTGAGACATTCTCATCAATGATAAGATGACATAAAATCTACAGTGGAAAGTCTACACATCAGAGTTATCGGATTCACATGGAATTGTTGTTCAATTTAAATGTTTGAATATGAAATTATTCGTGATGGGATGAAATGTGATTTTAGCTTCTAAAATGTGAGATTTGGGTTTTCATAAGATAGGGCTTTGCTCAATCAGCTTTGCTCAATCCGCCCCTGTGAAGGGACATGGGCTATAAAACTTTTCAAACACACCCTCCTCTCCCTTCCTATATAAGCCCTTGATGACAATGTAACCTCCTGTTCCGAGGAAGTGAGGATGACGGTCCTATGTCAGAATGGTTCAGATAATAACTACAGAACGAAGCCAACATCAGCGTGAACCTTGCTTGCGAATGGTATGAACTTTGAACTCTTATTCACTACAGAAGTGATACCTCCTAACCGCAGCTGCAAACGCAGGTTAGGAAGGAACAGTATCCCGTCTTCCACACAACAACGTTACTACAACGTATTCTATTTTCCAACAGAGACATTCTTCAAAGGACTCGGTTGGGCAACACGGCCTTCCATCTGCCACCAACCTAGCGAAGCGCAGCTCAGAGTAAATATTTATTGAATTTTCCTTTTCCAAATGGGCGGTAATTTAGAATGCATTAGATACCGTATTTACGATAGCACAGCTTCTCCCTGTGTCCCTCAGTCTTCCCGCTCTTTCACTCAAACCCAGACCCTTTTCTTTTGTGTAACAAGCTGTCATATCTGTTCCGCACGCTAGGGACGTTTTCCTTTATGACGTAATTTGTAATCAAGTTATGATTTAATTATGTGTATGTGTAATTCTGGGTGATTAGTTAGGTATTTAGTAAATAAATAATTAAACCCAATTTTGTATTGCTGGTTCAACGTGTTAGCCGGGGTTCGTGCAGATAACCAAGAACTTATAACTTTCAGATGAGACTGAATTAAGATGACGATTAATATTGACTGCTATTGATGTAAAATACTACTAGGTCTTTATTCGGAAGATAACAGCTCTATAAATATTATTTTGTGGTGCCCGACTCTCTAGTTAATTACATTTACATGATTAACTCAATCAGGTAAAATTATTTTATAGAATAGCATGTCATATCACTTAATCCGGCATAGCTAAAGACACGACACCATGCTATACTATACCATACTTAAGCAATAAGGCCTGAGGAGGTGTGGTATAAGGCCAATATACCAAGCAGATGTTCTGAAAGAGCTGCAAAACCTGGACCCGTATAAATCAGCTGGGCTTGACAATCTGGACCCTCTATTTCTGAAACTATCCGCCGCCATTGTCGCAACCCCTATTACTAGCCTGTTCAACCTCTCTTTCATATCGTCTGAGATCCCCAAGGATTGGAAAGCTGCCGCAGTCATCCCCCTCTTCAAAGGGGGAGACACCCTGGACCCAAACTGTTACAGACCTATATCCATCCTGCCCTGCCTATCTAAGGTCTTCGAAAGCCAAGTCAACAAACAGGTCACTGACCATCTCGAATCTCACCGTACCTTCTCCGTTATGCAATCTGGGTTCCGAGCCGGTCACGGGTGCACCTCAGCCACACTCAAGGTACTAAACGACATCATAACCGCCATCGATAAAAGACAGTACTGTGCAGCCGTCTTCATCGACCTTGCCAAGGCTTTCGACTCTGTCAATCACCATATTCTTATCGGCAGACTCAGTAGCCTCGGTTTTTCGGATGACTGCCTTGCCTGGTTCACCAATTACTTTGCAGACAGAGTTCAGTGTGTCAAATCGGAGGGCATGTTGTCCGGTCCTCTGGCAGTCTCTATGGGGGTGACACAGGGTTCAATTCTCGGGCCGACTCTTTTCTCTGTATATATCAATGATGTTGCTCTTGCTGCGGGCGATTCCCTGATCCACCTCTACGCAGACGACACCATTGTATACACTTTCGGCCCGTCATTGGAAACTGTGCTATCTAACCTCCAATCGAGCTTCAATGCCATACAACACTCCTTCCGTGGCCTCCAACTGCTCTTAAACGCTAGTAAAACCAAATGCATGCTTTTCAACCGATCGCTGCCTGCACCCGCATGCCCGACTAGCATCACCACACTGGATGGTTCCGACCTTGAATATGTGGACACCTATAAGTACCTAGGTGTCTGGCTAGACTGCAAACTCTCCTTCCAGACCCATATCAAACATCTCCAATCGAAAATCAAATCAAGAATCGGCTTTCTATTCCGCAACAAAGCCTCCTTCACTCACGCTGCCAAGCTTACCCTAGTAAAACTGACTATCCTACCGATCCTCGACTTCGGCGACGTCATCTACAAAATTGCTTCCAACACTCTTCTCAGCAAACTGGATGCAGTTTATCACAGTGCCATCCGTTTTGTCACTAAAGCACCTTATACTACCCACCACTGCGACTTGTATGCTCTAGTCGGCTGGCCCTCGCTACATATTCGTCGCCAGACCCACTGGCTCCAGGTCATCTACAAGGCCATGCTAGGCAAAGCTCCGCCTTATCTCAGCTCACTGGTCACGATGGCAACACCCATCCGTAGCACGTGCTCCAGCAGGTGTATCTCATTGATCATCCCTAAAGCCAACACCTCATTCGGCCGCCTTTCGTTCCAGTACTCTGCTGCCTGTGACTGGAAGGAATTGCAAAAATTGCTGAAGTTGGAGACTTTTATTTCCCTCACCAACTTCAAACATCAGCTAGCTGAGCAGCTAACCGATCGCTGCAGCTGTACATAATCTATTGGTAAATAGCACACCCATTTTCACCTACCTCATCCCCACAGTTTTTATTTATTTACTTTTCTGCTCTTTTGCACACCAATAACTCTACCTGTACATGATCATCTGATCATTTATCACTCCAGTGTTAATCTGCAATATTGTAATTATTCGCCTACCTCCTCATGCCTTTTGCACACATTGTATATAGACTCCTCTTTTTTCTCTGTGTTACTGACTTGTTAATTGTTTACTCCATGTGTAACTCTGTGTTGTCTGTTCACACTGCTATGCTTTATCTTGACCAGGTCGCAGTTGTAAATGAGAACCTGTTCTCAACTAGCCTACCTGGTTAAATAAAGGTGAAATAAATAAAATAAAAAAATGTAAAAGGCTAAAGGCTGTTCTAAAGAACATTACATTACATTACATTTAAGTCATTTAGCAGACGCTCTTATCCAGAGCGACTTACAAGAACGACGCAACGCGGAGTTCAAGCCCTGAATGCCAATCAGCATGGTACTAATACTGTACTAATACTACACTTTACTTATACCATACTAGGTAACATGTTACTTGACACCCAGCTTCATAACACATTATAGCATGGTCATAGCCATGTCATAAATGCAGCTAGCATTTGGGCAGCAGGTATCCTAGTGGTTAGAGCGTTGGTCTAGTAACCGAAAGATCAAATCCCCGAGCTGACAAGGTAAAAATCTGTTGTTCTGCCCCTGAACAAGGCAGTTAACCCACTGTTCCTAGGCCATTATTGAAAATCTCTACTCTGAGAGAAGAGAAAGAGAGAGAGAGAATTAGAGAGAGAATACTTAAATTCACACAGGTCACCGGATAAGACAGGAGAAATACACCAGATATAATAGACTGACCCTAGCCCCCCTACACATAAATTACTGCAGCTAAATGCTGGAGGCTGAGACAAGAGGGGTCAGGAGACACTGTGGCCCCATCCGATGATACCCCCGGACAGAGCCAAACAGGCAGGATATAACCCCACCCACTTTGCCAAAGCACAGCCCCCGTACCACTAGAGGGATATCTTCAATCACCAACTTACTACCCTGAGACAAGGCCGAGTATACGCCCTGTATATAGCCTCGTTATTGTTATTTTATTGTGTTACTTTTTATTTAATTTATTTAGTAAATATTTTCTAAAGTCTATTTTTTTAACTGCATTGTTGGCTAAGGTCTTGTAAGTAAGCATTTCACAGTATGTAGGTGTCATAACCAGCCATAAAGTATACCTGTTGTATTTGTCGCATGTGTCAAATATAATTGGATTTGACTTGATTTGATGTACAGTAGGCCTATCTGGCTTATATGACTATGATGGTCATAATGCTTCATGACAGTGTCATAACGTGTATTTTCGTTGTCCAAGTAAAGTAAAGTGACACAGCATGGTCATAATGCTTCATGACAGTGTCATAACGTGTATTTTCGTTGTCCAAGTAAAGTAAAGTGACACAGCATGGTCATAATGCTTCATGACGGTGTCATAACGTGTATTTTCGTTGTCCAAGTAAAGTAAAGTGACACAGCATGGTCATAATGCTTCATGACAGTGTCATAACGTGTATTTTCGTAGTCCAAGTAAAGTAAAGTGACACAGCATGGTCATAATGCTTCATGACAGTGTCATAACGTGTATTTTCGTAGTCCAAGTAAAGTAAAGTGACACAGCATGGTCATAATGCTTCATGACAGTGTCATAACGTGTATTTTCGTAGTCCAAGTAAAGTAAAGTGACACAGCATGGTCATAATGCTTCATGACAGTGTCATAACGTGTATTTTCGTTGTCCAAGTAAAGTAAAGTGACACAGCATGGTCATAATGCTTCATGACAGTGTCATAACGTGTATTTTCGTTGTCCAAGTAAAGTAAAGTGACACAGCATGGTCATAATGCTTCATGACAGACGTGTAGTAAAGTGACACAGCATGGTCATAATGCTTCATGACAGTGTCATAACGTGTATTTTCGTTGTCCAAGTAAAGTAAAGTGACACAGCATGGTCATAATGCTTCATGACAGTGTCATAACGTGTATTTTCGTTGTCCAAGTAAAGTAAAGTGACACAGCATGGTCATAATGCTTCATGACAGTGTCATAACGTGTATTTTCGTTGTCCAAGTAAAGTAAAGTGACACAGCATGGTCATAATGCTTCATGACAGTGTCATAACGTGTATTTTCGTTGTCCAAGTAAAGTAAAGTGACACAGCATGGTCATAATGCTTCATGACAGTGTCATAACATGTATTTTCTTAGTCCAAGTAAAGTAAAGTGACACAGCATGGTCATAATGCTTCATGACAGTGTCATAACATGTATTTTCTTAGTCCAAGTAAAGTAAAGTGACACAGCATGGTCATAATGCTTCATGACAGTGTCATAGAGTGTATTTCTACAAGTTATTTAAAATATGATGAAGAAAAAAACATGACTGTAAAGAATTCATAACAACAATAACAAAGGAATTAAGAAACAAACTTTCAAACAAAAGTAAGCTTCTTTGCAGGGAAAAAGACATTTAAATAAATGTGGGTTTTGACACCCGTATGTACAGTATATTAATATTAATACGAATGCTAATACTATATTAATACTATACTATACTGTACTGTACTAAAACTATACTATACTGTACAGTAGTGTACTTCAACAATACTATATTGTACTTTACCAGTATTATACTATACTAAAACAATACTATACTGACACAATACTACACTATTCTTATACTAATACTATACTATAAGAGGGCAAGGCTTGCAAACACCATATAGTTCTGTGTTTTTTCATGATGACAGACCATAGACTGGTAACTCCTGCCAGGGTAGTCTTCAAGACAGATTTTGACTAATTCCATTTGAGGTAAACATTTCAGCACATACTAAGCATAGCAGGCCCATGTAAATACTTATGTAAATACTTTGTAGCAAAAAAAATACAACTGTTTTTGCTTTGTCATTATGGGGTATTGTGTGTAGATTGATGAGGGGAAAAAAACATTTAATCAATTTTAGAATAAGGCTGTAAAGTAACAAAATGTGAAAAAAGTCCAGGGGTCTGAATACTTTCAGGCACTGTATATTACATTGTGTTGTTACCTACAGAGAGCTGTAACCTACCCTAAGTGGTATCCCTCTGATGAGGATGTAATACAGGCCAGAGTTGCTCCTCCCATCCACCAATACACTTCCTTACTCACACCAAGCTCCACAGAAGCTGACAGTGAAGAAAAACACCCATTTAAGGTGAGAGTGGTTGCCCTGGTGTTGCCGACAGATACCGATGCTTAGCCCTGCTCTCTGTGTATAATATTCTGAAGGGTCGTTCTTCTTTACCCTGCGTTTGTTTTTTTTACTACCATTCTGTTCTATCTCTCACCTCCAGCTCTGCGGTGTGGCGATAGCGCTAGGTTAAAGGTACGCTAGCTGGTAATTTCTCTCAGTATTCTCATCTTTATCTTCCATTCCTCTGGTCTCTCCCCCTCTCTCTATCTTCCATTCCTCTGGTTTCTCTCTCCATGAGATGAGCATGTCCTACACACACCCGTCGGTGTAATCTCCCTAGTGGAGCGCTCCATTTAAATAATGCTTTTTTCAGGATCATCACCCCCTCCTCTCTCTCATAGACACCTCTCTCTCACACAAACACACCTCACACACACACACACACACACACACACCACCACCATAGGTTGGCTAATACAGCAATTTACACCCTGGATTTTCACTCTCACAGGGCGTTATTCTGACTTAATAAAAATGTCTCCTGTGGACATTTTGAGTAGGTGAGACACCAAAAAGCAGGATCTGAAAAGACTATCAAACCACTATCTGTAGTTTAGTGAATTCCGCCTATGTGTCATCTATCCCAGTCAGCATTTCATTACATCCTTTTCATCTGTACTTAGACTGGATGACAGTAGACAGACACATATGGCAGACAGGTGAAAAAGGTACCTGGATTCTTATCCATCATACAGTTTGACACCTGTCTTTCAGTATCAGCATGTCCTATTGGCCAGTCGATCATATGACTGGGAAAAGGCTGTCGTTACATTGGCCAGTCTGGCACCTGTCTGTCATGGCTGGTAAAAAGCTCACCCTCCTGTTGGCCAGTGTGGCTTCCTCTCTCTCAGCCACACAATGAGAGCCATCAGAGCCTTTCAGTGGATGATTTGGCCTGGAACAAAACGAAAGGCACAGCGGATGCCATGGCATGGCAGTATCCCCCTGCCCCTCCTTCCTGCCAGCCGACAAGCCCCCAACATTCATACAACGTTTCCACAGCGTCTCTGCAACGTTAGAGAGCAACCAATGTCATAGAATCCTCATAGTCACACAGCCTTAGGTGAAGTGGTGAGATAGAAGAAAGCACTCGAGTATTAGAATGAGCTGGATGGTAGACAGCTGGCTTCAAACCTCCTCCTGATCGCAGGCCAGAGAGAGGAAGGCTTACTTTTGTACAGACTGGCAGACAAATCACGTGTCTCTGCACCCTGAACGTCTGAACTGAATGGGATAAGGCTTCATTACCATACGTTTATTACCTCCTACTGTAACAGCTGCAAAAACAAAAGACCAGTTGATTATTTTGTTTGATCATTGTAGCATTCAAGGGTCTGTCTGAAAGGGAGAGAGAACAATGGGATCGGCTCACAGGGAGAAGGGGAGGCTGATGTGCATACAAGGCAAGGAGGATGGGAGGAAGGCTCTGACATCCACGGGATCTGCCTGCTGCCTGCCGGACTGTCCAATTGAACACAATGGGCCCACGAGACAGAGACAGACACACACACACAATAAAGCTGAGACTGTCAGTCCTGTTCATCCCCTGTCCATCCACTGCCATGGCTACTGTCCCCTGGGAGCATGGACTGACTCATATCTGAATTTTTCCTGATTCATAAAATACATTTTGACTGATGTGGCAATTGATATTTGATAGGTTTCATAGCATTGATAAAGCTGTCTGTGCAGTGGGCTCTGATGGGGGCAGGGGGGTATTCAAGCCTTGAAGCAATACAATTAAATCTACAGAAAATATTGGTGGTAATTGTGTTTACTGACAATTTATGTTTATACCAATGTGAACATGTATTAGCATTCTGTCTTCATCTTGTCTCTGAAATAGCACCTTACAAACAAGTAAAACATATCCACGTTACTAAAGTACAGCATACTAACATAAGTACTTTGTTGGTAATTCAGTATTTCAGTAAATCCAGTAGTAAACTCCAAAAAAGACCACATTTTCCACTTTGGTATAAAAGCATGAAAATGGGCACATTTTTCCACGCTTCTAAACCAAAGTGATCCATGTTTGAGCTTATCTACTGGACTATCTCAGTGTGAGAATAGACACTAAAGTGAGGAAGTGTGGGTTTAACCTCTGAGCCTGGACTATGTGTCCTGAGTGCTGATTGGTTGGGTGAAGAGGGCTCTGATTGGGGCCAGCTCTCACTAACTAGCCAGTAATTGGGGAGCTGATTGCTCCGAGTGTGAAGAAGAAACTAACCTGTCTGGCGGTACTCATCTCTGTCAAGTTTAGTTTAAAACACCTTGTGCAGGTATAATGCTTTATCATTTGTTATAACCATGTATAAGGCTTTTTAATGCATTAAAACAGCATCATAATGCATGTGACCTGCAGTCTTTAAGTAAAGTTGTTACAGTTCAGTAAATGAAAGTCAGGAGGGTGTTGTTGCCACTCGTAGCATTTGTGTGTTGTTTTAATGCAAGTACAATGAGTACATCAATTGATAATGCTACATAGAACTATCTTTTACTGTAAGACTAATATTGGTAGTCACTGATTTGACAGAACCTCACTGTATTATCTTTGTTCCATTGGTTCTATATTAGAATGACAGATTAGTATTATTATGCATGAAATATTGGCTTTGAATAATATGGAAACAACAACACTACTAAGACAGACAGAAAACAGAGGATTACAAGAGGCTTTTGGCTCCATAATTTGATTTGAAAAGAAAGAGTCTTACCTTTGTTCCATGTTTCCCAGTAAGGCTGGTGGGAGGTGGAGATTAGCTCAGAGAATGGAGTTTGTCTGAAAGCCGATTAGCCAGAATTGAAACAGGGCCAAATTGAGTTCTCTGTTTTAAAAAAAAAAGGCTGCTTGCTGTGTGTTCAATCAAAAGTAAGAACTCTGAGAAATCATTCATATCATCATGAATGGCATTCCTACGTTGTGATCGTATGCTATGTTAATGCCTAGATGACATGCATTACATTGAATATTAGCAGACAGAGCAGGATGTGTTGCCATAATGTAAATTGCCTGCTTAAGAGGAACATAATATTTGTTATGACTGCATTACGTTTTCAGAGGCATTTTAAATAAACCTTCTTCTACATTTTAAAATCACTTAAATCTCATAGGATCCAGTTCTGAACAACAAATTGCTTTTTTTGGTGCTACATTGCCACCTAATGGATACAAATAGTACAAACCTTCCTTTTGAATTATTCATGTTATTTTTTTTTTATGTAATCCAAAATCCCTTTCATTGATTTTAAAACACAAATTCTAATTCCAAATATTGGAAATTGTAAGGCCTACATAACTTTCCCTTCAATGCGTTGCTTGAATTGTGTGTCTAAACCTGTCAATGTGTAGTTATGATAGACCTAAAAGGTACAGCTCATTCTGACATTTTTCAGTCCCCTTGACTTTTCCCACAATTTGTTACGTTACAGCCTTGTTCTAAAATTGATTAAATAATCACTTTTCCATCAAAACCCCATAATGACAAAGCAAAAACAGGTTTTTAGAAAATCTTGCAAATTTTCTACAAATAAAGAACTGAAATACCTTATTGACATAAGTATTCAGATCCTTTGCTATGAGACCATGTTTCCATTGATCATCCTTGAGATGTTTCTACAACTTGATTAGAGTCCACCTGTGGTAAATACAATTGGACATGATTTGGAAAGGCACACACCTGTCTATGTAAGGTCTCACAATTGACAGTGCATGTCAGAGCATAAACCAAGCCATGAGGCTGAAGGAATAGTCTGTAGAGCTCTGAGACAGCATTGTGTTGAGACACAGATCTGGTGAAGTGTACCAAAACATTTCTGCAGCATTGAAGGTCCTCAAGAACACAGTGGGCTCCATCATTCTTAAATGGAAGAAGTTTGGAACCACCAAGACTCTTCCTAGAACTGGCCGCCCAGCCAAACTGAGTAGCCGGGGGAGAAGGGCCTTTGTCACTCTGAAAGAGCTCCAGGGTTCCTCTGTGGAGATGGGAGAACCTACCAGAAGGACAACCATCTCTGCAGAACTCCACCAATCAGGCCTTTATTTTAGAGTGGCCAGACGGAAGCCACTCCTCAGTAAAAGGCACATGACAGCCCGCTTGGAGTTTGCCAAAAGACACCTAAAGGATTCAGACTATGAGAAACAAGATTCTCTGGTCTGATGAAACCAAGATTGAACTATTTGACCTGAATGCCAGGCATCACATCTGAAGGAACCTGGCACCGTCCCTACGGTGAAGCATGGTGGTGGCAGTATCATGCTGTTGGGATATTTTTCAGTGGCAGGGGCTGGGAGACTAGTCATTGATGGATAAACGGTGCAAAGTACTGAGAGAACCTTGATGAAAACATGCTCCAGAGTGCTCAGGACCTCAGACATGGGAGAAGGTTCATCTTCCAATAGGACAACGACCCTAAGCAGACAGCCAAGACAACGCAGCAGTGGCTTCAGAACAAGTCTCTGAATGTCCTTGATTGGCCCAGCCAGAGCCCGAGCCCTGAAAGCTCAAGTATTAACTTAAGGGGGCTGAATAATTTTGCACGCCCAATTTTTCAGTTTTTGATTTGTTAAAAAAGTTTGAAATATCCAATAAATGTCGTTCCACTTCATGATTGTGTCCCACTTGTTGTTGATTCTTCACAAAAAAATACAGTTTTATATCTTTATGTTTGAAGCCTGAAATGTGGCAAAAGGTCGCAAAGTTCAAGGGGGCCGAATACTTTCGCAAGGCACTGTATATATACATATATACATTTTATATATATATGTATATATGTATATATATATATATATATATATATATATATATATATATATATATGTATATATATATATATATATATATATATAAAATGTATATATATATATATCAAATGGTGACTTCTAAATGGACACGTCTCAAGTTCCACGTTAAAATTCACATTTAATGTCATCATCTGTAATGTGAGGTCAGCTGGTAAATATATACATATATACACAATATTTAATATAAAGATATAAGACTTAATTCCTGAGTGTCTTCATTTAAATACTTCAGACTAAATCGAGAGGGTTTTTGGATATATCCAAATATAACCGAGCCGTGACCCACTGTCACCCACCATTCTGCATGTTTCAGCTTCCGTAATGTGTTTGATTGAGGCTATTTACAGTCCACGTAACAGTGCTTTCCTGTAGCCTGTACTGAATTGCATGGCACCCTGTACCCTGCTGCTCAGTCACAGTATAAACACTCATATACTCCTCAAGGCCACAGCTATGAAAGAGCTATCTTATGCATGTTTCTCAAAGGGTGGGGTTAGAGTAGAGGTAGGGGAGACGCCCAGATGGGGGTGTACTTGTTGGTGCTGTGTTCCCAGAAAGGAGAAGAGAGAGACAGTAACCTTCCTTCCTTTCCCCTCGCTATGACAGCTAAGTCATGGTCATCCACTAACTAACGGCTGTGGGGCAACATTTATCTTGTCAAGGTTGTACTTTTCACCATAGAGACTCTTGGCAAATTCAAGGCAGGTGACTTTTTATTTTCTTTTACGTCAGACACATAAGATACATTCACGCCCTTTGACCTCGGTACCTCTCAAAAGGTGTAGATCACCTCTACCGATATTTGTCCTCCCCACTTTTTTTTTTTTACGTCAACCCTTCAGCCATTCACATGCGCCCTCTTCCTCACCCTCTTCCTCACCCTCTATCAATCAATTCATCAATCAATCAATCCTCAGTCAGGAAAATGTTACACCATTGATGCAGTCTTTATTGAGATTCCAGAATCTACCCTGAAGCATACAGGAGATTGTTTGAAGTAAATTCCCACTTTACTGCTGTCGTAGAGAAGGGTGTATCAACAGCTCTGACAGAGAGCGAGAGAAAGGCTGAATGTTCAAGATTTACATCTTACATCCGTTTTACGTCGGAGTCTTACATAGCAAAGCTTAGGGTAGGTCTAAGGAAGGCCGCTCTCTTTCGAGAAAGCAGGCGGCGGTCATGTCATCGTTGCCGGAATTTTGATTCTCATTGTAGTTTACGATATAAAGACCTACCACACACACACCAACTTCCACAGTCATGTTTGAAGCCGGCAGAAGTCTCGTTAAAACATCATTAAAGGTGGAAAAGATTCATTACCACAGTTTTAAGGCGAGCACTTGGGGTGGGGTGTCACTTTATAGGCTTAAACATTTTATTAATTCAAAGCATTAAAACAATTTGAGTGCTGTTTCATTTCCAGACACTCACCATCGGTGTCAGAAAGGTCTTTGCTGGGGTGCAGGTACCAGGGGTGGTGTACAGTACTATAATGGTTTATTGAGACTAATGTGTTTGAGATCAAGTGCAGTCTCTTCTATAGTGGCCCCTTTCTATCACTAGAGAACACTCTGCTTTTTCATAGTGACCCCTCGAAGATGGCTAGATAATATGTACACACAAGTCTTAACCTACCTTGCTGTGAAAATAAAGGTGTCAGTGTGTGCATTTACAAAAGGTATGATATACTTGTAAAAATGTTGAAATAAACGGTGTAAGTGGACCTCAGAAAAAAATGCTGTGCCCACACGACTCCAGAGGAAGTGCTTTGGTTCTGCTAATAACTTATTATTTAAGACACGAGATCTCTATGTTGATCAAAAATACTACATGATCATCAGCCACGCACGGCCGTCCGTTACACAACAATAGGTGTGGCATCGCATCATCAGGTCAAGCCAACTGAGAACAGTGGGCAGACTAACAGTAGACGTAAAAGTACTGTACACTTGGTGAGCTCATCACCTAACAACACTCTCCAATAACGTCTTGAGCACACACCAAGGGAATCGTGAGCAAAACAGAGGAAACCCAAATGCCATAAAGGTTTCTTAAGAGCCTTTTTTCTAGATGTTACCTATGGACTAATCTTGCAACATTGGTTTCTACCTAACACAGAGGTGAGAGAGGAAAGGATCACATTCAAAGTTTTGTCGTGTGGTTGGTTGCGGTACACAGGAACATGTTTTGTATTCATCTTTATACTGTTGGGGTATTGTTGTTGTAATGACATTTTCTTTCGTCTTGTTTCCTTTCACTGGCAGGTCAAAAACAGTCATTGTCCCTTACACCACAGGAGGTTGGTGGCACCTTAATTGGGGAGGACAGGCTCGTGGTAATGGCTGGAGGAGAATTGGTGGAATGGTATCAAATACATCAAACACAGGGCGGCAGGGTAGCCTCGTGGTTAGAGCGTTGGACTAGTAACCGGAAGGTTGCAAGTTCAAACCCCCGAGCTGACATGGTACAAATCTGTCGTTCTGCCCCTGAACAGGCAGTTAACCTGCTGTTCCTAACCATCATTGAAAATAAGATTTTTTGCCTGTTTAAATAAAGGTAAAATAAAGAAAGTGTTTGACGCCATTCCATTTGCTCCGTTATTATGAGCCGTCCTCCCCTCAGCAGCCTCCTGTGCCTTACACCCTCTCCTCCTTCTATAATCAATGATAGTCAGAATAACACACAAAGTGGACAGTCACATCAGCATCACCAATCCTTTTATCGTGTTTGTGTATGACCTTTGACCCCACAGGTCCAATAAGGAGCAAGCTGATTGGATGAGCTGATGAACAGTGATGACCTGCTAGCCAAAAGCTATGTGCTCTGATGACATGATACTCAGTGCTGGTTCTCAACACACTGTTAGGCTTTTCACACTACTGAGCCAAACTGTGCCGAGCTGCGCTGGCCTGGTTACGCATCCATCATAGTTACTGGAAAATAAAATATCCTATCCAGCACAAGACGGGTCAGCCCTATAGTGTGAATCTGGCTCTACATTGATGAAGATGATGCCAATAATTACATGACATTGTAAAGCATTTCAGTTCAGAAAGACATGGACTGGAAAGGACAGTTTACCCATTTTCTTTGAAATCCAAACACGAAACATTGACCAATTCTGCAGATGAAATAAACCAACTATCTCCTCTCTATCCAAACCTGAGGGCATAAAGATGAACGTTTGGACATGACTTGATGAGCCTTCTCGACCCCGAAAACCAGCTCAAATCTAATGGAATGTCTTATGAATCAATAGTCAAGCATAGTTATGTTGTCTATGTAATATTTAAACACTTTCAGACTGGATATCACCGGAATGTAACCAATCATATGCTGCTTCTCGCTTCATGGTCTTCTTATATGTGATGTTACTGCAGGCCAGGACTTGACTAGGACCAGTCAACACAGACTGACCTGAAGTTGCTACCTGACCTTGACCACAGCACGACGGCAGCAGAGGGCCCGACGACCACACAGGATCGTCAGGCGTTGACAGTCATAGCCGTTATAGACTTCCCTCAAACATGTCAGAACTCGTCTCAACAAGCACAGCCGTTATCTCTCACAGTGGGCCTAGTCACTCATTATCGCAACCGAGACACCTAACAACACAGTCAACCTTTAACCTCTGCTGTCAGCCAAGAACAGGTCAAGTCTTGGGACAGGACATCATAACGCCACGGAATATCTAGGGGGAATAAAATGTGCTGAATTTCTGGAATGGAATCTGGAATGAGAAAAAGCAAAGGAAATAGAGTGATCTGTTCGGTTTCAAGGAGGAAATGCAGTCAGAGCCAATCTGTGTCATGGAATATGGGCATACATTCCAAATGACCTGAGTTTAGACTCTGTTTGTTATATATACCTGAAGGACAGACGCAATGGACACTTTCTTTATGTCCATGTCTTTTTCCCCCCTTTCTGATGATTATTTTCTGGTTTTGCGTTGCATGTTTCAAAGGACTTGAATTTCTCTGACACTCTACATAACAAAACACAGCAGACAATTTTCAATTGAAACAAGCATGGATTTTTTCTTTCCATAAGCTATATAATGTGTAATATTGTGTTTGGATCATTTGAGTTTAGGCCCTGAATGTTCCACATGCCACCTGATAGTGATTTCATGTTCCAAAAAGAAAGAATAGCAGTCAGAAATACAGTAACTACAAACTAATAAGTTGTTAAGAGTGAGATAAACAGGATAACAGCTAACATTTTTTCTGTTATATATATATATACACTGCTCAAAACAATAAAGGGAACACTTAAACAACACAATGTAACTCCAAGTCAATCACACTTCTGTGAAATCAAACTGTCCACTTAGGAAGAAACACTGATTGACAATAAATTTCACATGCTGTTGTGCAAATGGAATAAACAACAGGTGGAAATTATAGGCAATTAGCAAGACACCCCCAATAAAGGAGTGGTTCTGCAGGTGGTGACCACAGACCACTTCTCAGTTCCTATGCTTCCTGGCTGATGTTTTGGTCACTTTTGAATGCTTTCATTTGGTGCTTTCACTCTAGTGGTAGCATGAGACGGAGCCTACAACCCATACAAGTGGCTCAGGTAGTGCAGCTCATCCAGGAGGGCACATCAATGCAAGCTGTGGCAAGAAGGTTTGCTGTGTCTGTCAGCGTAGTGTCCAGAGCATGGAGGCGCTACCAGGAGACAGGCCAGTACATCAGGAGACGTGGAGGAGGCCGTAGGAGGGCAACAACCCAGGAACAGGACCGCTACCTCCGCCTTTGTGCAAGGAGGAGCAGGGGGAGCACTGCCAGAGCCTTGCAAAATTACCTCCAGCAGGCCACAAATGTGCACGTGTCTGCTCAAACGGTCAGAAACAGACTCCATGAGGGCCCAACACCGCACAGGACATTTGGCATTTGCCAGAGAACACCAAGATTGGCAAATTCGCCACTGGCACCCTGTGCTCTTCACAGATGATAGCAGGTTCACACTGAGCACATGACAGATGTGACAGAGTCTGGAGACGCCGTGGAGAACGTTCTGCTGCCTGCAACATCCTCCAGCATGACCGGTTTGGCGGTGGGTCAGTCATGGTGTGGGGTGGCATTTCTTTGGGGGGCCGCACAGCCCTCCATGTGCTCGCCAGAGGTAGCCTGACTGCCATTAGGTACCGAGATGAGATCCTCAGACCCCTTGTGAGACCATATGCTGGTGCGGTTGACCCTGGGTTCCTCCTAATGCAAGACAATGCTAGACCTCATGTGGCTGGAGTGTGTAAGCAGTTCCTGCAAGAGGAAGGCATTGATGCTATGGACTGGCGCGCCCATTCCCCAGACCTGAATCCAATTGAGCACATCTGGGACATCATGTCTCGCTCCATCCACCAACGCCACGTTGCACCACAGACTGTCCAGGAGTTGGCGGATGCTTTAGTCCAGGTCTGGGAGGAGATCCCTCAGGAGACCATCCGTCACCTCATCAGGAGCATGCCCAGGCATGTAGGGTGGTCATACAGGCACGTGGAGGCCACACACACTACTGAGCCTCATTTTGACTTGTTTTAAGGACATTACATCAAAGTTGGATCAGCCTGTAGTGTGGTTTTCCACTTTAATTTTGAGTGTGACTCCAAATCTAGACCTCCATGGGTTGATACATTTGATTTCTATTGATAATTTGTGATTTTGTTGTCAGTACATTCAACTATGTAAAGAAAAAAAGTATTTAATAAGAATATTTCATTAATTCAGATCTAGGATGTGTTATTTTAGTGTTTCCTTTATTTTTTTGAGCAGTGTATAAATATTCCTATTCATTCAACAAGTACATTTTAGTACAATAGGCGTGTGTGTGTGCGTTTAGTGCAGACAAATTGGAGGTGTCACACACACACACTCACTCTCGGTGTGCGTCACTCACTCACTCACTCACTCACTCTCGGTGTGCGTCACTCACTCACTCACTGTGTGCGTCACTCACTCACTCACTCACTGTGTGCGTCACTCACTCACTCACTCACTCTCTGTGTGCGTCACTCACTCACTCACTCACTCTCTGTGTGCGTCACTCACTCACTCACTCACTCTCTGTGTGCGTCACTCACTCACTCACTCTCGGTGTGCGTCACTCACTCACTCACTCACTCTCGGTGTGCGTCACTCACTCACTCTCGGTGTGACTCACCACTCACTCTCGGTGTGCGTCACTCACTCACTCACTCACTCTCGGTGTGCGTCACTCACTCACTCACTCTCGGTGTGCGTCACTCACTCACTCACTCACTCTCGGTGTGCGTCACCACCACCACTCTCCACACTCCTCTCGGTGTGCGTCACTCACCACTCACTCACCACTCACTCTCGGTGTGCGTCACTCACTCACTCTCGGTGTGCGTCACTCACTCACTCTCGGTGTGCGTCACTCACTCACTCTCGGTGTGCGTCACTCACTCACTCTCGGTGTGCGTCACTCACTCACTCTCGGTGTGCGTCACTCACTCACTCTCGGTGTGCGTCACTCACTCACTCTCGGTGTGCGTCACTCAGTCAACAGTTATGCCCACCTTTCAACCTCATTGGATAACGTGGTTGAAATGTGAGGTGCTGAAGCTCATTGGCTAGAACTCGCTATGGGGCTGGCCCAAGTGGGGGGAAATAAGAGAAAATGTCGCTGCAAAGCTTCAAGAAAAGAGTCGCTTTCAAACTAGGGATTTCAAGGCTAATTGAGTTTAGACAGTAATTCTGATTATAGACTATGAATATGTATGAACCACACATTGACACAACCAGTTAAAAAAAAAGATTTTCTTGGTCTCCAAAGTACAGGAGCATGTCTTTAATCTTAAACACACTACTGGTTTAAAATGCATGCCCCCCCCATCCAAAGTGTCTCATTTTATTCCCATCCACCCAATGACATCATCCAGCATCTCTAGTTTTTACATGCTGTTAAAGATCATCATGTCTATCCCTGACAGGAACAGTGCCTTAGGAATACGCTAGGAACATGTGGTAGACTTGTCTTTGTTTTCTCCGTTTGTTGTTGTTGTTGTTGCCGCCTGGGACATGTTGCTAATGCTACGCCATGCAGTGTTTAGAGTTCAGCAGAGACTGAGAGAAGAGGAGGTCCTTTAGCAAAAGAGACAGGACTTCAGTGATGCTGATGATACTGGGGGCGTAATAATCATATTATTCAGAAGAAGAAGAACCAGAACCACGTGTCAGAGGCCAGCTCTGCCCATGTCTAGCTGATGGCCAGGCAGTCTGTCTGGGGGTCAGTCTCTTGTGGCGAGGTGGGCGTTGGAGTGGCAGCCTCCTCGGGGGTGGGAGCGTCGTCTGTACTGGTGGAGGTGTGGACCTGAGTGGGGAGGACGCGGCAGAATGCTGATATCATTGAGCTGGGGCCGGCCTCGGGGTCGTCGTCGGGGTGAGAGGTCACAGAGAGGTGCAGGGCGCCGGGGGTCAGTCTGACAGGGCAGAAGGCGGAGCCGGTGGAGATGAAGTTGACCTTGTTCTTGTCGGGGCAGGAGAAGAGCGGGACGGACGCTGACTGCCTGGAGCTGGACAGACAAGAGAAAAGTAAGAGACGGTGTAGAAACTCCTTTCATGACATGTGTGTGTATATATATATATATATATATATATTTATTTATATATATATAACTGACCTTCAGTATTAACCACTTTGGTGTGATAAAAGAGATCCTAAAAGATCCCTGGTCTCTTGTGGTGCTTACCTCATTTCCTCAAACACCTTGATCTTCTCACAGCCCTCTGGGGGTTCTCTCTTGAACATATAGCTGTTGTTGGGTTTAGGAGACGAGGCAAACTTTGGCAGGGGAGAGCTACTGCCACTGTCTGTAGACCGAGACAATGGTCAGAAAGGGACAGAAAAGAAGATTACTCTACAGTCCCCGGACAAGACACACAGTCCACGTTGGGAGTTCAGAGCCTTGCACAACGGTAGGATGTCCAATGGAGGCCTTGCCCCAGGTCTGAGAGAGCACCCTGACAGTCCTACCTTTATCCCTGTCGTAGAGCAGATCGTCGGTGGAGTAAGGGCTGCCCCCGTGTGAGCCGGATCCCGGGGGGCAGGCAGGAGAGGGACAGGGGGATAGGCTGGAACTACTGCTGGAGCGGCCGGGGGCAGAGGGGTTCTGTGTGTCCACGCTACGGGTACTGCTGCTGCGCTGCTGGGGGGGGAATGGGGCTCGCCGCCCGTCTGGTACCTCCAACACCTGGGGGAGGGCGAGGAGTGAGGGGAAAAAGAGTTGTCTCGTCATTGAGTACGGCAAGTAATAGGATTTCCAGTGGCACAGCAGGCGCATGAGTGGTTGTGTGCATGTCTTCTCAGCTCCCTCCAGACACACGAGTTTCAAGTTCCAAACTCTAAATGTAGAGAAAATGGTACGGCACAGTTTCAAGAAAACAGTCACTTTCAAAGTAGTGATTTTGTGGCTAATTGAGTAAAGATAGTAATTCTGCTTATAGACGATATATGAACTACACATTGACACATGCAGCCCATGACTGATGTCATGCTTGACTGCGAGTGGCCACTGCTAGTATTGTGTGAGAGTGCATATTGTAAATATGTGATTGGATGCATCTAACAGTCCATCCCCTCACCTTGAGCTCCTCCTTCTCTCCGTTGTTGTCTCTGATGAAGACCTTCTCCAGCTCGTGGTTGATTCCCTCCATGCTGCTGGGTACTCTGGTGATGGACGACTTGGGCACCGTCATGTTGGACATCGGGGACGACTTAGACATGCAGGACCACTGCAGGGACCAGGGACACAAATCGCAGACATTCAAAAACAAAACCACAATATTACACATATAAGCAGAGTTCTGGTGATTAAGCTTCCCTGGTGTGTTTGGTTTGCACTTTCGGGTCGATTGCCTTGATTCCATTCCGTTCAGCAAGCTAAATCACGCATTCCCCTAAAGCATGACTCAAATAAATCAATAAATATAAACCCAAGTCTGGATGGCAGTATTGTGCCTTACCTGTGCTTGGTCGGATGTGGTGTTGATGATGGTGTTGATAGGTCCCTGTAAAGGAGATGAGCCGTCTTTGTCTCTTTGAGACGGACGACCTCCCTGCTGCTGCTTACTACCGCCACGCAGCTGCTGCCGGAGCTTGGCTATCTGCTGAGGAGAACAGAGGAGGAGGAGGAGGAGGAGGAGGAGGAGGAGGAAAGGAAGTGGAAAGAGGGAGAGGAAAAGAGAGGGAGAGTAAAGACAGAGACAAAGGAAAGAGAAAATAAACACGGGGAAAGAGAGAGAAAGGAACAGTAACATGTTAACAGATGAACCTCTGTCTCATGTAATGTCGCCAATTAAATCTTATCACGTTTTGACATAACCCCATATTTCCACCAGGGGTCACCATAGCTCAGGGCAGACAGCTTCAGTAATGAATGAATCAGATTACATATATAGCTGGAGCTGTGCAGTCCCAAGGTACATCTAAAAGGAGACATTCCTTTCAGACTATCTTGCAGGCTAGTCATCGATCAAATCGCTAAAGGAAGAATCCATAAATATATATTTTTTAAAACACACATAAAAAGGCCATTTACAATGTAATGTCTTTCATTTGCATAGTGCTGTTCAAACCTTTGAAAGACCCACAGACTGTGCATCTAACAGAAAAGATGACTGTGTATTGGCTCTGACCAATAAGGACTAAAGGGCTAGAACTCCAGTC
The DNA here is from genome assembly GCF_023373465.1 of Oncorhynchus keta. Taxonomy (NCBI): domain Eukaryota; kingdom Metazoa; phylum Chordata; class Actinopteri; order Salmoniformes; family Salmonidae; genus Oncorhynchus; species Oncorhynchus keta. The sequence continues at coordinate 19,199,768 of NC_068440.1, read as the reverse complement.
CTGTGTGGCTCTAGGTATATCTTTGACCCACATCTATAAGTCTTCATAATTCTGCATTCATATTAGCCCACAGAGGGAAGTTTCAATTGCTAAAAGAGTATTTTAAACTCTCAGACAAGTGGGGGCCTTTTGTGTGTCAGATAGAAGCACAGTACAGTTAATGGCAAATCAGATGAATAGTTGCTTATGTATCGTAACCACAGGTGTAAATAATGGCTACTTCTCAGAAAGTGTTAAAAACTGTCATGAGGAGTAAACAAGGTTGTCCACTACCGGCATATCTATTTGATAACTATTAAAATCAGATCCAACAATAATATCAAGGGGCTAAAATCCTGGGCCTAAAAACAAACGTGACATTGTACGCTGATGACGTTTTCTTTTAAATCCACAATATTGATCCCTGCACAGCCTCAGGATCTACATCATTTCTCAAACCACTTTGGATTACAAACCGAACTATGAGAAGCGTACCATATTACATATTGGATTACTAAATGATAAAAATGTTACATTACAGTGTAGTTTACAAATAAAATGGTCTGATGGGTAAGTGGACATACTCTGTATTCATATCCCAAAATAAATAAATGCTCAATACAATACATTTTAATAGAAAGTTAGCAAAAATAGGTAAGATCTTGCTACCATGGAAAGGTAAAAACTTGTCCATTTGTGGAAAAATCACCCTGATGAATTCTTTAGTCACATCCAAGTTGACCTATTGACTGATGGCGTGCCAACACCGGCCAACTTGTTAAAAACAATGTTATTAGCAAAACAATGTTCCACTTTATTTGGAACGGCAAGTCAGACAAAATTAAAAACAGGCATATTTATATAATTCATATGAATTCAGAGGGCTACAGTTATTGAATATTAAAGAATTGAACCTCTCAAGGCTTCAGTCATACAAAAGTTCAACCTAAATCCAAACGGGTTTTCCAGCAGATTAGTAACAATGGCTCACCCTAGTAAGAATGGCTCACCCTAGTAAGAATGGCTCACCCTAGTAAGAATGGCTCACCCTAGTAAGAATGGCTCACCCTCATTTTCCATTTCTTCAAAACGCAACCCCTCACTTTTGGTTATTTGAAAATGAAATCTCTAAAACATCACTATTTTTAAAACAAGCCATAGAAAGCTGGTTGCAATTTCAGTTTAATCCACTAGAAAAGTATTACTGCAAATATACTAATTGATAAAAATATATATATATAGTCTTTGTTAATTATATCATACATGGCACTGGGTGAGTTGTGACCAATGCATCTACCAACAATATATGAAATGTCTGCTCTATCCACAATTATAACCAGCTGATTGCAGCATTACTGCAAAAATGAAGGCTAGTGGAAGTTGTCGGTCGGCCCTGCATTAAAGACCAAAATTGAAAAAATATATATAAATAGGAACGTATACCAGTTCCATTTAAGGACCAAGAAGTTGACAGCTGTGCCGTAGAGGTTGCTAAATAGTTGGGAAGAGATTTCTGATGTGCAGATTCCATGGCACAGGGTTTATGAACTGACACACAAAACAACGCTGGATTCAAAACTGAGTTCTTCCATTTTAATTATACTAAATTCTTGCAACCAATAGAATGTTATGTATATGGGGGTTACAACCATCCCGACTCTGCAGATTTGGCTGTGAAGAAACAATCATTATTTCACTTGTTTTGGTTCTGCCCATATGTAGCCTGTTTCAGGTCGCAGGTTAAGGAATGGCTGAACAATCACACTGCTGGGTGCTTTTAGTAAAGGAGTTCATCTATTATTTAGAATCTGTGGAAACTCTGAGAATAGCTTTTCAGAACTGTAGTTAAAGCATCATACAGTATCACAGTTGAAAGATATTTGGCAAGTAGAAGAAGTCAAGATGGGATGTTATTTAGAGATCGATGGGAGGGGTTGTGGGTCGCTGAAGGGTGAGATATATATATAAATAAGAGATGGAAAATGAGAGATGGAAAAATGTACTGTGTCCGTAAGATGTATATAGTATGAATAAGCTGGAAGTAGAAGCTTAAGTATTGTTGTCCATTAGTTTACTCCAATTAGGTGAGGGTTAGCAGAAAGTAATGAAAGAAAATATATTTTTTCATTATATGGGGGACTGGAAATTATGCAAAAATCACATTGATAGCCTTGTTTGGTAGCTATTTTATGCATATAGCATCTCACGACAACCAGACAGGACAAGCCCAGACATGTTCTTTTCCCTGTGCCTTTACACACAACTCATTATAGGCTCAGTCATTGCAGTAATTTTACTATAGCAACACAGGTCCCCTCTTACACCAGAAACACATGCTATTTTCACAATCCGTCCTTCAACTTGTCCTCTTCCACCAAGTAATTTTACTATAGCAACACAAACACCCTGCCTAACAGGTCCTTATCAAAGGAGGCTCTGTCTGAATGGAAAGGCTGATATGTGATCCACTTTCTTCAGCCATAGTGGGCCTGGTGCACTCAATAGTTAGTCAGCTTTCCAGATAACTCAAGAATCAGTAGGCGATAATAGGCACATCACAAATTTCTCTTATGATGCTGGGCCCAAAATAAAGATAGTATATGTAGGCTTTTCTTTCATTACTATAAACAGTGTTGCTCAACTGCTTTATTCTAGCACCAACATCGCTCCTGAATACACCAACTCAAACACACATACTGACAACTCACTCAAGCTCTTATATGCGACTTGTTTCAGGAAACTGGCCATATGTCACTACTTCACAGGAGAGGCATTTTAATGAATTTTTTATCTAAATGCATTTTTGGGAGAAATGCCTTATGGAATATGTGAACTTTCATGTGCCTTAAAACGTGTATGTCATCTGTAAATGCAATAAAAATTGTTAATTTACGAGCTTAGTTGGTTAAGCCACAGAAAAAGACAGAACAGCCCACTAGCCATGATTGACTGAGATAATGGATGGACTGGACATGCCTAGAGATGAGGTGGAATAGGTCTGTCATGTAGCACGCTTCTGTCCACAACATGAGCTGGTCAGTATGTCTAGGTAATCCTTTCAAACACTGCTTTTTTAAAAGATATCACAAAGAACTGCAAAAGTGTTGCGGTCCACTTTCTGGAGGACCAAGTTTTGAAATCAGTGGAATGCCCGGTGGAAGCAGAGTGTGATAGCTAAAAAGATGTAGCAAATTCTGCCGTTTGATGGCAAATATGCAGAGGCAGTTGAAAAGAGAAAACAGAAGGCTGTTGTATAAAAACACCTGTCACCGAATTACATCTTCAACCATGTCATCCGTGACAGAGAGGGAGAGGTGTTCATCCACGAGTAAGAGTCGAGATAGCTACATTTTCAGATATCATACATTTCAAATTAAACATAAATTAAAGCGTACATCCAGTCTTCAATTTTATCGATTTTTTACGTTAAATAACACCTAAAGTTGTATTACAAAAGTAATTTGAAATGTTTTGGCAAAGTTTACAGGTAACTTGAGATATTTTGTAGTCTCTGTGTTCAATACAGTAAGAAAACAACCTGACGCTACCTTTCTGGTCACGTGCCTCTATCTAACAGTGCACTACAAGTGACCCTCGTTCTGAACGGGGCTACTTCTTCATTACACAAAGGAAAAACCTCAGCCAATTTCTAAAGACTGGTGACATCCAGTGGAAGCGGTAGGAACTGCAAGAAGGTCCCTTAGAAATCTGGATTCCCAATTAAAAACCATTGAAAAGAAAGTGACCTCAAAAAATAGAAAATCTGAATGGTTTTTCATCGGGGTTAAATAAGCATGCCTCATAAATGTATTTTAGAACTAAGCACAGATATAGCCCTTGGTTCACTCCAGATCTGACTGCCCTTGACCAGCACAAAAACATCCTGTGGCATACTCCATTAGCATCAAATAGCCCCGGCGATATGCAACTTTTCCGGGAAGTTAGGAACCAATATACACAGGCAGTTAAGAAAGCAAAGGACAGCTTTTTCAAACACAAATTTGCATCCTGTAGCAAACTCCAAAAAGTTCTGGGACACTGTAAAGTCCATGAAGAAAAAGAGCACCTCCTCCCAGCTGCCCACTGCACTGATGCTAGTAAACACTGTCACCACCGATAAATCTACGATAATGAAGATTTTCAATAAGCATTTTCTACAGCTGGCCATGCTTTCCACCTGGCTACCCCTACCCCAGTTAACAGTTCTGCACCCCCCACAGCAACTTGCCTAAGCCTCTCCATTTCTCCTTCACCGAAATCCAGATAGCTGATGTTCTGAAAGAGTTGCAAAATCTGGACCCCTACAAATCAGCTGGGCTAGACAATCTGGACCCTCTTTATCTAAAATTATCCACCGCAATTGTTGGAACCCCTATTACTAGCCCGTTCAACCTCTCTATCATATCGTCTAAGATCCCTAAAGATCTGAATGCTGCCGCGGTCATCCCCCTCTTCAAAGGGGGAGACGCTCTAGACCCAAACTTTACAGACCAATATCTATCTGCCTTTCCAAATTCTTCAAAAGCCAAGTTAACAAACAGATCACAGACTATTTCGAATCCCACCGTACCTTCTCCGCTATGCATCTGGTTTCTGAGCTGGTCATGAGTGCACCTCAGCCACGCTCAAGCTCCTAAGCGATATCATAACCGCCATTGATAAAAGACAGTACTGTGTAGCAGTCTACATCGACCTAGCCAAGGATTTCAACTCTGTCAAATCACCACATTCATACCGGCACACTCAAAAGCCTTGGTTTTTCAAATGGCTGCCTCGCCTGGTTCACCAACTACTTCTCAGATAGAGTTCAGTGTGTCAAATCGAAGGGCCTGTTGTCTGGACCTCTGGCAGTCTCTGGGGGTGCCACAGGGTTCAATTCTCGGGCCAACTCTTCTCTGTATACATCAATGATGTCGCTCTTGCTGCTGGTGATTCTCTGATCCACCTCCACGCAGACGACACCATTCTGTATACATCTGGCCCTTCTTTGGACACTGTGTTAACAAACCTCCAGACGAGCTTCAATGCCATACAACACACTTCCGTGGCCTCCAACTGCTCTTAAATGCAAGTAAAACTAAATGCATGCTCTTCAACCGATTACTGCCCGCACCCGCCCGTCTAGCATCACTACTCTGGACGGTTCTGACTTAGAATATGTGGACAACTACAAATGCCTAGGTGTCTGGTTAGACTGTAAACTCTCCTTCCAGACTCACATTAAGCATCTCCAATACAAAATTAAATCTAGAACCGGTTTCCTATTTCGCAAACAAAGCATCCTTCACTCATGCTGCCAAACATACCCTCGTAAAACTGACTATCCTACCGATCCTTGACTTCGGCGTTGTCATTTACAAAATAGGCTCTAACACACTACTCAGCAAATTCTATGTGGTCTATCACAGTGCCATCTGTTTTGTCACCAAAGCCGTATATACTACCCACAACTGCGACCTGTATGCTCTCGTTGGCTGACCCTCGCTCCATATTCGTCGCCAAACCCAGGTCATCTATAAGTCTTTGCTAGGTAAAAGCTCAGCATTATCTCAGCTCACTGGTCACCATAGCAGCACCCACCCGTAGCATGCGCTCCAGCAGGTATATTTCACTGATCACCCCCGAAGCCAACTCCTACTTTGACCTTCCAGTTCTCTGCTGCCAATGACTGGAACAAAATTGCACAAAAAAAAAAAAAAAAAATCACTGAAGCTGGAGACTTATCTCCCTCACTAACTTCAAGCATCAGCTGTCAGAGCAACTTACCGGTCATTGCCCCTGTACATAGCCCATCTGTAAAAATCCCACCCAACTACCTGTTCTCAACTGGTCTACCTGGTTAAATAAAGGTGAAATTAACTCAAATGAACTCCTCCTCTCACTGTACCTTCCCAGCGATTCACTTAAAAATACATTCTGCTAGTACACAGAAGCTAAAAAACATTATTGTGTGTGTGTGTGTGTGTGTGTGTGTGTGTGTGTGTGTGTGTGTGTGTGTGTGTGTGTGTGTGTGTGAGAGAGAGAGAGTTTTAAGACATTCAGCTAGGCTGGACAGCACTTCACACAGGGATGAAAATAGAGCAAGTACATCCTATATAATGCTGAGGAAATAAGAACACAAGAGTTAAGTGAGGAAGTGTTGGTAAATAATGAGGTCTATAAGATTAGGATTACAGTTGCTTAACAACCCTGGGACCTCTTGAGGTTATATAGGCCTACGAACAATCATGGTGTAACTGAAGGGGACCTCAACCCTTCTGCACGACAGCTCCATGCTCCATTACCATTAATAAGGAACATGCCTGAGCACTACTATTTTAACTGTTGTCCTTGCTGCTAAACTAGGGAGGGAGAGGGAGAGCGCAAGAGAGAGCCCGCTATAGGCAGACCTGGCTCTCAAGAGAGAAACGGCTGTGCGTACTGCCCACAAAATGAGGTGGAAACTGAGCTGCACTTCCTAACCTCCTGCCAAATATACGACCATATTAGAGACACATATTTCCCTCAAATTACACAGACCCACAAAGAATTCAAAAACAAATCCAATTTTGACAAACTCTCATATCCATTGGGTGAAATCCCAGTGTGCCATCACAGCAGCAAGATTTGTGACCTGCTGCCACAAGAAAAGGGCAACTAGTGAAGAACAAACACCATTGTAAATACAACCCATATTTAAGTTTATTTATTTTCCCTTTTGTACTTTAACTATTTGCACATCACTATAATACTGTACATAGCCAAATGACATTTGAAATGTCTCTTCCTTTGAAACTTTTGTGAGTGTAATGTTTACTCATCAATTTGTATTTCACTTGCTTTGGCAATGTAAACATATGTTTACCATGCCAATAAAGCCCTTTGAATTGTAGAGAGAGAGGCAGAAACAGAGAGAGGCAGAAATAATGAAAGAAAGGGGCTGAGAGAGAGAGAGAGAGAGAGAGAGAGAGAGAGAGAGATCTGCCTGGCTATCTTTTCTGTCAATAAATTGCCTGTTGGGTTATGGCTGGGCTGGCGGTTGGTTGCTGTGAGGGGAAGTTTCTGGTTAGTTGCGAGGGAGATAGATAGTGTTATCTGCCTCCTCCCTGGCTGTGGCCGTATAGTACCAGGGTGGAGCGGAGAGGGGATGATAAGACAACGACCGCCCGCCCCGGCACTACGTCTCTGACACCCAGCATTAGAACAGAGAAGCCCTGAGCATGCGGACGTCATACAGGAAGTTATATCTAGAAGGTGGCGAGCGGGAGGGGGCATATCACGGCAGATGGTAGGCAGTTCCCCATTGACATTCTACTCGTCATGTCAACTTCAAGTCATCTCAACCTGGCAGAATCTACGTCCGGGTTAAAGGAGGATGACAGATTTCGTCAGTTTTACACGGAGGCCTACTGTACAGTATGTTGTCACTGTTGATCTGAGAACACCTCGGTCCAATCGTCATTAGGAAAGTGCTGCAAGCTGTGTTTTCTTACGAAAGGTTAGGGTTTCTAATGACGTGTTTTAGTGTGTGTGTGTGTGTGTGTGTGTGTGTGTGTGTGTGTGTGTGTGTGTGTGTGTGTATGCGTACACAAGCGTGAGTGAGTGTGTACCTCTTTGAGCTGGTCTGCGCTGCCCCAAGAAGCAGAGCGCTGGTGTGTGCCCCTCCTCTCTCCTGCTTCTTCACTCCAACATCCAGGTGTCTGAATTCAACAAGGAAACAACCAATAATATCATTATCTAATTGCCAACCTCATATTCTCATCAGCTATGTAAATCATCGTGAAACTTGTGGTAGGGAATACAAGTCCGCAGCCTGGGAAAGGGTCCTTTGACCCTCAGCCTAAGCAGTGCACTACTTTGCCATTTCAGATTTGCCGTTGCGACACAAAACCTCAGACAGTTATGTGAACTTGGTCTCTCTACCTTGCAGCAGTGGCAGGTTTGACATGGATGCTTTGCTGTGCATACATCATGTATAACGAGATCTAAAATGGAGCTTCAACTAGCCGTGAGTGCTCTGCTGTGTGTCAGAGCACAACAGAAAAAGGAGAGGCCTCTAAATGCTGCAGGCTCAGCTAAAGCTACTGTGATGAATAAGTGATGTCAAATGGAGAGAGAGCGATAAAGTAGCCCTCACTTCACCCCTTGGTTACCCCTGGTCTGTTACTGGAGCTGAGAGAGATAAAGTAGCCCTCGCTTCGTCCCCTGGTTACCCCTGGTCTGTTACTGGAGCTGAGAGAGAGAAAGTAGCCCTCGCTTCGCCCCTTGGTTACCCCCTGGTCTGCTACTGGAGCTGAGAGAGATAAAGTAGCCCTCGCTTCGCCCCCTGGTTACCCCTGGTCTGCTACTGGAGCTGAGAGAGATAAAGTAGCCCTCGCTTCGCCCCTTGGTTACCCCTGGTCTGCTACTGGAGCTGAGAGAGATAAAGTAGCCCTCGCTTCGTCCCCTGGTTACCCCTGGTCTGTTACTGGAGCTGAGAGAGAGAAAGTAGCCCTCGTTTCGCCCCTTGGTTACCCCCTGGTCTGCTACTGGAGCTGAGAGAGATAAAGTAGCCCTCGCTTCGCCCCCTGGTTACCCCTGGTCTGCTACTGGAGCTGAGAGAGAAAGTAGCCCTCACTTCGCCCCTTGGTTACCCCTGGTCTGCTACTGGAGCTGAGAGAGATAAAGTAGCCCTCGCTTCGCCCCTTGGTTACCCCTGGTCTGCTACTGGAGCTGAGAGAGATAAAGTAGCCCTCGCTTCACCCCTTGGTTACCCCTGGTCTGCTACTGGAGCTGAGAGAGATAAAGTAGCCCTCGCTTCGTCCCCTGGTTACCCCTGGTCTGTTACTAGAGCTGAGAGAGAGAAAGTAGCCCTCGCTTCACCCCTTGGTTACCCCTGGTCTGTTACTGGAGCTGAGAGAGATAAAGTAGCCCTCGCTTCGCCCCTTGGTTACCCCTGGTCTGCTACTGGAGCTGAGAGAGATAAAGTCGCCCTCGCTTCACCCCCTGGTCTGCTACTGGAGCGGAGAGAGATAAAGTAGCCCTCCCTTCGTCCCCTGGTTACCCCTGGTCTGCTACTGGAGCTGAGAGAGATAAAGTAGCCCTCGCTTCGCCCCTTGGTTACCCCTGGTCTACTACTGGAGCTGAGAGAGAGAAAGTAGCCCTCGCTTCGCCCCCTGGTTACCCCTGGTCTGCTACTGGAGCTGAGAGAGATAAAGTAGCCCTCGCTTCGCCCCTTGGTTACCCCTGGTCTGCTACTGGAGCTGAGAGAGAGAAAGTAGCCCTCGCTTCACCCCTTGATAAAGTAGCCCTCGCTTCACCCCTTGATAAAGTAGCCCTCGCTTCGCCCCCTGGTTACCCCTGGTCTGCTACTGGAGCTGAGAGAGATAGTCGCACCTGGTTTCCCCTGGTCTGCTACTGGAGCTGAGAGAGATAAAGTAGCCCTCGCTTCGCCCCTTGGTTACCCCCTGGTCTGCTACTGGAGCTGAGAGAGATAAAGTAGCCCTCGCTTCGTCCCCTGGTTACCCCTGGTCTGTTACTGGAGCTGAGAGAGAGAAAGTAGCCCTCGCTTCGCCCCTTGGTTACCCCTGGTCTGCTACTGGAGCTGAGAGAGAGAAAGTAGCCATCGCTTCGTCCCCTGGTTACCCCTGGTCTGTTACTGGAGCTGAGAGAGATAAAGTAGCCCTCGCTTCACCCCTTGGTTACCCCTGGTCTGTTACTGGAGCTGAGAGAGATAAAGTAGCCCTCGCTTCGCCCCTTGGTTACCCCTGGTCTGCTACTGGAGCTGAGAGAGAGAATGTAGCCCTCGCTTCGCCCCCTGGTTACCCCTGGTCTGCTACTGGAGCTGAGAGAGAGAATGTAGCCCTCGCTTCGCCCCCTGGTTACCCCTGGTCTGCTACTGGAGCTGAGAGAGAGAAAGTAGCCCTCGCTTCACCCCTTGGTTACCCCTGGTCTGTTACTGGAGCTGAGAGAGATAAAGTAGCCCTCGCTTCGCCCCTTGGTTACCCCTGGTCTGCTACTGGAACTGAGAGAGATAAAGTCGCCCTCGCTTCACCCCCTGGTCTGCTACTGGAGCGGAGAGAGATAAAGTAGCCCTCGCTTCACCCCTTGATAAAGTAGCCCTCGCTTCGCCCCCTGGTTACCCCTGGTCTGCTACTGGAGCTGAGAGAGATAGTCGCACCTGGTTTCCCCTGGTCTGCTACTGGAGCTGAGAGAGATAAAGTAGCCCTCGCTTCGTCCCCTGGTTACCCCTGGTCTGTTACTAGAGCTGAGAGAGAGAAAGTAGCCCTCGCTTCACCCCTTGGTTACCCCTGGTCTGTTACTGGAGCTGAGAGAGATAAAGTAGCCCTCGCTTCGCCCCTTGGTTACCCCTGGTCTGCTACTGGAGCTGAGAGAGATAAAGTCGCCCTCGCTTCACCCCCTGGTCTGCTACTGGAGCGGAGAGAGATAAAGTAGCCCTCGCTTCGCCCCTTGGTTACCCCTGGTCTGCTACTGGAGCTGAGAGAGAGAAAGTAGCCCTCGCTTCGCCCCCTGGTTACCCCTGGTCTGCTACTGGAGCTGAGAGAGATAAAGTAGCCCTCGCTTCGCCCCTTGGTTACCCCTGGTCTGCTACTGGAGCTGAGAGAGAGAAAGTAGCCCTCGCTTCACCCCTTGATACAGTAGCCCTCGCTTCACCCCTTGATAAAGTAGCCCTCGCTTCGCCCCCTGGTTACCCCTGGTCTGCTACTGGAGCTGAGAGAGATAGTCGCACCTGGTTTCCCCTGGTCTGCTACTGGAGCTGAGAGAGATAAAGTAGCCCTCGCTTCGCCCCTTGGTTACCCCTGGTCTGCTACTGGAGCTGAGAGAGAGAATGTAGCCCTCGCTTCGCCCCCTGGTTACCCCTGGTCTGCTACTGGAGCTGAGAGAGAGAATGTAGCCCTCGCTTCGCCCCCTGGTTACCCCTGGTCTGCTACTGGAGCTGAGAGAGATAAAGTAGCCCTCGCTTCGCCCCTTGGTTACCCCTGGTCTGCTACTGGAGCTGAGAGAGAGAAAGTAGCCCTCGCTTCACCCCTTGATAAAGTAGCCCTCGCTTCGCCCCCTGGTTACCCCTGGTCTGCTACTGGAGCGGAGAGAGATAAAGTAGCCCTCCCTTCGTCCCCTGGTTACCCCTGGTCTGCTACTGGAGCTGAGAGAGATAAAGTAGCCCTCGCTTCGCCCCTTGGTTACCCCTGGTCTGCTACTGGAGCTGAGAGAGAGAAAGTAGCCCTCGCTTCGCCCCCTGGTTACCCCTGGTCTGCTACTGGAGCTGAGAGAGAGAATGTAGCCCTCGCTTCGCCCCCTGGTTACCCCTGGTCTGCTACTGGAGCTGAGAGAGATAAAGTAGCCCTCGCTTCGCCCCTTGGTTACCCCTGGTCTGCTACTGGAGCTGAGAGAGAGAAAGTAGCCCTCGCTTCACCCCTTGGTTACCCCTGGTCTGCTACTGGAGCTGAGAGAGATAAAGTAGCCCTCGCTTCGTCCCCTGGTTACCCCTGGTCTGCTACTGGAGCTGAGAGAGAAAGTAGCCCTCACTTCGCCCCCTGGTTACCCCTGGTCTGCTACTGGAGCTGAGAGAGATAGTCGCACCTGGTTTCCCCTGGTCTGCTACTGGAACTGAGAGAGGAGGAGAAAAACAGAAGGAGGAAGACAAGCGTAAAAAGAAATGAGAATAAAGTAAATACAATTTTCCTAGTCGTGTACAAATATGTTATCGCGGGTGCAGAGAAATGCTTATGTTTTTAGCAAACAGAGCAGTAACACCTAACACTAGACACAAATCCCCCAAATAAAAAGAAATAAGAAATATCAGAACGAGCACAGTCTGGAATACACAGCTGAAGTCAGAAGTTTACAAATACTTAGGTTGGAGTAATTACAACCGTTTTTCAACCACTCGACAAATTTCTTGTTAACAAACTGTAGTTTTGGCAAGTCGGTTAGGACATCTACTTTGTGCGTGACAGAAGTCATTTTTACATTTGTTTACAGACAAACGTGGGTCAGAAGTTTACATACACGAAGTTGACTGCGCCTTTAAACAGCTTAGAAAAGGTCATGGTTTTAGAAGCTTCTGATATGCTAATTGACATCATTTGAGTCAATTGGAGGTGTACCGGTGGATGTATTTCAAGGCCTACCTTCAAACTCAGTGCCTTTTGGCTTGACATCATGGGAAAATCAAAAGAAATCCGCCAAGACCCCAGAAAAAAAATTGTAGACCTCGACATGATGCTGGAGGAAACAGGTACAAAAGTATCTATATCCACAGTAAAAACAAGCCCTATATCGACATAACCTGAAAGGCCACTCAGCAAGGAAGAAGCCACTGCTCCAAAACTGCCATAAAAAAAGCCAGACTCGGTTTGCAACTGCACATGGGGACAAATATTGTACTTTTTGAAGAAATGTCCTCTGGTCTGATGACACGAAAATAGAACTGTTTGGCAATAATGACCGTCGTTATGTTCGGAGGAAAAAAGGGGAAGCTTGCAAGCCGAAGAACACCATCCCAACCGTGAAGCACGGGGGTGGCAGCATCATGTTGTGGGGGTGCTTTGCTGCAGGAGGGACTGGTGCACTTCACAAAATAGATAGCATCATGAGGGAGGAAAATGATGTGGATATATTGAAGCAACATCTCAAGATATCAGTCAGGGTTTTAAAGCTTGGTCGCAAATGGGTCTTCCAAATGGACAATGATCCCAAGCATACTTACCAAGTTGTGACAAAATGGCTTCAGGAAAACAAAGTCAAGGTATTGGAGTGGCCATCACAAAGCCCTGACTTCAATTCTACAGAAATTTGTGGGCAAAACTGAAAAAGTGTGTGCGAGCAATGAGGCCTACAAACCTGACTCAGTTACACCAGCTCTGTCAGAATGAATGGGCCAACATTCACCCAACTTATTGTGGGAAGCTTGTGGAAGGCAACCCGAAACGTTTGACCCAAGTTGAACAATTTAAAGGCAATGCTACCAAATACTAATTGAGTGTATGTAAACTTCTGACCCACTGGGAATGTGATAAAGCTGAAATGAATAATTCTCTCTACTATTATTCTGCCATTTCACATTCTTAAAATAAAGTGGTGATCCTAACTGACCTAAAACAGGGTATGTTTACTAGGATTAAATGTCAGGAATTGTGAAAAACTGAGTTTAAATGTATGTATGTATGTATGTATGTATGTATGTATGTATGTATGTATGTATGTATATATATAAGTGATCCACTGATCAATAGATATCCATCTACGCACACACACACACACACACACACACACACACAGTAGTGTGTGCAAAGCTGTCATCAAGTGGCTACTTTCAAAAATATAAAATATATTCTGATTTGTTTCACACTTTTTTGGTTACTATATGATTCCATGTGTTATTTCATAATTTTGATGTCTTCATTTTACAATGTAGAAAATAGTCAAAATAAAGAAAAACCCTTGAATGAGTAGGTGTGTCCAATCTTTTGACTGGTACTGTATATATATTTCGTTTTTTGTTGTTGCTCAGAAAACTTGGAGGGCCAAATAAAACCACCCCCGGACCAACAGTTGGGGAACCCTGGTCTAGAGTGTCGAGGATAGGTGGAGGGGATATGGTCCTTAACCATCTCTCAAAAGCTCTTCGTGATAACAGAAGTGGGTTCCACGGGGTGATAGTAAGTTATTTCAGTTACCTTGGCTTTCTTGGGTACAGGAACAATGGTGGACATATGGAAGCAAGTTTGGACAACAGACTGGGATATGGAGAGATAGAATATGTCTGTAAACCCTCCAGCCAGCTGGGATGCACATGCTCTGAGTACGCAGCCTGGGATGCTGTCTGAGCGGCATCCGCTTAAAATGTCTTACATCGCCACAGAGAGTGAGAGCTCACAGTCCTCGTGAGCGGCGGTGGCGGCTCAGTGTTTTTCTCAAAGCAGGCAAAGGTGTTGTCAGGGAGAAGGACGGAGTCCGCAACGTGGCTGGCTTTCCCTTCATAATCCGTGATTGTCTGGAGTCCCTGCCACACTTTTTTTTTTTTTAAATCTACCTTTATTTAAATAGTCAAGTCAGTGCAGAATGCCTATTTACAATGACGACCTACCCCGACCAAACCCGGATGACGCTGGGCCAATTGGGAGTCCCATAGGGCGGCGCACAATCACGGCCGGATGTGATGCAGCCTGGATTTGAACCAGGGAATGTAATGATGCCACTTGCACTGAGATCCAGAGCCTTAGAACGCTGCGCCACCCGTGTCCATTTTCCCAGTCATCTTGTCATGGTTAAATGCAGTGGTTCACGCTTTCAGTTTTGCGCAAATCCACAGTTTTTGGTTTGGGTAAGTTCTAATTGTCAGTGTAAACAACATCCTTTATGCACATCCTAATTGTCACAGTGTAAACAACATCCTTTATGCACATCCTAATTGTCACAGTGTAAACAACATCCTTTATGCACACAGAGTCAATGTATATGTTGATACTATTCTCAGAGACAACTCAGACCATTTCCTAGTCCACGTGATCAAAACAATCTTGAAGTATAGATTCTGATTGGTTCTGATTAAGTTTCTGCCTATAGGAGGGGAGGAGCAAAATTAAGGTGTGATCTGATTTGCCGAAGGGAGGGCGGGGGAGGATCTTAGAGCCGTCCCAGAAGGGGGAGTAGCAATGGTCAAGAGTGCTCGATACACGGGTAGCACAGGAGATATGTTAATACACTATATATACACACACACATAAAAGTAGGTGGACACCCCTTCAAATTAGTGGATCCGGCTATTTCAGCCACACCCCTTGCTGACAAGTGTATAAAAAATATATATATATATATATATATATAGATATAATTTTTTTTTTAAATCGAGCAAATAGCCATGCAATCTCCATAGCAAATATTGATAGAAGAATGGCCTTACTGATTAGCTCAGTGACTTAACGTGGTACCGTCATAGGATGCCACTTTTCCAGTTTGTCAAATTTCAGCCCTGCTAGAGCTGCCCGGTCAACTCTAAGTGCTCTTATTGTGAAGTGGAAACGTCTAGGAGCAACAACGGCTTAGCCGCGAAGTGGTAGGCCACACAAGCGCACAGAACGGGACCGCAGAGTGCTGAAATGCGTAAAAATCGTCTGTCCTCGGCTGCAACACTCACTACCGAGTTTCAAACTACTTCTGGAAGCACCATCAGCACAATAAATGTTTGTCGGGAGCTTCATGAAATGGATTTCCATGGCCGAGCAGCCGCACACAAGTCTGAGATCACCATGTGCAATGCCAAGCGTCAGCTGGAGTGGTGTTAAGCTTGCCACCATTGGACACTGGAGCAGTGGAAACGCATTCTCTGGAGTGATGAATCATGCTTAACCACCTGGACAAATCTGGGTTTGTCAGATGCCATGCCTAATCACCCAACATCCGTGCCCGACCTCACTAATGCTCGTGGCTGAATGGAAGCAAGTCCCCACAGCAATCTTCCAACATCTAGTGGAATGTCTTCCTAGAAGGGGGGGGAACAACTCCATTATAATGCCAATGATTTTGGAATGAGATGTATGTAAAACAGAGTATGTTACAGTCCCTGATGTCTCTCTGGAATGAGATCCTCACCCTCACCTTGTCTATTGACCAAGGACTGAACGTTAGAGAGTAATATACTTGGAAGCGGTGGATGGTATAAACGCCTCCTGCGTCTGAATAGGAGCCCACTCCTCTTCTGGATCAGCCCCCGGGATGAATGGAACTGCCTCGGAGAGTTCAAACAAAGGATCCAATTCAGGGAAGTGGAATTTGTGATGAGTGACCACGGATGTACTATCCAAAAGTTATTTTCGAATGCATGTAATAATGTAAGAAATGTTCTGAGAAAATAATGTAAGAAATAACAGGAACTAGAAACAGGGTGACCATGTCAGGCAGCACCATCTTGTACATTGCCGGGCTCTTTCAACACATGGCAGGCATCAAACAGGAATTAAATAGAGTGTGTGCTGTGATAAAGAATAGGCCAACTCTGTGTGTCTGCTTGAGAGAAGGCAAAGAGAGATAATAAAAGAGTGAGAAATGGAATCAAGAGAGAGAGAGAAAATAAAATCCCAAGTCCAAGAACATTGGGAAACAACGGCTCTCCAAAATGTTTTTTTTTTGTTTTTTTGTGTAGAATAAGTAACCTCATTTCACCTTTTTATTTTCTGCAGTTATGCCTTCATCACAGCATCCGTGAATATATATTGTAGGGGTCAATGGAAGTGCTGGGTCAATGCTGTTGCCGGAAGAGGTAGTAAATATTGTAAAATGGTGAGTTCTTCTATTAATTTGTGGAATCTTCACATTGTTGTCTTCTGTACCCAGTTCAACACCCTCACCAAGCCAGGCAGGAAACAGAGAGAGATAGCTTTGAACATAGCCTTTTTCATCTCCTCTTTAAAGAGAAGAGTACACACACACACACACACACCATATCCTCTCCTCTTACAGTGGACCATGTGTGACCGCATACCGTTCCCTGCCCTGCATGTGTTCGGTCAATGAACAAACACTCCAAAGTAAATTCCAGTTTTTCCGTTGGTTAGGGTTAGGGCCGTTTGGCATATGAAAAGTGTCCTTATACCACAAGCCATAAACCTTTTTCCGATGCTGAGGACGAGAGCAGGTCCGTACAGCACATGTGGATATGTCAGATTTTTCTATGCATGTGGACAAAGGAGAAGTGGAATGGACGCGTTGGTTCATATAGTAAACCGGCTGCCAGGTTGACTCCACAGTAATATGGTTTTTGAGACGATCTAGCAATTTGGCTATGGACTGGGCTGAGGAGGTTATTAGGTCCTGGTTGCCGAGCAGTGCAGTAAAACAGAATGTAGGAGGTCATCAGGAGCTGACACGGTCATGGTTCATGTGGGGTCGAATGACATTATGAAGGGCAGCTCAGAACAGCTGAAGATGGATTTTAAAGAACTGATTGGGTCACTACTTGACACCAGCAAACGGCCCATAATATCTGGCCCTCTGCCCTCCCTAAATTGTGGCATTGAATGTTTCAGCAGACTGTTATCCCTCCATAACTGGCTACAAGACTATTGCAGCTCTGTTGACAATGTTGATACCTTCTGGAAACAAAGCTCGTATTATAAAGAGGATGGCCTCCACCCAAATCATTTGGGTTCCTGGATCCTTTCACAGCATTATAAGGCTGTGTTGAGACAATGACTTATCAACGACCCAAGTCCAGTTTATTTAATCCCTACCATTGTGTCGCTGAGTTGTCATGATGCTTCAACAAATGTACATTATCCCAAAGGTGTTGGTGGTGTGCCCTAGCAGGAAGTTCACTGTGGGCAGCTCACCCTGTACTAACATAAAATAACCAGAGGATGTCTAACTCTGTTTTTCTTTACTGGGAAGCTAAGCAATCAAGAATACCAGAAAAGAGTACAAAAAACCCCCATAAAAATTAAGGTTCCTGAAATTACTATGTTTTTTCTCACAGATTAAATTCATATTCTGACCATCTCTGAAACGCACTTAGATAATATTTTTGATACATGGTTATAAGATCTACAAAAAAGCCAAAGGTGGAGGTGTGGCTGTTTATATTCAGAACCACATTCCTGTAAAGCTTAGAGAGGATCTCATATTAATTCAACAGTATTTAACATGGCTACAGGTTCATCTGCCTCACCCATTCTGGTGGGAAGTTGTTATAGATCACCAAGTGCTAACAGTCAGTATCTGGATATGATGTGAAATGCTTGATAATGTATGTGATATCAATAGACAGGTATATTTTCTGGGTGATTTGACAGGCTGCTCACTCAAGGAAAAGTTTCAAACTGTAGCTAGTGCCTGCAACCTGGTTCAGGTTACCAATCAACCTACCAAGGTAGTAACAAAAAGCACAGGAATGAAATCAACAACATGTATTGACCATATGTTTACTAATGCTGCAGAAATGTGTTTGAAAAAAGTATCCAAATCCATCAGATGCAGTGATCACAATATAGTAGCCATATGTAGGAAAACCAAAGTTCCAAAGTCTGGGCCTAATAGAGAGTATAAGAGGTGTTGTTGATGTAAAGAATATTTGTTGGTCCGTGGTGTGTAATGAGGAGCAACCAGATGCTGCACTTGACACATTTATGAAATTGCTTACCTCAGTTACTAATAAGGATGCATCCATGAACTAAATTACTGTAAAAAATGTTAAATCCCTGTGAATTGATGAGGAATTGAAAAACTGTATGGTTGAGAGCGATGAAGCAAAATAAATGGGAAATAGGGATAGCTGTACAACCGATTGGCAAACGTACTGCAAATTGAGAATTCAAGTGATTAAACTCAATAAAAAGAAGAAGAAACTACACTATAAACAAAGATAAATGACAAAGATTGATAGTAAAAACTTTGGAGTAACTTAAATTAAATTTTGGGCAAAAAGGCAAACTCTGCTCCATCATTCATTGAATCAGATGGCTCACTTATTACAAAACCCACTGATCTTG
This sequence comes from Oncorhynchus keta, assembly GCF_023373465.1. Taxonomy (NCBI): domain Eukaryota; kingdom Metazoa; phylum Chordata; class Actinopteri; order Salmoniformes; family Salmonidae; genus Oncorhynchus; species Oncorhynchus keta. The sequence continues at coordinate 19,181,325 of NC_068440.1, read as the reverse complement.
CCAAAGAAAAAATAATTATTGTAGTTGGCAATATTAGCAAACTTAGGCATGACATGCCAGCAACAGCCGTTGACACTACACATCCAAGTATATCTGACTAAATTATGAAAGACAAGCATTGTTTTTTGAATTCTGTAAAGTAAGTGTGGAAGAGGTGATAATTTTTGTTGTTGTCTATCAACAATGACAAGCCACTGGGGTCTAACAAATTACTGGGGATAATTAGTCGATTATACTACCACTCCTATTTGCCATATCTTCAATCAGCCTGTTACCAGCAATTTGTAAACTTTCGGGAAAAATTGTTTGACCAGATACAATGCTATTTCACAATAAACAAATTTACAGACTTTCAGCATGCTTATAGGGAAGGACATTCAACAACCACAGCACTTACACAAATTACTTATTGAGATATTGATGATGAAAAGATTGTGGGGGCTGTTTTGTTAACCTGTTAGTCCTATAGGGGCAGTATTTCATTTTTGGATAAAAACACGTGCCCGTTTTAAGCGCAATATTTTGTCACGAAAAGATGCTCGACTATGCTTGGAATTGATAGCTTTGGAAAGAAGACACTGACATTTCCAGAACTGCAAAGATTTTCACTGTGAGTGCCTTAGAACAAAAGCTTCAGGCAAAACCAAGATGTTTGAGCGACCAGGAAATCAACAGGATTTCTGAAGGTACGTTTTCCATGATCGCCTTATATGGCTGTGAATGCGACAGGAATGAACGGACACTTTCTAGCGTTTCCCCAAGGTGTCTGCAGCATTGTGACGTATTTGTAGGCATATCATTGGAAGATTGACCATAAGAGACTACAATTGCCAAGTGTCCCGCACGGTGTCTGCGTGGAAATTGGTGCGCAAAAGTCAGCTACCAGTATTTTTCCATCCGAATCAGAGAAGAATGCAGGCTTCTAGGACTGCCATTTCAATGAAGAGATATATGACAAAACACCTTGAGGATTGATTCAAACAATGTTTTCCATGTTTCAGTCGATATTATGGAGTTAATTCGGAAAAAAGTTTGACGTGTAGGTGACTGAATTTTAGGTTAGTTTCGGTAGCCAAATGCATAGTAACAAAACGGAACGATGTGTCCTACACAATAATCTTTCAGGAAAAACTGGACATCTGCTATGTAACTGAGAGTCTCATCATTGAAACATCTGAAGTTCTTCAAAGGTAAATTATTTTATTTGATCCCTTTGCTGGTTTTTGTGAATATGTTGCGTGCTAAATGCTAACGCTAAATGCTAAGCTAGCTCTTACACAAATTATTGATTTTCTCTGGTTCTAAAGCATATTTTGAAAATCTGAGACGACAGGATTGTTAAGAAAAGGATAAGCTTGAGAGCAGGCATATTTATTTCATTTCATTTGCGATTTTTAGAAATCGCTAACGTTGCGTTATGGTAATGAGCTTGAGGCTGTAGTCACGATCCCGCATGCGGGATGGGGCGGACTAAGAGGTTAAACTTCAGTGCGGCTTTTGACATTATCGATCATAGTCTGTTGCTGGAAAAACGTATGCGTTATGGCTTTACACCCCCTACTATACTGTGGATAAAGAGTTACCCATCTAACAGCACACAGAGGGTGTTGTTTAATAGGAAGCCTCTCCAACAAAATCCAGATAGACTAGGAATTCCCCAGGGCAGCTGTCTAGGTCCCTTACTTTTAAAATCTTTACTAACGACATGCCACTGGCTTTGCATAAAACCAGTGTGTCTATTGTATACGGCTGACTCAACACTTTGCACGTCAGCTAGCACAGCAACTGAAATGACTGCAACAAAGAGCTGCAGTTAGTTTCAGAATGGGTGGCAAGGAATAAGTTAGTCCTAAATATTTCAAAAACTAAAAGCACTGTATTTGGAACAAAGCATTCAGTAAACCTCAACTAAACGTTGTAATGAATAACATGGTAATTGCTTGGAGTAACCTTGGATTGTAAACTGCCATGGTCAAAACATATTGATACAACAGTAGCTAGGATGGGGAGAAGTCTGTCCATAACAAAGCGCTGTTCTACATTCTTAACAGCACTATCAACAAGGCAGGTCCTACAGGTCCTAGTTCTGTCACACCTGGACTACTGTTCAGTCGTGTGGTCAGGTGCCACAAAGAGGGACTTGTGAAAATTGCAATTGGCTCAGAACAGGGCAGCAAGCCTGGCCCTTGGATATACAGAGAGCTAAAATTAATAATATGCATGTCAATCTCTCCTGGTTCAAAGTGGAGGAGAGATTGACTTCATTACTTGTATTTGTGAGAGGTATTGACATGTTGAATGCACCAAGCGGTCTGTTTGAACTACTTACACACAGCTCAGACACCCATGCATACTCCACAAGACATGCCACAAGAGGTCTCTTCACAGTCCACAAGTCCAGAACAGACTATGGGAGGCGCACAGTACTACATAGAGCCATGGCTACATGGAACTCTATTCCACATCAAGTAACTCATGCAGGCAGTAAAATTAGATTTAAAAAACTGATAAAAATACACCTTATGGACCAGCGGGGACTGTGAAGCAACACAAACATAGGCACAGACATGCATACAAACACACGCACACATGGACTTTGTGTTGTGGATATGTGGTAGAGTAGGGGCCTGAGGGCACACACTTATTAATATGTTGTGAAATCTGTTGTGAATGTATTGTAATGTTTAACTGTCTCAATTTTGCTGGACCCCAGGAAGAGTAGCTGCTGCCTTGACAACAGTTAAATGGGGAACCATAATAAATACAAATACAAGTAATGGGATGTCATCTCTGACTCTAACTGGCAGTGGCTGCGGTGGTGTCATAACCCTGCTAGCTCGCTCTCACTGTGACTGGCTACTGCACTCAATGGTGTAAAGTCCTTAAGTAAAACGACTAAAGTACTACTTCAGTAGTTGTTGGGGCGATCAGTATTTTACTATTTATATTTTTGACAATTTTTATTTTACTACAATCCTTATATCAATAATTTACTTTTTACGCCATACACTTTCCCCGACACCCAAAAGTACTCATTAAATTTAGAATGCTTAGAAGGACAGGAAAATGGTCCAATTCACACGCTTATAAACAGAACATCCTTGGTCATCCCTACTGCTTCTGATCTAGCAGACTCACTAAACACATATGCTTAATTTATTAATGAAGAGTGTTGGAGTGTGCCCCTGGCTTTCCATAAATTCAATAAATAAGAAAATGGTGCCATCGGATTTGCTTAATATAAGGAATTTAAAATAATGTATACTTAATTATTAGAATTAAAAGTACATGTCATAGCAAATACTTTTAGACTTATTTCCGTAGTATTTTACTGGGTGACTTTCACTCATTTTATTTTACTCAAGTATGACAATTGGTTACTTTTTCCACCACTGACTGCACTAGACCCAGAGCAGAAAGGATAAACTAAAGGCCAAATCTACCCCTTTAACAACCAGTTTGAGGGATCCAGAATATTGGGCTGACACTGTACAATCATGTTCAACGCAGAAAGCAGAATGTCCATTAAAAGGCCTTTTCGTCCAGTTGGGAAGTAGGTTTAACCTAGGTCAGTGAAACTGGCCCAGTACACTACCTGGACCTACACAATCAATCTTCCACACACTTCTACTTATTGCTCTCGGTATAATCTTAGTGCTATGTGTTTGGGCATGTCGGTCATAACCTGGAAGGATGGTGTGGGTGTTGCAGGTCACAGCACTATACAGAATAGGACCAGGAAGAAGAGGGGGGAAGGGAAAAAATTCCAGTTCACAGACCCAATGGCTGAAAATGACAGAATAGAACGAGGAAAGAGTGTGGAGGGGAAGAAGGAGAAAGAAAAGCAGGAGGAAGAGAAAGACATGGCGGAGGAAGGGAAAATTCCATCCGCAGCTGGACTGGCAGCAACATGGCTCTGTACAAACAGTTGACTTCATCTGACAAGCAGAAGCCATGTGTCACTCAGACAGACAGGAGCTCACATGTTCTCCACAATGACACCTTTGTGCTTCCATGACACCTAGGGCCTACTTGGTCAATACAAAAAAAGCAGACATTTAATACAGAGAGCCAGGCTGGTTAATCTATAGCAAGGCTAGACAGGCCCGCAGCTGCGTAGGTGGGAAACGTCAAAGTGACTGGCAGAAACAGGGTGTGTAGACCTGTGAAAGAGGGCAACAGAGGCTAACTCATATCTGTGTGGGTAAGTGAATCAGTGACTGAGTAGTGTACAATCTGGATTGCCACCAGTAACTTGAAAGAGCCCACTTCCCTACGGTGATGCAGCGCAGTACTCAGCCACTTCATTTGATCACATTTTTTGCTGAGAATTCTCCGGCCAGCTAATAGCCTAACCACAGATCAAGAAACATTATGGTCTAAATGTTTGAATCCTGTTGATGCAGGATTCTTTTGCTGTGACAATATACGTACAATTAGTACCTGTCCTTCACCTCAGTATACTGGTGCAAAAAAAGCATGATTTGCAGATCAGCAAACCAGAACTAACCAGAGCTAACAATAAACCAGAGCCAACAATACACCAGAGCTAACCAGAGCTATCAATAAACCAGAGCCGACAATAAACCAGAGCTAACAATAAACCAGAGCCGACAATAAACCAGAGTGAACAATACACCAGAGCTAACCAGAGCTATCAATAAACCAGAGCGAACAATAAACCAGAGCTAACAATAAACCAGAGCCGACAATAAACCAGAGTGAACAATACACCAGAGCTAACCAGAGCTATCAATAAACCAGAGCCGACAATAAACCAGAGTGAACAATACACCAGAGCTAACCAGAGCTAACAATAAACCAGAGCGAACAATACACCAGAGCTAACCAGAGCTATCAATAAACCAGAGTGAACAATACACCAGAGCTAACCAGAGCTAACAATAAACCAGAGCCGACAATAAACCAGAGCGAACAATACACCAGAGCTAACCAGAGCTATCAATAAACCAGAGCCGACAATAAACCAGAGTGAACAATAAACCAGAGCCAACAATAAACCAGAGCGAACAATACACCAGAGCTAACCAGAGCTATCAATAAACCAGAGCGAACAATACACCAGAGCTAACCAGAGCTATCAATAAACCAGAGCGAACAATACACCAGAGCTAACCAGAGCTATCAATAAACCAGAGCGAACAATACACCAGAGCTAACCAGAGCTATCAATAAACCAGAGCCGACAATAAACCAGAGTGAACAATACACCAGAGCTAACCAGAGCTATCAATAAACCAGAGCTATCAATAAACCAGAGCCATCAATAAACCAGAGCTATCAATAAACCAGAGCTAACAATAAACCAGAGCGAACAATACACCAGAGCTAACCAAAGCTATCAATAAACCAGAGCGAACAATACACCAGAGCTAACCAGAGCTATCAATAAACCAGAGCCGACAATAAACCAGAGTGAACAATACACCAGAGCTAACCAGAGCTATCAATAAACCAGAGCTATCAATAAACCAGAGCTATCAATAAACCAGAGCTAACAATAAACCAGAGCTAACAATAAACCAGAGCTAACCAGATCTATCAATGAACCAGATCTATCAATGAACCAGATCTATCAATGAACCAGAGCTAACAATAAACCAGAGCTAACAATAAACCAGAGCTAACCAGATCTATCAATGAACCAGATCTATCAATGAACCAGATCTATCAATGAACCAGAGCTAACAATAAACCAGAGCTAACAATAAACCAGAGCTAACAATAAACCAGAGCTAACAATAAACCAGAGCTAACAATAAGCCAGAGCTAACAATAAGCCAGAGCTAACCAGAGCTAACCTGAGCTAACAATAAGCCAGAGCTAACCAGAGCTAACAATAAACCAGAGCTAACAATAAACCAGAGCTAACAATAAACCAGAGCTAACAAGAGCTATCAATAAACCAGAGCTAACAATAAACCAGAGCTCACAAGAGCTATCAATAAACCAGAGCTATCAATAAACCAGAGCTAACAATAAACCAGAGCTATCAATAAACCAGAGCTATCAATACACCAGAGCTATCAATACACCAGAGCTATCAATAAACCAGAGCCATCAATAAACCAGAGCCATCAATAAACCAGAGCTATCAATAAACCAGAGCCATCAATAAACCAGAGCCATCAATAAACCAGAGCCATCAATAAACCAGAGCTATCAATACACCAGAGCTATCAATACACCAGAGCCAACAATAAACCAGAGCTATCAATAAACCAGAGCTATCAATACACCAGAGCCATCAATAAACCAGAGCTATCAATACACCAGAGCTATCAATACACCAGAGCTATCAATAAACCAGAGCTCACAAGAGCTATCAATAAACCAGAGCTATCAATAAACCAGAGCTATCAATAAACCAGAGCTATCAATAAACCAGAGCTATCAATAAACCAGAGCTATCAATACACCAGAGCTATCAATACACCAGAGCTATCAATACACCAGAGCTATCAATAAACCAGAGCCATCAATAAACCAGAGCTATCAATAAACCAGAGCCATCAATAAACCAGAGCCATCAATAAACCAGAGCTATCAATACACCAGAGCTATCAATACACCAGAGCTATCAATACACCAGAGCCAACAATAAACCAGAGCTATCAATAAACCAGAGCCATCAATAAACCAGAGCTATCAATAAACCAGAGCTATCAATACACCAGAGCTATCAATACACCAGAGCTATCAATAAACCAGAGCCATCAATAAACCAGAGCTATCAATAAACCAGAGCCATCAATAAACCAGAGCCATCAATACACCAGAGCTATCAATACACCAGAGCTATCAATACACCAGAGCTATCAATACACCAGAGCCAACAATACACCAGAGCCATCAATAAACCAGAGCCATCAATAAACCAGAGCCAACAATAAACCAGAGCCATCAATAAACCAGAGCCATCAATAAACCAGAGCCATCAATACACCAGAGCTATCAATACACCAGAGCCAACAATACACCAGAGCCATCAATAAACCAGAGCCATCAATAAACCAGAGCTAACAATAAACCAGAGCCAACAATAAACCAGAGCTAACAATAAACCAGAGCTAACAATAAACCAGAGCTAACAATAAACCAGAGCTAACAATAAACCAGAGCTAACAATAAACCAGAGCTAACAATAAACCAGAGCTAACAATAAACCAGAGCTAACAATAAACCAGAGCCATAAATACATCTAGTTTCTTCTAGCTGGAATATCATCTGTTCTTTCTTGTTGAATAAATGTCACTTGCACTCATCTCTCTAGGACGACCGAACAAAGCGTGACACATGAAGGGTAGGGGGACAGGAAGTGAGGAGGCCCCAACCGGAGTGGATTTCTCTTTAATACATGAAGCATAGTGTACATTCATTCATTCATCTCAGCAGGGGGTACCCAATAAAACGTGAAATATAGGAGAGAGGAAGTAAGGGGACACCTACCTGAGTGGATTTATCTTTCATGCATGAGAGGTAGTGCACATGGTGGTCGCGAGGCCACTGGCCAGTGAGGTAGGGGCCGGTGATGGTACCCAGGGAGGAAGTCCGCCGGATGGCTCCTGAGTTACGCACCTGCTGCTGGGGTTTGGACCGCTCTACTGGAATGGGAGGGGGGAAGAGACATTTTAATTGAGGAGGCTCTCAGAAGGCTCTGCCTGACCAAGTCCAATACTTTGTGTTTATAATCTATTAACAATTGATCAGATTACTATGCCAATCCACCTTCACATTCTGTACTGTCAGAAGCAATCCCCACAATCTCTTTTCTAGAGGCAATATGTGAGGATAAAATCATGGTGTTGTTCAGAGACTGCAGGTTGACTTGGTTACCCTTGGAGCAGCCGAGAGCAGCCCAGCCTGTCCTCCCTCACTGTGAGGCAAAACCTGATAAAAATAACTCACACATACCCAAGGATCTGGGTCAAGGGTTGTGTGTTTGTTCTCGCAACACTCTCTGGTGTGAGTGCGCGTGTGAGATAGAAACAACAATATTTACACCCTCCTAACCCTGTGGCCTTGTATGGGGCTAGAATTTTCAAAAGCAAAAGGCTTCAACTCACAAGGTGCTAGCTAATATATTAGGCATTTAGCAAAGTTGACCAAACAGGCCAGGTTTCTAAGAACAACATTCCAGTATGAAATGAAACAGACTTGTGCTGTATACCGTAACACCTCTGATTTATGGAGGACTTGATCTATGCTGAAGTCTCTCGTAACTAGGAAGTAAATGTTGATATTTTTGTCCTGTGCTACAGAACCTCAATGTATGGCTATGATCGCAGGATTTGAGTGAAGCATTTGCCGTTTTTCAAAAGACCCTAGGACAGCAGCGGTGTCCTTGAGTGTACTAGGTGGACTTAGGGCAGCGGGCCCCCTTACCCTGCCCCTGAGGTGACTGACAAGCCCTGTAGGCCTTAGTGGGATCAAAGCCCACTGACAAAGGCACTGGGCAGGGTCACCTGGGGCAAATCCACTGGATTACAGGTAAACACTACTACATTCTGAGAGAAGTAACAATAAAACCTTGGCTGTGATCTGACACTGTCAAGCAGCAGTTTGCTGACCTGACAGAGCTGAGGTCTGAAGAAGAACAGGAAGTAAGAAAGAGGAAATAATATGCTGAGCTCTTTTTGAAAGATGCTGCTTGTGTTTCATCTCAGAAAGCTAAATCAGCATGTCTGGCTTGAAGTCTTTTTCAGACTAAACAACAAGCAATGGGAAGCTTTAAAATTGTTGCATTTTAACACTAGGGCTGCAAAATGTATCTAATTCACATTCAAAAATCACAATATTGACGAGTAATATCCATTTCGCAAGAGACCCATATCACATGCAATATTTTGAAACTCCACTCAGCCGTGCGCAAAGTCAGTTTTTATTATACCCAAATCTTAGAATACTATATTACCGTTTCATATGATACAACCAAATTTCTCAGATCTAAAACAACCAGCTGACTGACGCCTCTTATAAAATGTTTATGAAGAAGTCAGTTGTTTATACATTGTTAAAGAATTTAAGCAACAGCAACTAATCTCTTGTACAGTGCATTCAGAAAGTATATTACAGCCTTATCCTAAAAATGGATTTATACGTTTTTCCCTCAATCTACACACAATACCCCATAATGACAAAGAAAAAAACAGGTTTACAGAAAAATAAAAACCTGAAATATACATTTACATAAGTATTCAGACCCTTTACTCAGAACTTTGTTGAAGCACCTTTGGCAGCGATTACACCCTCCCTCAAGTCTTTTTAGGTATGACGCTACAAGCTTGGCACACCTGTATTTGGAGAGTTTCTCCCATTCTTCTCTGCAGATTCTCTCAAGCTCTGTCAGGTTGGATGGGAAGCATTGCTGCACAGCAATTTTCAGTTCTCTCCAGAGATGTTTGATCAAGTCCGGGCTCTGGCTGGGCCACTCAAAGACATTCAGAGATGTGTCCCAAAGCTTCACCTGCTTGGCTGTGTGCCACAATCTGAGGTCCTGAGCAGGTTTTCGTCAAAGGATCTCTCTGTACCTTTCTCCATTCAGCTTTCCCTCTATCCTGACTAGTCTCCCAGTCCCTGCCTCTGAACTTCGCCACAGCATGATGCTGCCCCCGTAGAGGTGATGCCAGGTTTCCTCCAGAATGCTTGGCATTCAGGCCAAAGAGTTCAATTTCAGTTTCATCAGACCAGAGAGTCCTTTAGGTGCCTTTTTGCAAAGTCATGTGCCTTTTACTGGGGAGTGGCATCCTTTTGGCCACTCTACCATAAAGGCCTGATTGGTGGAGTGCTGCAAAGATGGGAGAACCTTCCAGAAGGACAACCATCTCCACAGAGGAACTTGGAGCTCTGTCAGAGTGACCATCAGGTTCTTGGTCACCTCCCTGACCAAGGCCCTTATCCCCCGATTGCTCAGTTTGGCCAGCTCTAGGAAGAGTCTTGGTTAATTCCAAACTTCTTCAATTTAAGAATGATGGAGGCCACTGTGTTCTTGGTTTTCACTCTGACATCCACTGTCAACTGTGGGACCTTATATAGACAGGTGTGTGCCTTTCCAAATAATGTCCAGTCAATTGAATTTACCACAGGTTGACTCCAATCAAGTTGTAGAAACAAATCAAGGACGATCAATGCAAACAGGATGCCCCGGAGCAAAATGTTGAGGCTTATAGCAACGGGTCTGAATACTTACGTAACTAAGATGTGTTGTTTTTTTTAAAATACATTTTCAAAAACAATGTTGCTTTGTCATTATGGGGTATTGTGTGTAGATTGATGAGGTAAAAAATGCATTTAATCCATTTTAGAATAAGGCTGTAACGTAAGTAAATGTGGAGATAGGGAAGGGGTCTGAATACTTTCCGAATGCGCTGCATGTGCCTGTCCAATAATGTCCACTTCACTTTTATGCACATATCACGTGGCAGCTGTAATCAGCCAGCTGTATCCACTACCGGGTATCACTCACCTGCTTCTCATCTGCTACTCAAATCAATGTTTATTTGTCACGTGCGCCAAATACAACAGGATACATACTACCTTACAGTGAAATGCTTACGTACAGGCTCTAACCAACAGTGCAATAAAAAATATATTAAAAAATAAAAAGGTATTAGGTGAACAATATGTAAGTAAAGAAATAAAACAACAGTAAAAAGACTGAAAAATAACAGTATCGAGGCTATATACAGGCACCGGTTAGTCAGGCTGATTGAGGTAGTATGTACATGGTTACAGTGACTATGCATATACGATAAACAAAGAGTAGCAGTAGCATAAAAGAAGGGTTGGCAGGACACAAGGCAGATAGCCCGGGTAGCCAATGTGCGGGACACCGTTTGGTCGGGCTAATTGAGGTAGTATGTACATGAATGTATAGTTAAAGTGACTATGCATATAAGATAAACAGAGAGTAGCAGCAGTGTAAAAGAGGGGTTGGGGGGTGAGGGGGTGGGCACACAATGAAAATTGTCCAGGTAGCCATTTGATTACTTGTTCAGGATTCTTATGGCTTGGGGGTAAAAACTGTTGAGAAGCCTTTTGGTCCTTGACTTGGTGCTCCGGTACCGCTTGTCATGCGGTAGTAGAGAGAACAGTCTATAACTAGGGTGGCTGGGGTCTTTGACAATTTTTAGGGCCTTCTTCTGACACCACCTGAAATAGAGGTCCTGGATGGCAGGAAGCTTAGCTCCAGTGATGTACTGGGCCGTACGCACGACACTCTGTAGTGGCTTGCGGTCAGAGGCTGAGCAGTTGCCGTACCAGGCAGTGATGCAACCAGTCAGAATAACCTTCCTGCACATCTATTCCTCCATCACTCACCTGCTTCTCTCCTTCCACTCATCCTGTACATCTATTCCTCCATCCCTCACCTGCTTCTCTCCTTCTAGTCCTCCTGTACATCTATTCCTCCATCACTCACCTGCTTCTCTCCTTCCACTCCTCCTGTACATCTATTCCTCCATCCCTCACCTGCTTCTCTCCTTCCACTCCTCCTGTACATCTATTCCTCCATCACTCACCTGCTTCTCTCCTTCTAGTCCTCCTGTACATCTATTCCTCCATCACTCACCTGCTTCTCTCCTTCCACTCCTCCTGTACATCTATTCCTCCATCACTCACCTGCTTCTCTCCTTCTAGTCCTCCTGTACATCTATTCCTCCATCACTCACCTGCTTCTCTCCTTCCACTCCTCCTGTACATCTATTCCTCCATCCCTCACCTGCTTCTCTCCTTCTAGTCCTCCTGTACATCTATTCCTCCATCACTCACCTGCTTCTCTCCTTCTAGTCCTCCTGTACATCTATTCCTCCATCACTCACCTGCTTCTCTCCTTCCACTCCTCCTGTACATCTATTCCTCCATCCCTCACCTGCTTCTCTCCTTCTAGTCCTCCTGTACATCTATTCCTCCATCCCTCACCTGCTTCTCTCCTTCTAGTCCTCCTGTACATCTATTCCTCCATCCCTCACCTGCTTCTCTCCTTCTAGTCCTCCTGTACACATATTCCTCCATCCCTCACCTGCTTCTCTCCATCCACTCCTCATGCATACCTATTCCTATATCAGTTTTTAAATCAGAAATCAACCGTGATGGTGAGTGGAGATGCAGTCCCTGATGAGTCTTCTGTTATATTTTGTACATTTGATACATTGGAGAAGAGTTTGATACATTGTGTATTTCCTCACTGGTATACGAGCACAGGGCAGTCTGAGTACTGCGTGCAACAGGCATGTTTACAGCAAAGAAAACAACTTGTATCTTGACAACACTACTTCAAAGGGTTCTCCTATGTGGACAGCCGGTTCTAGATAGAGAATAAGGGTGCTAAGAGTGTAGGTCTTCCTCACACCAGCTCTACAGCCTCAGGCTGTGTCTGTAATGGTTAGATAAGTTACACTAGGATGTGACACATAGGAGATTATTGCTCATGATGAGGCTAGGTGGAACAGGTCTGGGCTCAAAACGGATCAGGTGTTCCACCGAAATGTGCAGGCTTCTCCTACGGCCTAGTAGGTAGGGCTGGGTGGTATACCGTATTTTACTATATACCGGTATTGATGCAGGAACCGGTTTGGGTTTTTACTTTACCTTCTATAACAGTTTGTTAAATGTGATATGCCGTGGGTAACATCCATTTGTATAGTTTACTCCCCTACTTGAGTCATCCCTCTCTGCTCTCTCTCCATGCCGCTTTCCACACAGACCTCGTCCCACCCCGTCACTCAAGGAGCGAATGTGTTGTTTCTTGACCACGAGACACTTGCGTTCAGTCTGCATGGTCAGTGCAGCACATGCAACGATGGTGATGACAACGATGTTGTTTCCACTTTGTGTGTGTGTGTGTGTGTGTGTGTGTGTGTGTAAACTAGGGGTCGACCGATTAATCGGAATGGACGATTAATTAAGGCCGATTTCAAGTTTTCATAACAATTGGCCGATTTTTTTATATACCTTCATTTAATCTTTATTTAACTAGGCAAGTCAGTTAAGAACATGTTCTTATTTTCAATGACGGCCTAGGAACGGTGGTTTAACTGCCTTGTTCAGGGGCAGAATGATAGATTTTTACCTTGTCAGCTCGGGGGATTCAATCTTGCAACCTTACAGTTAACTAGTCCAACGCTCTAACCACCTGCCTCTTATTGCACTCCACGAGGAGCCTGCCTGTTACGCGAATGCAGTAAGTCAAGGTAAGTTGTTAGTTACCATTAAACATATCTTATAGAAAGCAATCAATCAATCAATCATAATCACTAGTTAACTACACACAGTTGATGATATTACTAGTTTATCTAGCGTGTCCTGCGTTGCATATAACCGATGTGGTGCGAAAAAGGACTGAAAAAGGACTGAAAAAGGACTGTCGTTGCTCCAACGTGTACCTAACCATAAACATCAATGCCTTTCTTAAACTCAATACACAGAAGTATATATTTTTAACCCTGCATATTTAGCTGAAAGAAATCCAGGTTAGCAGGCAATATTAACCAGGTGAAATTGTGTCACTTCTCTTGCGTTCATTGCACTCAGAGTCAGGGTTTATGCAACAGTTTGGGCTGCCTAATTTGCCAGAATTTTACGTAATTATGACATAACATTGAAGGTTGTGCAATGTAACAGGAATATTTAGACTGATGGATGCCACCCGTTAGATAAAATACGGAACGGTTCTGTATTTCACTGAAAAAATAAACGTCTTGTTTTCAAGATGATAGTTTCCGGATTCGACCATATTAATGAGCTAAGGCTCGTATTTGTGTGTGTTATTATGTTATAATTAAGTCTATGGTTTATTAGAGGAGTCTGAAAGAGCAATGGTAGGCAGCAGCAGGCTTGTAAGCATTCATTCAAACAGCACTTCTGTGTGTATTGCCAGCAGTTCTTCCCTGTGCTTCAAGCACAGCCCTGTTTATGACTTATAGCTTATCAACTCCCGAGATTAGGCTGGTGTAACCGATATGAAATGGCTAGCTAGTTAGCGGGCTGCCCGCTAATAGCGTTTCAAGTCACTCGCTCTGAGACTTGGAGTAGTTATTCCCCTTGCTCTGAATGGGTAACACTAGTTCGAGCCCAGGTAGGGGCGAGGTGAGGGACGGAAGCTATACTGTTACACTGGCAATACTAAAGTGCCTATAAGAACATCCAATAGTCAAAGGTATATGAAACACAAATGGTATAGAGAGAAATAGTCCTATAATAACTAAACTAAAACTTCTTACCTGGGAATATTGAAGACTCATGTTAAAAGGAACCACCAGCTTTCATATGTTCTCATGTTCTTCTTCAACACTTTTTTTGCATTATTTAAACCAAATTGAACATGTTTCATTATTTATTTGAGGCTAAATTGATTTTATTGATGTATTATATTAAGTTAAAATAAGTGTTAATTCAGTATTGTTGTAATTGTCATTATTACAAATAAATAAAAATACATTTTTAAAAATTGGCCGATTAATCGGCATCGGCTTTTTTTGGTCCTCCAATAAATCGGTATTGAAAAATCATAAATCGGTCGACCTCTAGTGTAAACATGAGTTTGTATGTGCCTCCTCATGCCTAGACCTTTGCGTTACGTAGGCAGTCAATGACTAACAAACTGCACCAACAACCTTAGGAGAGTTCTTTCAGTCCAGCTCAGAACAAGGTTTGACCTTTTCCAAAAAGTGACATGGTATAGGGAAGAAAACGCTATACAGAACTTAGACATGTAACCAGAGAGAACCTAGAGCCTAGAGAGCTGAAAACATCTGTCACAGATACATGTCAGCTAAAACACTTCCTGTATTTTGTCATAGTTGGCAATACAAGCATTAATATCAACATTAGGGAACGAGAAAATCAAACAGGAGTTTGATAATATCTGATAAAATGGAAGGTAAACCCCTAACGCACAAGGGGGGCTGTAAAGGAATGGATATATATGCAAATGTCCTTCAAAGCTAGGCAGTGTGACACGCTGTCACGCGGAAGGTTAGAAAACCAATGGCACTAGTCAGATAAAGACTAAACATATAAGCTGAACTCTTCAGGGGATCTTATCAAAATAAAGCCCAAGGGTTACAGTCAGGTTTCACAAGGTTTGGCCTAGAAGTAGAGAATTTAATGAAGGAAAGAGAGCCAACCAGACTGAACGCTGCTCTCACGAAAGAAACGTAGTCAAATCTGTTTGGTTCCCATTCTTGGCCAACCTGCAGTCAGTTTTAAAAATAATAGTTAAACAGTGCTGGAAAATGTAGAACACGATACTATTTAAAATAGGCCTACTATAAGTAATAATTTAAAATAAAATACAGTGCTAATCAGGGCCTACAACTAATGAAGCCATGACAGTTACAAAGACTGTTGTAAGCCCAACATACTTTCTCCCCAGGCCACAGGCTAACACAAATTTCCATACCATAGCCTGACACACACATAAATGCACAGTGCAACCTTCCAGTTAACCCTAAGCTGCTGAACAATGGTGAGGCATGGACCAACTATGTATCAAATACACACAAAATGATTTAGATGAAGGTGATCGATGGCAATTACCAGGGGAACAAACAGAGAAAGGAACGGTGTTGACTGACAGAGAAACTCTCCCACATCACACCAGAACAATGTTTGACGGAACGCCTTACATATGGAACACCTATCCTAACAGGAACATGTCACAGGTTTAGGCCTAGGTTACATATGGAACACCTATCCTAACAGGAACATGTCACAGGTTTAGGTCTAGGTTACATATGGAACACCTATCCTAACAGGAACATGTCACAGGTTTAGGCCTAGGTTACATATGGAACACCTATCCTAACAGGAACATGTCACAGGTTTAGGCCTAGGTTACATATGGAACACCTATCCTAACAGGAACATGTCACAGGTTTAGGCCTAGGTTACATATGGAACACCTATCCTAACAGGAACATGTCACAGGTTTAGGCCTAGGTTACATGTGGAACACCTATCCTAACAGGAACATGTCACAGGTTTAGGCCTAGGTTACATATGGAACACCTATCCTAACAGGAACATGTCACAGGTTTAGGCCTAGGTTACATATGGAACACCTATCCTAACAGGAACATGTCACAGGTTTAGGTCTAGGTTACATGTGGAACACCTATCCTAACAGGAACATGTCACAGGTTTAGGTCTAGGTTACATGTGGAACACCTATCCTAACAGGAACATGTCACAGGTTTAGGCCTAGGTTACATGTGGAACACCTATCCTAACAGGAACATGTCACAGGTTTAGGTCTAGGTTACATGTGGAACACCTATCCTAACAGGAACATGTCACAGGTTTAGGTCTAGGTTACATGTGGAACACCTATCCTAACAGGAACATGTCACAGGTTTAGGTCTAGGTTACATGTGGAACACCTATCCTAACAGGAACATGTCACAGGTTTAGGTCTAGGTTACATATGGAACACCTATCCTAACAGGAACATGTCACAGGTTTAGGCCTAGGTTACATGTGGAACACCTATCCTAACAGGAACATGTCACAGGTTTAGGCCTAGGTTACATATGGAACACCTATCCTAACAGGAACATGTCACAGGTTTAGGCCTAGGTTACATATGGAACACCTATCCTAACAGGAACATGTCACAGGTTTAGGCCTAGGTTACATATGGAACACCTATCCTAACAGGAACATGTCACAGGTTTAGGCCTAGGTTACATATGTGACGGAAACAACAGCTTAACCATGCAATAACCATCAGTCTCAGGTCATTTAATAACCTTAATATGGTTATGGCCTCCATTTCTATAGCATATTGACTACAGCATGACCATTCACAGGTTCACATTATGTGACCACTAACATAGTGTGACTAAAACAACAACTAATCTAAACATTGAATGATTCAATGAAACTGGCCAAGATAACTTTTGAAATAATGCTTTGATGATACTTGGAAATGATTGCTGATCTCTGGCCAATACATACAAACAAACTATGAAATCAGTGGCTCTGGATAAGAACTTCAGCTAAACTACTATTTTGGAAACAGAACTTCCTGCCTCTACATTGAGAGCGCCCATCATCATGCACTCAAAATATAAAGAAAAACACATATTCCCACGTTGGAACAATGCCCTGGGTGCATATGCTTTCCGGCAATTTCAATGATTCCCAGCCAGACCAAAATGTCAAAATGTAACCAATAGAAAGAATAAGTTGAAATAGCCTAACATTTGTGTCTGGTCGCAGATACAAGCATCTCTAGCCAAGATGTAGGCTTACCTTTGATGGAGAAGGCTAGGGGACAGTTATTTGAGAGTTGTGACAGAAAAGTATGGGATGATTCAAAATTATAGTTCTTAAATAATGGTGTAGATGAAATCACTCTTACTGTGCAGCCGAACAGCGTTGAAAGATTTACGAAGAGTTTAATAATAATATAATACATGACACTTAGCAGACTGTTATCCAAAGCCACCTGCAGTAGTGTGTGAATATATTTTGAGTGTGTGCAAGTGATCCCCGAAGGAATTTAACCCGCGGTCTTTGTGTTACCAGAGTTTGAATGCACAGCATTCACACAAGATACACAATCCCTCTCCATCTGCACAACTAACTCATTCATTCAACCCCTTACTATTTAAAGGCAAGATAAAATATTGGAGTTTGGAAGAGAGGCTGGTTGTGTTCACAGTTCAAGGTGATGAGGTCACCTATTAATCAGTCATAATAGCTCTCTCATTAAGTGTGGCTGACAGTTCAGCACAGGGTCACACAAGGAATGTCACTAGCAGAACAGGCTCTTTACATGCCAGATTCCTATAGAGCTGTCCAAAGGTAGTGCTCTAGGTGCCATTTTGGAAGCCTGTGGCTCTGGTCAAAAGTAGTGCACTAGCTTAATATAGGACGTAGCTCACAGATTTGCAGTATGGATACTTTCATCAGGAAGTAGATGGTTGTTGTGGTGTTGTGTTCCTTTAATGCCAAGCCTATTACCGGAAGCTGCTTTGACTTTGTTTTACAGCTTCACGAGAGCAGAGTGGACTGGCTAATTAACTGATGTGTCACACACACACTTTTCAGTGTAGTTTACAACACTCTCTCTCTCTCTCTGAAGTTATACCTGGAGAGAGTTCAAAAGAAATCCCTTGTAGTTAATGACTTCAAGTGTCAAAAGGAACGTATATTAGATTACATAACACCTACGTAAACATATTCACTGTCCCATTGTTCATAACTTGACATGTCACAGGTTTAGGCCAAGGTTGCATATGGAAGTGATCTGTCCCCCCCACCTGAAGATAAAACGGTTCCATTTTCACCATTAAAGCCATTCATGCCACAGTATTCTAAATCACTCCCAGCCTGCAGTCCTCTAGAAGCCTGCTTTACAAGCAATATGCTTAAAGACCTGTAACCATAACGGCACAACTTTACAGCTTCGCCACTTCTCTCACGAATCCTCCTTTTGTACAACAAGGTATTGATTGTTCTATACATAATGGGTTATGAGCCCAGATTCAATATACTATGGAAATGCAAGCAGAAGATGTAATCTGCAGAACACACCCACTCAAAATCAATGCCTCAACAGAATGCCCCTGTAGCAATGAGATTTAGGCCCGTCTCTACTCCAACAGAGAACTGACAGAGTGTTAGCCAACTTCAAACAGATGGTTTTAAACACCTTCCTGTTATTTCTGGTTCATATAAGCTAGATTTCAGCTAAAGGTGATTTGTTAAGAGGGCCTTTTGAGTCACGATGAATGAAAATGAATGAGACTGTTGTGGGACCATCACTCTACAGGGGTTCACCAAGTCTAAGGTTCTGAGAGATGACATCACCATCATCATGCTTAAAGTTGCACGATACAGTAATTGCTCCACCATTTCCTGGTTGGTAAACATCTAGTTTGCTTAATTTCAGTTTATGTAACAGAATAAGCTAGTATAGTGTAGGAAATCATTGTACCATCTAAAACAGCTGTGAAGTATATTTTCCATAAGCAAAATTATTGTTGTTTCAGCTGTTTGAAGCTGATGTACAAAACAGACACAAAAACATAACTTAGCGGGAGGCATAGAAATAACGCACATAGAACAGATCTACCGCTTCTTAGACTTGCTTTCAAGTAGAATGATAGTTATAGAACTCACATTTCTATGTGAATTTGGTCAGTCAAAAAGTTACATATTGCCACTTTAAAAGGTAATGTGATGGAACATCAGAATATGTCACCATGGCCTGAACACTTTCAGCATCGACCAACCAGAGTGTGAGCAGGAAGGAATGAATAGCCTGTCTCCTAACAGACCTGTCCGTCACCCATTATCAAACAAACAACATTTATGCACAGACTAGCGCATGCTGCACAGTTACATGGAACACCTATCATAAACAGTTACATCTGAGAAATCTAGCCTTTAGAATATCATATGCTTTCTATGAGATTGTATGATAAGACAGCTCATTTTGGTGGGCTTTTACATTCTGTGCTCTGCAATGCAGAATGGGATTCAACCCAAGTCATAGGGCCAACTGTCCAATGCCCTGCACCTAAAATGTGCAGAACATCTCCATATTGCATTCATCATCTCTGGCTTGACACAGAGTAAGGTCAAGGCTTTCTAGGGGGTCTGGGTCATGGTATCCCATTGTCAAAGCAGTAGTACTACCAGCAGACAGTACTACTAGACCTGCAGAATTTGCATTGCACACCTGGCTACTGTAGTCATATTTGGGTCTCCTATTTTGAAAGAGGGTGAATAGAGAGAGACCTGGTGGCTAGAGAAATGCATTGGAATACACTGTCTCTACCTCTTCTAGAATCCATGCAATCATAAGTGCTGGGAAAGAATAGCACTCCAAAATAGCATTTCACCTCTTAGATGGATGTATTTATCTGTCAAATATAGTACATTGCACTCTCCTGTAAGGTGTCGAATAACAGTGCAGCTTTAGAAAAAAGTATTTGCAACGAGCAGGAGCAGCACTTGCAATATAATTATCGTGTTTACGTCTCGAAATGCACTCGCCCCTGCTAGGCCTCAGTGTTGTCATAAACGAACGACCTTCCCTCGACTACGTAATTCTTTCCATTCCTTAGCACCGGCAAACAAGCGTACACTTGACAAGATACCTAAATAAATGACTATGTCACACTAATCATGACTGGTATTTAGTTAATCATTTTAACATGTCCAATATGTGGTTGCCGTTGCCAGTATTCTAGAAATGTAACCCGTATTTAGCTTAACTGGCGCGCGCTGGCTTGGGGGTACAGTAACTGCATCATCACCATAATAATATAATAGCCACCGAGACCATACATCGAAAGCCCAAAGCAATTGTTTGAACGTTAAACAACAGTTAATATGCATGTCTGCTTTCGAAGTATCCCCTCGATGCCAATTCATTATTTGAACATGACAACATTTTGCTACTGGGTCCATAATCATTCATACGAAATACGCAATACATTACATCGTTTTCAGGGTTAGTAAGGTATGTTAGTTACTATATCTGGATAGGCTTATAAACACACAATGTTAAGCAAAATAAATGTTTGCGTGCTAGTGATGCTGATGCGTCTTGCAGAGACCCCCCGACCCAATTAGCTTGCTAGTTATAGCAACATATTGCATATTTAGCTTTGGAAGCAATAAATGATGGACAAGCGGGTACTACTGCACCTTTGAAAACAGGCGAGTTCGGACACTGCTCGGGTGAGCCCTTGCTGTCCGGCGGCGATCGTCTTTGCCTTGCGACCAGCCTGCCCTCCACCGAGCCGTTTCCAACCGGATTCGCGAGTAGCAGCTGCGTCGGACTGCCAGGACTGTTGCAACCGGACGTCGATGTCGGTCCTGTATTGCTCGCGATTGTGAATGAAGAGGAGCAGGAGCGGGTTGGGCTGTGCTGACTTCCACGCAAGAGCTGGTACGGCACCGTGGCACGAATAGGCTGCAGCCGGATCGTGGTGGTGGTGTTGCAGTTGCTGCAGCCGGCTGGAGAGATGGTTGGAGAGCCGTCACCGCTGCGCTTGACCCTCTTTTGCTGCTGTTGGGTTGAATTGGTTGCTGATGATGCTGTCGACATGATGTTGATTGCCACAGTGCAACTCTTCCAGCCAAAAATACAAAGTAGTCTTGAATAAAACTCAAGTTACGGGAAAGTACTTTAGTTAGCTTGCTCAAGTATATAAGTGTGACATAAGAAAGAAAGTTGTTAACTTTCCCCAAAAAGTTAGCTGGAACATTTGTTTTTGTAAAAGTCTAGAGTAAACTGCTTAGCTACCTAAATTTTTCGCACTTTTTCTGCTACTTGTCATTTTTGAAGTGTTCGAACAAGTATGGATTCCCGAAAAACTCTCAATTAAACATCTTCATATTGAACAAAAACGACTTTAACCACGAACTGTACTTATAAAATCACAACATAGCAAGCTAGTTTTTTCTCAATGTTGTCTGACTTGCAACACCTTTCCTGTGTTCCTCCTCTGTCAAAACTACTGGTTGACGAATCAGGGCGTGGCAAAATCACTCACTGTAAAGCTCTGATTGGTCAAAATAATACTGTAAAGTCGAGGTCATTGGCCAAATTCTAAGCATCCACCAATCGATTAATTGAAGTTTGTTGAAAATTAAACGTAGACTGCTCTCGAGATAGCTGAAAGGACAGCCCTGAGTGGCGCAGAGTTACATCGATGCGGAGTTAAGTCTTCGAGAAATGGGTTGTGCAGAATATTCTGTAAAAATAGAAAGGTTATCTGAGTTTATGTTGATAACTGCACTGTATCCCTAATGCCGAGTGAAAAACAACGGGGAACTCGGAAAAATGTCAAATCATGACGTCGGTGATCTTTAAGTCAGAAAGTCGGAGCTCTAGAAAGACTCAGAGTTCCCGAGTTGAATGACCAATCAAATCGATTTTTCCCCAAGCGGCTTTAGACCAGTCATCGTCATGGCATTGACACGTTTGAGTAAATTTAAACAACCACTGCACAGTTTAAAGATTAAACTATTGTATCTAGACCCTTCCTAAAAAGACACATATTGCTGTTCAAACACATTTATTACAGATTTACAATGTACTAAACTTGCACCATATGTATTTTCCCTACCAACAGGACAAGAATCATCACAATAGTTTACATCGTTTTTAATAGTCTGCTTTTGTACAAATTTGATCAAGTTCTTTCACCCACATTCAAACATAAGATTATGTATAGCTGATTCACAAATCAAATGCATATACAATTAAAACACAAAGAGGATACAGAACCAAAATAAAAGGCATTGGACAAGGACTGAAAAGGAAGTAAAGCTGAAGACAGGGTTCAGAATAAGGGGGTGTAAAACTTGGCAGATTTACCACAAGGTAAAATGGTTTGCTTTTTAAAGTGGCATTCAAACTTCTTCAGAGGTAGGCACATTTTCAAAGGACGTACAACTGCATGTACTATTTATTGCATGTAACATCCTCCATAACTCTTAATATCAATTTGAAGTTACAGTACTTGCAGTGTTGGGGAGTAGTGAAGTACTGTACATGTAGTTCAACTAGTGATTTAACAACATTTTTGCAGTAGCTTGGTGGTAGTTGAACTAAATTGAAATCAAGGTAGTGTTTTCAGTAGCGAATTACTTTTTTGCCATGTAATGGTGTGGCTAACTACTGGAACTACATTCTACTACTCTTTTCCAAAAATAAAATATGGGTGAAATAGGCAATCATCTTTATTTTTCAGCATCGGACCGCCCAAATGCTCACTTGAATTTTGTTGTTGTGATTAATTGAATACATTTCATATTAGTTTAACATCTGACTGCAGCGTGATCTGTTCAAAGTAGCTTCCCCAACACAGAGTACATAATATCAGGATAACGTGCAAATACTTGGCTGATGGTCAGGTATGAAAACAGAAGCAGGTAAGTAGGGCAGATAGGGAAGATAGCATGTAAAACATATCCTCTAACCCAATATGACATATAGTGCATTCTGAAAGTATTCAGACCCCTTCACATTTACTTACATTACAGCCTTATTCTAAAATGGATTAAATGCATTTTTCCCTCATGCTTTGACACAATCATGTCAAAGCAAAACAGGTTTAGACATTTTTTGCAAATTTACAAAAACTTAACAGAAATACCTTATTTACAAAAGTATTCAGACACTTTGCTATGAGATTTGAAATTGAGCTCTGGTGCATCCTGTTTCCTTTTATCATCCTTGAGCTGTTCCTACAACTTGATTGGAGTAAATTCAATTGATTGGGCATTATTTGGAAAGGCACACACCTGTCTATATGAGGTCCCACAGTTGACAGTGCATGTCAGAGCAAAAACCAAGCCATGAGGTCGAAGGAATTGTCTGTAGAACTCCGAGACATTATTGTGTTGAGGCACAGATCTGCAGAAGGGTACCAAAAAATGTCTGCAGCATTGAAAATCCCCAAGAACACAGTGGCCTCCATCATTCTTAAATGGAAGAAGTTTGGAATTAACCAAGAGACTCTTCCTAGATCTGACCGCCTGGCCAAACTGAGCAATCGGGGGATAAGGGCTTTGGTCATTGAGGTGACCAATAACCTGATGGTCACTCTGACAGAGCTCCAGAATTCCTCTGTGGAGATGGGAGAACCTTCCAGAAGGACAACCATCTCTGCAGCACTCCACCAATCAGGCATTTATAGTAGAGTGGCCAAAAGGAAGCCAATCCTCAGTAAAAAGGCACATAACAGCCTGCTTGGAGTTTGCAAAAAGGCTCCTAAAGGACTCTCAGACCATGAAAAACAAGATGATCTGGTCTGATGAAACCAACTCTTTTGCCTGAATGCCAAGTGTCACGTCTGGAAGAAACTTGGAACCATCCCTACAGTGAAGCATAGTGGTGGCAGCATCATGCTGTGGGGATGTTTTTCAGCTGGAGGGACTGGGAGACTAGTTAGGCTCGAGAGAAAGATGAACAGAGCAAAGTACAGAGAGAACCTTCATGCAAACCTGCCACAGAGTTCTCAGGACCTCAGACTGGGGCGAAGGTTCACGTTCCAACAGGACAACGACCCTAAGCACTCAGCCAAGACAACGCAGGAGTGGCTTCGGGACAAGTCTGAATGTCCATGAGTGGCCCAGCCAGAGCCCAGACTTGAACCCGATCGAGCATCTCAGGAGACCTGAAAATATCTGTGCAGTGATGCTCCCCATCCAACCTGACAGAGCTTGAGAGGGTCTGCAGAGAATGGGAGAAACTCCCCAAATACAGGTGTGCCAAGCTTGTAGCATCATAACGAAGAAGACTTGTAGCTGTAATCACCGCCAAAGGTGCTTCAACAAAGTACTGAGTAAAGGGTCTGAAGACTTATGTAAATGTGATGTCAGTTTTTCATTATGGGGTATTGTGTGTAGATTGAGGGGAAAAAACAATTGAATTACTTTTAGAACAAGGATGTAACGTAACAAAATGTGGAAAAAGTCAAGGGGTCTGAATACTTTCCGAATGCACTGTATTTCCTATGTACCAGCTACTACTAATAAAAACACAGTACTCACAATTTTACAGGTCAACCATCTTTAGAGAAACCCCCCCAGTTAAAAATGACAAGATAAATGAAAACAATCTATTGTTAATAGCAAACATGCACAACAACCACAAATTAACCACACCGTAACTAAACCCCCAAAACACATCCAAGTAAACCAAATAAACTAAGTTCCTCAAACTCAAATCCACCCCAAAATACAAAGCAAACAACTGTAGCCTTCCACGCCGGTGAATAAAAAATACAAAAAATGCTATGTTAGGTCAGTGATTGAATTACAAAGAGAGGAAGAGGCCTGGGGAAATCCACAGTATCATTTAACACAGACAGATATAAATACACTTGGTGTCCAGGTATGCACAGCAAAGGATTGTCCAGACAGGGTAAATCCCAAATATTTCATAATGTATGCAGTAGTAAGGCTGCGATTACACATGCAGCCCAATTCAGATTTTCTTGCACAATTATTGGCAAAAGAACTGATCAAAAAAAGAATAATTTGGCTGTGTGTGTAAATGCAGCCTCTATGGATGATTTCACATGATGTGGAATACCACAACATGGCACTGAAAATAACAGCAACTTATGAGCCATATTTTCAGGTTCTTGAGTGGTTGTCTTAGGGAGTTAACTCATAAGGAGTTTACTTCAAATAATAGTCCTAAAACGTATTTTAACTATATATAATTGGTATTTTCTTGCCCCCTCACACTTGTACAGCAGTCAGAGGTAACTGAACATATGCGTGTTCCCAAGATAATTTGTTCACCAGTGTGCAATGAATGCAGTATATGTGACAGGATACCTTGAAACACTGTCAAATCTAAACTGTGCCATGAAGACTGGGGGAAACTTGGTTGGTTCAGAATAAATAACAATAAATACAACGTTTGGGAAGTTACAACACATGATGCGTTCATTAGAGCCATGCTGATGATGATCAAGAGAGAAAGGCCACATAAGAGTCACCATATCGAGTGAGTCCTGATAATACATGTTGAAAAATAGGGGATATATATTCTTACATTTTAAAATAGATCAAAAAGCTACACAGTTCCTCTATAGAAATTCTTATGCTACACAAACACTTTTTCCAAATGTTTTGTTAAAGCGTTCTTAACTTCATGGGCAAAAGTGAGGACAGCAGAGAGAAAACATCGTAACCAAATAAAGAATACGTGTCATTTCCTTTATAAGATTTGAAAACTATCTGAAATCTGTCTCATGCGTACATTAGTGCAAACCCAAAGGTCAATCAGTGACTTCTAAACTAACAGCAACAACAGGTGAATCTGTAGACCCAGACACTGTTCAAATGAAACACAAAGCTATGATGAAGCATGCCAGTCAGACATGAAGCTAGCGCTCTTCTGATACACACCGTTCTTAAAACAGTGAACCAGCACTACTATCACAGGCGCATCAGAAAGTGTTTCGCCTTGAACTAGTAGTCTACAATCTTAATGGTGGAACTCTGCGAACCCATCTACCTACATACTGTGTGTAACCTACATCACTGCCGGCAGGTGCAGTTTTGACCCCAACTGACTCACACCTGTTTTCTAACTCTGATCATCACAATAAATAGGTTCACCATTAATTATAGTACTACCATTCTCAGACAGAGCCTATAGAACTGAAACTAAACCTGAATGGTAACGAGCCAAGACAGTCCAGGGTAGTGTTCAGTAGGGCAAACGTAGATAAACACTTTGGAAAGGAAAACAAACATGTGCCTTTCTTATTGGACAAGCCCAGGTAGTCACGTCTTGTGTCAGTACGTTTTCATCTGTTTGCTGCCCAATGAACACGACCAAGGGTTGACGTAGAGCTGGTATTGGAGGGGAGGTTGACAGATCAAAAGGTCAGCGGTCATAGTCAGCAAGTAGACTATCTACAGGTCAATGGTCACAGAGCACAGAGTTCTCCAGGGTGAAGTCGTAGGTGAAGGAGGCCAGGTTATGGTTGATGTCTTGGGGCGACATCAGCATCTCAGTGAAGAGGGGGAACCCAGGACCCCCTGTCTGCATGGCCAAAACATGGGGGGCCAGGGTGAATGGGACATCTCCTAGTAGCTCTGGGAGAGACAGTGCTGCCTCCACTATGGGCGCGGGGGGCTTCCACATAGGTCCTGGTGATGGGGCGATCGCTGAAGGTGGAGCAGGGGCTGGAGAGTGGTGGGCCTGGGTAGGTGTGGTACTGGATGACTAAGGAGAAGAGGTGAGAAAACATCCACCATCAGACATTGCATTTAGAAACAAGTGTAGGCTACACAATGAAAAAGGAACACTTAACGTGGCTAACTTTTGTCAGACATGAAAACAGATTGATGCCGATGAGGTTTCAGAACTAGGCAACATCCATGGGAGGAAGTCACTAGGGTGCTTTCCCAAACCGTAACCTTACCAACTCAACTAGTGTACCAGTAAGTGTACTACTAAACACAAGCAAGCGTCACACAATACAATTATTATTGCCTGTCTACCATGATATTAAAATCGGCCTACTATTTGTACTCTTCAATTGACTTATTTGATTCAAAAGGATTTGGTGTACACATAAAGTGCTAGATTGGAGACTTAAGCAGTGCTTCGGGCCTTCGAATAAAAGTCTAAATGCAGAGAAGATGTTACAGGAAATGGCTTATTCCTCTTCAATTAAGAGAGCATTCGGTTGAGACGTAACCACGGAAACATCCTTAAAAGAGTCTGAGTGTTGGTTCTCTCAAACAGTGGTGACGAGGACTCACTTGGGAGCATGATCAGCAAGCAGTGTGTGGTGCTTTGCTTTTTCATGACTTCTAGCACTTCACATGTAAAGTAACATTACATCCTAACCACTAATTACCTCTGTAATAACCAATACAGAACACTGTAGGTAGTGGTCCTGCCCCTGAACAGGCAGTTAACCCACTGTTCCTAGGCTGTCATTGAAAATAAGAATTTGTTCTTAACTGACTTGCCTAGTTAAATAAAGGTAAAATTAAAAATTAAAAAATCCGGCCCTCCATACGTTTCAAGTCTTGGTTTTATGCATGTCAACATCAGAAGCCTCCTCCCTAAGTTTGTTTTACTCACTGCTTTAGCACACTCTGCTAACCCTGATGTCCTTGCCGTGTCTGAATCCTGGCTCAGGAAGGCCACCAAAATTCAGAGATTTCCATACCCAACTATAACATCTTCCGTCAAGATAGAACTGCCAAAGGGGGCGGAGTCGCAGTCTACTGCAGAGATAGCCTGCAAAGTAATGTCATACTTTCCAGGTCCATACCCAAACAGTTTGAACTACTAATTTTGAAAATCACTCTCTCCAGAAACAAGTCTCTCACTGTTGCCGCCTGCTACCGACCCCCGTCAGCTCCCAGCTGTGCCCTGGACACCATTTGTGAATTGATCGCCCCCATCTAGCTTCAGAGTTTGTTCTGTTAGGTGACCTAAACTGGGATATGCTTAACACCCCGGCAGTCCTACAATCTAAGATAGATGCCCTCAATCTCACGCAAATCATCAAGGAACCCACCAGGTACAACCCTAACTCTGTAAACAAGGGCACCCTCATAGACGTCATCCTGACCAACTGGCCCTCCAAATATACCTCCGCTGTCTTCAACCAGGATCTCAGCGATCACTGCCTCAGCGCCTGTATCCGCCACGGAGCCGCAGTCAAACGACCACCCCTCATCACTGTCAAACGCTCCCTAAAACACTTCTGTGAGCAGGCCTTTCTAATCGACCTGGCCCGTGTATCCTGGAAGGACATTGACCTCATCCCGTCAGTTGAGGATGCCTGGTCATTCTTTAAAAGTAACTTCCTCACCATTTTGGATAAGCATGCTCCGTTCAAAAATGCAGAACCAAGAACAGATACAGCCCTTGGTTCACTCCAGACCTGACTGCCCTCGACCAGCACAAAAACATCCTGTGGCGGACTGCAATAGCATCGAATAGCCCCCGTGATATGCAACTGTTCAGGGAAGTCAGGAACCAATACACGCAGTCAGTCAGGAAAGCTAAGGCCAGCTTCTTCAGGCAAAAGTTTGCATCCTGTAGCTCCAACTCCAAAAAGTTCTGGGACACTGTGAAGTCCATGGAGAACAAGAGCACCTCCTCCCAGCTGCCCACTGCACTGAGGCTAGGAAACACGGTCTCCACCGATAAATCCATGATTATCGAAAACTTCAATAAGCACTTCTCAACGGCTGGCCATGCCTTCCGCCTGGCTACTCCAACCTCGGCCAACAGCTCCGCCCCGTAGTTCCTCACCCAAGCCTCTCCAGGTTCTCCTTTACCCAAATCCAGATAGCAGATGTTCTGAAAGAGCTGCAAAACCTGGACCCGTACAAATCAGCTGGGCTTGACAATCTGGACCCGCTATTTCTGAAACTATCTGCCGCCATTGTCGCAACCCCTATTACCAGCCTGTTCAACCTCTCTTTCATATCGTCTGAGATCCCCAAGGATTGAAAGCTGCCGCAGTCATCCCCCTCTTCAAAGGAGGAGACACCCTGGACCCAAACTGCTATAGACCTATATCCATCCTGGTATGCCTATCTAAGGTCTTCGAAAGCCAAGTCAACAAACAGGTCACTGACCATCTCGAATCCCACCGTACCTTCTCCGCTGTGCAATCTGGTTTCCGAGCCGGTCACGGGTGCACCTCAGCCACACTCAAGGTACTAAATGATATCATAACCGCCATCGATAAAAGACAGTACTGTGCAGCCGTCTTCATCGACCTCGCCAAGGCTTTCGACTCTGTCAATCACCAAATTCTTATCGGCAGACTCAACAGCCTCGGTTTTTCGGATGACTGCCTTGCCTGGTTCACCAATTACTTTGCAGACAGAGTTCAGTGTGTCAAATCAGAGGGCATGCTGTCCGGTCCTCTGGCAGTCTCTATGGGGGTGCCACAGGGTTCAATTCTCGGGCCGACTCTTTTCTCTGTATATATCAATGATGTTGCTCTTGCTGCGGGCGATTCCCTGATCCACCTCTACGCAGACGACACCATTCTATATACTTTCGGCCCGTCATTGGACACTGTGCTATCAAACCTCCAAACGAGCTTCAATGCCATACAGCACTCCTTCCGTGGCCTCCAACTGCTCTTAAACGCGAGTAAAACCAAATGCATGCTTTTCAACCGATCGCTGCCTGCACCCGCATGCCCGACTAGCATCACCACCCTGGATGGTTCCAACCTTGAATATGTGGACATCTATAAGTACCTAGGTATCTGGCTAGACTGCAAACTCTCCTTCCAGACTCACATCAAACATCTCCAATCAAAAATCAAATCCAGAGTCGGCTTTCTATTCCGCAACAAAGCCTCCTTCAACTCACGCTGCCAAGCTTACCCTAGTAAAACTGACTATCCTACCGATCCTCGACTTCGGCGATGTCATCTACAAAATGGCTTCCAACACTCTACTCAGCAAACTGGATGCAGTCTATCACAGTGCCATCCGTTTTGTCACTAAAGCACCTTATACCACCCACCACTGCGACTTGTATGCTCTAGTCGGCTGGCCCTCACTACATATTCGTCGCCAGACCCACTGGCTCCAGGTCATTTACAAGTCCATGCTAGGTAAAGCTCCGCCTTATCTCAGTTCACTGGTCACGATGGCAACACCCATCCGTAGCACGCGCTCCAGCAGGTGTATCTCACTGATCATCCCTAAAGCCAACACCTCATTTGGCCGCCTTTCGTTCCAGTACTCTGCTGCCTGTGACTGGAACGAATTGCAAAATCGCTGAAGTTGGAGACTTTTATCTCCCTCACCAACTTCAAACATCAGCTATCCGAGCAGCTAATCGATCGCTGCAGCTGTACATAGTCTATAGGTAAATAGCTCACCCTTTTTCACCTACCTCATTCCCATACTGTTTTTATACTGTTTTTATTTATTTACTTTTCTGCTCTTTTGCACACCAATATCTCTACCTGTACATGCCCATCTGATCATTTGTCACTCCAGTGTTAATCTGCAAATTTGTATTATTCGCCTACCTCCTCATGCCTTTTGCACACATTGTATATAGACTGCCCATTTTTTTCTACTGTGTTATTGACTTGCTAATTGTTTACTCCATGTGTAACTCTGTGTTGTCTGTTCACACTGCTATGCTTTATCTTGGCCAGGTCGCAGTTGCAAATGAGAACTTGTTCTCAACTAGCCTACCTGGTTAAATAAAGGTGAAATAAAAATAAATAAAAATATATTGCCCATAACACAGGAGAGTGTGTGAAGCTGGACAGGTTTATATTGGTGGAGGTAGGAGTTTGTACATCATGTAGGTGAAGGGTGCGCAACATGGAGGCAAAGCACTGTAGATAACACATTGAATGGGAGCCAAGCAGCAGTGCCATGTCACCATATGCAGCTTACGCTTCAACACACACACACACACACACACACACACACACACACACACACACACACACACACACACACACACACACACACACACACACACACACACACACACACACACACACACACACACACACACACACACACACACACACGCCTTGATTAAACCCATAATAATGACCACAGGCGACTTCAAGGACCAACCAGATCAAACAGAGAACTAGCAGCTACACCATAGAGCTTTTCTACAGCCACCATATGTCCAGACTGCAGTCCAGACCCAGTGTAGCAGGCATGGAGCGTGCTGAATGGTAGTGGCATGTGATGGTCCTCAAGTCTCTGTGTGTGTGTGTGCAGGATCACACCCACGCCACTCAGCATCTGTCCCCAACACAGCAGCAACAGACTGTAGGCAGACTATATGAAGGCAGGATGAGCCAGTCAGTCTCACTGCTGTCTGTTTAAGTCTACAACAGTTGTGTTTCCTGGTACTGAGGACAGCATTTACGAGACAAACCACTTGGCAGTTTTGAGTAACATCGCCCAGGTTGGGTCCTAAATGACACTACATTGGCCTTTCTCCTACATAGCGTTCTAGTTTAGACCAGAGCCCATAAAGAGTGTTATACTGCATGTTCTGCATAGCGCTGCCCCCTGGTTATAAAAGACAATCACCTTTGATGGTTGCACAATAACGTTACATGATGGTTTGCCGATGTTCGCGTTCTGGGTCGTCTTCCTCTGTTCTTCCACAGTTTCTCCTGGAGAGGAAAACAAAAAGAAAGATATTCTGTCATTATACACCACGGGCCGAGGCCTGGATTCTTCATCAACATACATGTGCACAAGACCCACTACTAGCCCCATCTACAATGGCCGACTTGCCCTGTGTTCTTCAGAACAGAAGTCATTAGCCTCTTTGGGTTATTTTTTCCGTCTTCTGAGAAAGCAGGTCAATTGGGTGATTAGACGTGGTTTAACGCGCGGAGTGGCATTCTGATCACATTAATGGATTACACAGCATTAACAAAGTAACACAGAGCACTATGTGGATCAGAGCATGTCTGCAGCTCTCTCTGGTGTAATAGCCTGTGTTTTCAACCCCATTCCTCTCTCTGGTGTAATAGCCTGTGTTCCCAACCCCATTCCTCCCTCTGGTGTAGCCTAGCCTGTGTTCCCAACCCCATTCCCCTCTCTGGTGTAATAGCCTGTGTTTTCAACCCCATTCCTCTCTCTGGTGTAGCCTAGCCTGTGTTCCCAACCCCATTCCCCTCTGGTGTAATAGCCTGTGTTCCCAACCCCATTCCTCTCTCTGGTGTAGCCTAGCCTGTGTTCCCAACCCCATTCCCCTCTCTGGTGTAACCTAGCCTGGGTTTTCAACCCCATTCCTCTCTCTGGTGTAATAGCCTGTGTTCCCAACCCCATTCCTCTCTCTGGTGTAGCCTAGCCTGTGTTCCCAACCCCATTCCCCTCTCTGGTGTAGCCTAGCCTGTGTTCCCAACCCAATTCCTCTCTCCGGTGTAGCCTAGCCTGTGTTTCCAACCCTATTCCTCTCTCTGGTGTAGCCTAGCCTGTGTTCCCAACCCTATTCCTCTCTCTGGTGTAACCTAGCCGGTGTTCCCAACCCCATTCCTCTCTCTGGTGTAATAGCCTGTGTTCCCAACCCCATTCCTCTCTCTGGTGTAGCCTAGCCTGTGTTCCCAACCCTATTCCTCTCTCTGGTGTAGCCTAGCCTGTGTTCCCAACCCTATTCCTCTCTCTGGTGTAACCTAGCCTGTGTTCCCAACCCCATTCCCCTCTCTGGTGTAACCTAGCCTGTGTTCCCAACCCCTATTCCCCTCTCTGGTGAAACCTAGCCTGTGTTCCCAACCCCATTCCTCTCTCTGGTGTAACCTAGCCTGTGTTCCCAACCCCATTCCTCACTCTGGTGTAACCTAGCCTGTGTTCCCAACCCCATTCCTCTCTCTGGTGTAGCCTAGCCTGTGTTCCCAACCCCATTCCTCTCTCTGGTGTAGCCTAGCCTGTGTTCCCAACCCCATTCCTCTCTCTGGTGTAGCCTAGCCTGTGTTCCCAAACCCATTCCTCTCTCTGGTGTAGCCTAGCCTGTGTTCCCAACCCTATTCCTCTCTCTGGTGTAACCTATCCTGTGTTCCCAACCCCATTCCTCTCTCTCTGGTGTAACCTAGCCTGTGTTCCCAACCCCATTCCTCTCTCTGGTGTAACCTAGCCTGTGTTCCCAAACCTATTCCTCTTGCATCATGTCATCTGGGGGAGAACAACTGGGCCTTAGTAACTAGACTAATTAACTGCACATTGTCGTCTCCTCTTCTCCCTCTATCTTCTCCTCTGTGACCATTGCCATCTCCACTCCCCTTTCCTCTGGGACTGAACTCTTTCTTCTCCTCTGTGACCATTACCATCTCCACTCCCCTTTCCTCTGGGACTGAACTCTTTCTTCTCCTCTGTGACCATTACCATCTCCACTCCTCACTCCCCTTTCCTCTGGGACTGAACTCTTTCTTCTCCTCTGTGACCATTACCATCTCCACTCCTCACTCCCCTTTCCTCTGGGACTGAACTCTTTCTTCTCCTCTGTGACCATTACCATCTCCATCCTCCTCCCCTTTCCTCTGGGACTGGACTCTTTCTTCTCCTCTGTGACCATTACCATCTCCACTCCTCACTCCCCTTTCCTCTGGGACTGGACTCTTTCTTCTCCTCTGTGACCATTACCATCTCCACTCCTCACTCCCCTTTCCTCTGGGACTGGACTCTTTCTTCTCCTCTGTGACCATTACCATCTCCACTCCTCACTCCCCTTTCCTCTGGGACTGAACTCTTTCTTCTCCTCTGTGACCATTACCATCTCCACTCCTCACTCCCCTTTCCTCTGGGACTGGACTCTTTCTTCTCCTCTGTGACCATTACCATCTCCACTCCTCACTCCCCTTTCCTCTGGGACTGGACTCTTTCTTCTCCTCTGTGACCATTACCATCTCCACTCCCTCACTCCCCTTTCCTCTGGGACTGGACTCTTTCTTCTCCTCTGTGACCATTACCATCTCCACTCCTCACTCCCCTTTCCTCTGGGACTGAACTCTTTCTTCTCCTCTGTGACCATTGCCATCTCCACTCCCCTTTCCTCTGAGACTGAACTCTTTCTTCTCCTCTGTGACCATTACCATCTCCACTCCCCTTTCCTCTGGGACTGAACTCTTTCTTCTCCTCTGTGACCATTGCCATCTCCACTCCCCTTTCCTCTGAGACTGAACTCTTTCTTCTCCTCTGTGACCATTACCATCTCCACTCCCCTTTCCTCTGGGACTGGACTCTTTCTTCTCCTCTGTGACCATTGCCATCTCCACTCCCCTTTCCTCTGGGACTGAACTCTTTCTTCTCCTCTGTGACCATTACCATCTCCACTCCTCACTCCCCTTTCCTCTGGGACTGGACTCTTTCTTCTCCTCTGTGACCATTGCCATCTCCACTCCCCTTTCCTCTGGGACTGAACTCTTTCTTCTCCTCTGTGACCATTACCATCTCCACTCCTCACTCCCCTTTCCTCTGGGACTGAACTCTTTCTTCTCCTCTGTGACCATTACCATCTCCACTCCTCACTCCCCTTTCCTCTGGGACTGAACTCTTTCTTCTCCTCTGTGACCATTACCATCTCCACTCCTCACTCCCCTTTCCTCTGGGACTGAACTCTTTCTTCTCCTCTGTGACCATTACCATCTCCACTCCTCACTCCCCTTTCCTCTGGGACTGGACTCTTTCTTCTCCTCTGTGACCATTACCATCTCCACTCCTCACTCCCCTTTCCTCTGGGACTGAACTCTTTCTTCTCCTCTGTGACCATTGCCATCTCCACTCCCCTTTCCTCTGGGACTGAACTCTTTCTTCTCCTCTGTGACCATTACCATCTCCACTCCTCACTCCCCTTTCCTCTGGGACTGGACTCTTTCTTCTCCTCTGTGACCATTACCATCTCCACTCCTCACTCCCCTTTCCTCTGGGACTGAACTCTTTCTTCTCCTCTGTGACCATTGCCATCTCCACTCCCCTTTCCTCTGGGACTGAACTCTTTCTTCTCCTCTGTGACCATTACCATCTCCACTCCTCACTCCCCTTTCCTCTGGGACTGGACTCTTTCTTCTCCTCTGTGACCATTACCATCTCCACTCCTCACTCCCCTTTCCTCTGGGACTGAACTCTTTCTTCTCCTCTGTGACCATTACCATCTCCACTCCTCACTCCCCTTTCCTCTGGGACTGGACTCTTTCTTCTCCTCTGTGACCATTACCATCTCCACTCCTCACTCCCCTTTCCTCTGGGACTGAACTCTTTCTTCTCCTCTGTGACCATTACCATTACCATCTCCACTCCTCACTCCCCTTTCCTCTGGGACTGGACTCTTTCTTCTCCTCTGTGACCATTACCATCTCCACTCCTCACTCCCCTTTCCTCTGGGACTGGACTCTTTCTTCTCCTCTGTGACCATCACCATCTCCACTCCTCACTCCCCTTTCCTCTGGGACTGAACTCTTTCTTCTCCTCTGTGACCATTACCATCTCCACTCCTCACTCCCCTTTCCTCTGGGACTGGACTCTTTCTTCTCCTCTGTGACCATTACCATCTCCACTCCTCACTCCCCTTTCCTCTGGGACTGAACTCTTTCTTCTCCTCTGTGACCATTACCATCTCCACTCCTCACTCCCCTTTCCTCTGGGACTGGACTCTTTCTTCTCCTCTGTGACCATTACCATCTCCACTCCTCACTCCCCTTTCCTCTGGGACTGAACTCTTTCTTCTCCTCTGTGACCATTACCATCTCCACTCCTCACTCCCCTTTCCTCTGGGACTGGACTCTTTCTTCTCCTCTGTGACCATCACCATCTCCACTCCTCACTCCCCTTTCCTCTGGGACTGGACTCTTTCTTCTCCTCTGTGACCATTACCATCTCCACTCCCTCCCCTTTCCTCTGGGACTGGACTCTTTCTTCTCCTCTGTGACCATTACCATCTCCACTCCTCACTCCCCTTTCCTCTGGGACTGAACTCTTTCTTCTCCTCTGTGACCATTACCATCTCCAGTCCTCACTCCCCTTTCTTCTGGGACTGGACTCTTTCTTCTCCTCTGTGACCATTACCATCTCCACTCCTCACTCCCCTTTCCTCTGGGACTGAACTCTTTCTTCTCCTCTGTGACCATTACCATCTCCACTCCTCACTCCCCTTTCCTCTGGGACTGGACTCTTTCTTCTCCTCTGTGACCATTACCATCTCCACTCCTCACTCCCCTTTCCTCTGGGACTGAACTCTTTCTTCTCCTCTGTGACCATTACCATCTCCCTCCTCACTCCCCTTTCCTCTGGGACTGAACTCTTTCTTTCCTCTGTGACCATTACCATCTCCACTCCTCACTCCCCTTTCCTCTGGGACTGGACTCTTTCTTCTCCTCTGTGACCATTACCATCTCCACTCCTCACTCCCCTTTCCTCTGGGACTGAACTCTTTCTTCTCCTCTGTGACCATTACCATCTCCACTCCTCACTCCCCTTTCCTCTGGGACTGAACTCTTTCTTCTCCTCTGTGACCATTACCATCTCCACTCCTCACTCCCCTTTCCTCTGGGACTGGACTCTTTCTTCTCCTCTGTGACCATTACCATCTCCACTCCTCACTCCCCTTTCCTCTGGGACTGGACTCTTTCTTCTCCTCTGTGACCATTGCCATCTCCACTCCCCTTTCCTCTGGGACTGGACTCTTTCTTCTCTCTGTGACCATTGCCATCTCCACTCCCCTTTCCTCTGGGACTGAACTCTTTCTTCTCCTCTGTGACCATTACCATCTCCACTCCTCACTCCCCTTTCCTCTGGGACTGGACTCTTTCTTCTCCTCTGTGACCATTGCCATCTCCACTCCCCTTTCCTCTGGGACTGAACTCTTTCTTCTCCTCTGTGACCATTACCATCTCCACTCCTCACTCCCCTTTCCTCTGGGACTGGACTCTTTCTTCTCCTCTGTGACCATTACCATCTCCACTCCCCCTTCCTCTGGGACTGAACTCGTTCTGCAGCATGAAGTCATCCTCCCTGATCTCACCAGATTCCTTTGATCTGAGCTCAGTGTCTCCAGTCACCCAATGTCTCTCTCTATAGAGGGTAAATGCAGAAATCATTTCCTGGTAGCTAAAATTCAAATGGTTCACTTAAATTTCAGTTTGTGACAAAACAAGCACGTTTAGCGTAGAGAATAATTGTACCACCTAAACCGCTGTGAAATATATTTTCCATAACCAAAAATATTGTATTTTCTTTTAGCGGTTTGAAGCTTGTGTACAAAACCTAAATGTAAAAGACACAAAAACTAAACTTAAAAACGGAAGCACAGAAATACTGCACATAGAACAAATCTACAGTTTCTTAGACTTGCTTTCAATGAGAATGACAGATCTATAACTTACATTGTGAATGTGAATTTTGTCAGGTCGCACAAAAAGATGTACATATTGCAGCTTTAAAATCTTTTTAAATAAAAATATTTGGTCTAGTGTCTTACTTTTCCATTATCATATTCATATTTCCATCTATGTTTGAGGCATATAAGTATGCAATATTAATTCATTCTATGCCTTGTATTTAAAGCTTTGATTTGCCCCTTTTAGTCCTACAGGTACAAAAGTTTCCACAATTTCATCACAAGATTTAGCCCACATTTCCATCCACATCTGTGAAGAAATTCTTGGCATGGTAGGTATTGTTCACCTCCAGAGCAAGTCCTCTAGGACAACAGGGGCATCTAAATAATGCCATGTAATGTAAGCCCATGTTATGGGTCTTCAGCGTTGTACATGCATGGCCTTGTTTCTGGGCTCAGTCAGTTAGACAGAGGCCCCGCCTTCCCGTTCTCTCTCAGTCAGTATGCATATGGAGCATGCATCCGTCATCTGCTCAATAGCATGCAGGAGTTTATACCTCCCATTCACTAAATGCTTCAGGAGGAGAGGAACAACGAGGCAAAAGCAAAAATACACACACACACACACACACACCTCTGCTTGCTGATACAGAGGACAGGTCAGGTCAGTTGTACTTGACTTCACATTATAGTAAGGCTGCATGTTTTCACATTCAACATCATGGAAAGACTGTGTGTTTGGATAACTAAGTGAACCTGGACTGGCAAACGTGTACACTACTGTTCAAAAGTTTGGGGTCACTTAGAAATGTCCATGTTTTTGAAAGAAAAGCACCTGAGTGTCCATTAAAATAACATCAAATTGATCAGAAATACAGTGTAGACATTGTTAATGTTGTAAATGACTATTGTAACTGGA
Source organism: Oncorhynchus keta (assembly GCF_023373465.1). NCBI lineage: Eukaryota > Metazoa > Chordata > Actinopteri > Salmoniformes > Salmonidae > Oncorhynchus > Oncorhynchus keta. Next base: position 19,143,076 of record NC_068440.1, on the reverse strand, counting down.
AACGGCTGATTGTTTTATGGAATATCTACATAGTTGTACAGAGGCCCATTATCAGCATCCATCACTCCTGTGTTCCAATGGCACGTTGTGTTAGCTAATCCAAGTTTATCATTCTAAAAGGTTAATTGATCATTAGGAAACCCTTTTGCAATTATGTTACAGCTGAAAACTGTTGTGCTGATAAAGAAGCAATAAAACTGGCCTTATTTAGACTAGTTGAGTATCTGGAACGTCAGCATTTGTGGGTTCGATTACAGGATCAAAATGGCCAGAAACAAAGGGCTTTCTTCTGAAACTCATCAGTCTATTCTTGTTCTGAGAAATGAAGGCTATTCCATGCGAGAAATAGACAAGAAACTGAAGATCTCATACAACGCTGTGTACTACTCCCTTCACAAAACAGAGAGCTCTGGCTCTAACCAGAATAGAAAGAGGAGTGGGAGGGCCGCGGTGAATAACTGAGCAAGAGGAAAGGTACATTAGAGTGTCTAGTTTGAGAAACAGATGCCTCACAAGTCCTCAATTGGCAGCTTAATTAAATAGTACCCGCAAAACACCAGTCTCAATGTCAACAGTGAAGAGGCGACTCCGGGATGCTGGCCTTCTAGGCAGAGTTGCAAAGAAAAAGCCATCTCAGACTGGCCAATAAAAAGAAAAGATTAAGATGGGCAAAACACAGACACTGGATAAAGGAAGATTGGAAAAAAGTGACTGACAGACAAATCTAAGTTTGAGGTGTTCGGATCACAAAGAAGATGATGGAGGGGTACTTGACGCCATCTGTCAATCATGGTGGAGACAATGTGATGATCTGAGGGTGCTTTGGTGGTGGTAAAGTGGGAGATTTGTACAGGGTAAAAGGGATCTTGAAGAAGGAAGGATATCACTCCATTTTGCAACGCCATGCCATACCCTGTGGACGGCGATTAATTGGAGCCAATTTCCTCCTACAACAGGACAATGACCCAAAGCACAGCTCCAAACTACGCAAGAGCTATTTAGGGAAGAAGCAGTCAGCTGGTATTCTGTCTATAATGGAGTGTCCAGCACAGTCACCGGATCTCAACCCTATTGAGCTGTTGTGGAAGCAGCTTGACCGTATGGTACGTAAGAAGTTTCCATCAAGCCAATCACACTTGTGGGAGGTGCTTCAGGAAGCATGGGGTGAAATCTCTTCAGATTACCTCAACAGATTGACAACTAGAATGCCCAAGGTCTGCAATGCTGTAATTGCTACAAATGGAGGATTCTTTGACGAATGCAAAGTGTGAACGACACAATTATTATTTAAATAAAAAATCATTGTTTATTACCTTGTCAACGCCCTGACTATATTTTCCATTCATTTTACAAATAATTTCATGTATGTTTTCATGGAAAACAACGAAAGTGACCACAAACTTTTGAACGGTAGTGTGCGTGTGTCATATATATATATAGAAATGTTTAAAATAAAATATTTTCTGAACAGTGTCAGGTCAGGAGAGAGGCCTAAGGTTCTGGCTTGGATCATGTGCGTCGACCTGCTCTGTGCAGTGTGGATCTTGTCAATGACATCACATTATGTCATGATTCGTGCTGGAGTTGTGGGACCTGCTCAGAGCATAGACATGGTCAATGACATGCAGCTTGTCAGGCTAGCAGGCTTCTCGTAAACATCTTTGCCAGTGCAGAACAAACTAGCTCTAGTAATCCTGGACACTGTTAGTAGCCTCACATTTATTTTCACAATATTCTGTTAATGACCAGTGACCAATTACTAAAACACTTATGAACTCGCATGCATGATGCACGCATGCACACCCATCCTTGCATTACCTGAAATGACTTTAGGACTCCCTGGAAAACAGTGGCAATTGTTACTGAGTGACCTACTATCCTGGCACAATAAAGACTTCAGACAAGGAAAAGCAACATGAGGACTAATGTTAAAATGAATGTGGTGTGGGGGTGTAGGCCTTTGAACACGATGTAAGTGAAAAAGACTCCTTGTAGACACTGACAGCCATCCAAATACAAGTGAGGCTATTGTCTGTCTGCCGGCTGGGTTAAGAGCCTGTGAAAGGGAGATGGGCTACCAGAAGAGGCACAGGCAGCTGCTCATGACTTCAGCAGTCAACCAGCACCACTCCTCAAGAGTGTCAGCTGCAGGCAGGTGCACACACACAAACACACACACACACACACACACACACACACACACACACACACACACACACACACACACACACACACACACACACACACACACACACACACACACACACACACACACACACACACACACACACACACACACACACACACACACTTTGAGGGACTGAAGGCCCTAGACTTGGATGACTTCATGACTTCAGAGATAATAAAACAAATCCTTTCTTATCGGATTCCATCTGACAGAATGGAGGAGAAAATATTAGGTGTTACAAATTAACAGCTTAGACTGGAGAGATATTTGCCTGATTTAGGATACAAACCTTGTCAAAGGATGTTATTGTAATAGCTAATTTGCTAATCTTCTGAGGTAAAATGAGATTAGACTCCATGACCCCCTGACAGATGTGAGCCATCCCTCCATCTAGCATCAGGGGCGGATTGTTTCCCTTAAAGCCCCCTTGCAGTCTTTATAAATGTTATTTTTAAATTGTCACTGTGTGTCTAATATAATTACTGTGTGTTTATTCAATGAAAATAACAACCCCCCCCCCCCAAAAAAAACAAAGAGCTCTTATTATCATTTATTTTCATTTAGCCATTGAATTGCTCAGTCTGATCATGTGGGTGTGTTGACACATATGTATATTTTTACATACAAAAAAATCTCTTTCACTAAAAGGGCATTATAATTTTCACAATTTCAGAGTGTTATTTCAACCTAATAGTGTTGAAACATCATTGAGAAAATTCAAAATAAGACTTTTTTCACTTCACTGCCTTGCTCCTTCTTGCTCTTTCCCCAGGAGGATTTATCTTGGTCTGAATAACTAAACGTGGATGGAGGCGAGAAGGGCCACAGAAGATCAGCCTGCCAGCCACCCAGTTCCCTGCCCACTGGGATTTTCCGCTAGCTCTCTCCCACAGCCCAGCCCTGGCCCGAACATACCCAACCGGCAGGCCGCTGGCTGGGGAAGTGAAAGGGTAGTGGAGTGGCACATGATATGCCCCCTGCCATATGGACACAGACTGAGCCCCACAGATCAGCTTTGTAAGAACATCTGCTCCCTTTGGTCTGGAGCCATCAGTACCAGGAATTCTCGAAAAGTGGAAAGAGGCTGTGGTGCAGATGGCAAATGTAATGGCAGATTTCAGGGAAACAAGTAGCTACACTTTATATTTGATACAGTTAAAACTATTTAAAAAATAAATAAAAAATAATCCTCACAGAAAATGATCTTTGAATATTCATTCAATGCAACGGGACAAACTAACCTAACTGTACCTCAATTGAAAGCCACTACCCCAACTCTGACTGAAGCATAGTCCTACATTGTTGGATTTGCACTCTGTAACAACATTGATTACACCCAGAGTAAATCTATGAATTTCGTTTTGGTGATTTGCCTTTTAAACTCCCTGGTTTCATCAGCTATCTGACTGATCCCTCCCTTACGAAACAACACACACACACACACACACTCTCTCATCATTGGCATCTTTAAATCAGAGAATGTGATTAAACAGAGCACAGTCATAGGGTTTACACTAAAACATCTGTGAGCTCAGTCAGACTCTTTCTCCTTTATCTGGGAAGAAACGCTGGCTCTGAGACTGGATCTCTTCTGTCTGCCAAGCGAAACATACAACTCCTGACCATCTGTGTCTACTGCTTCATCAAAAGCCATACCTGGGTCCAAATACTATTTGAAATCACTTTAACTACTTCTGGCATTAGTTTTAGCCTGTCTGGAGTGCCAGATGGACAGCATTTGCACTTTTGCGACTACTTTATTGGTTCCATAGTGCCAGTCAAGCGCAATCAATCCCAGCTGAAGTCTTTGAAATGATTTTGAGTACTATTTGAATCCAGGTCCACCAGCAGCGCTCTCAATCAAAGCCACGGGATAAAGAGCCAATAATACTGCACTTTCCTGGTAGAGGAAAGAGGGAGATTCCTGACTAACAATAACATTTGTATTATTTTGGACTTAGAATTTGAAAGGTACCCACGGAAGTTGTTTCTGCCTTTGACCTTTAAAATTGGCAGGATTTTTCTTCATATAAAGCAAGTAGAAATCCTATATTATCATTTTGAACTTAATGATAAACATATGCTAATTTGTTGTTATGACTTATTACCACGCCCATGAGCACGAGGAAACTTATTTTTTACGCAACTCCTTATTTTCATTTCAGGTTCATTTCAGCCTCATGGAAGTGGTGAAAGGCATTATTCAATGCTTTAAAACTACATGTGGACTGTTTAAGCTTATAGTATTTACTAGTGTTACAAAGTAGAGGTTCGGGATTTAGTCTTGTTGACAAAAATTATTAATATATTTTTTTTTTTAAATAACAAGATAAACTAAAAATATAGACCGATGTTATTGACTGAATGTGTACAGTGCTTTGAAACATTTAAAATGACATTTTATAATACAGTAGCACTGAACATGTCATTGTGTGCAACTCTGACACACAACCCCCACAGCATTGTTCTGTGTGATATCAATAGGCAACCAGGAGAGGCCTGGTCATTTAATTATGAAACAAGAATGATTCAACCAGTAGAGCATTGTGGAATACACACATTTCATGGATTCAATAACAAATCACAGCATTACTTTATGTGTGTGTGTTCTGCCCAACTTGTTAAATGTTTGGTAAATGTGGTCGTTTCAGAACTGAGCAGAGTCTACTGAGCAATAGGACGACCTGAAACGTCAAAGTTCTGTTGAACACCTAGACTTTGAGTATCAAGCAAATACACTTGTCTGACTCTTACAAAGTCAGCAGGTTGACGTTTGATTATTTGTTTCTCACCTATTATCACGAACCCATCTGTACCACCCTCTGACGATGACTTCTTGGAAGAGTCTTTATTACGATTTCCGAAAAAACTGAACATACTGACTCCTTACTGGGTCTGCAAAGGCGAGAAAAACAAACGTTAGCAAGCATATGGCAACATCATCACGGCACTTGGAATGAGAAATGCATAAATAAATCATGTTGTGTTTATCCTTTGGTATGTAGAACCTAGGAGTATGCCTGAAAGTTGATCACAGATCATAACTGAATACAAGTGAGTGACTTTCAGTTTGATTTCTTTCAACTTCCAAAGTATCAAATGTCACCAATGCTCTACTAGCTAAATGTTCTTTAGTGTCTAGTTAGCTAGCTGGTTAGCTAGGTTTTCGTCAAAACAAAGCAAATTACTTACCCAACCAGTCTTTATTTTAGTTAAAAAGTCGAGTAAAGTAACATACACTTTTGTTGTTGTTAGATTATCTATGCGATTTCGTGTAGTTAGTCCTTGACCAGTGTGTTGTTGCTGTTGTCTTATCTGTTTCCGGTCATTCCTGTTCTGTAAATGGTCCGTTTAGAAACACTGTTGAGAACTATTTTATTCTAATCGGTTTTATAATGATTGTACCGCAATCTGTCGTTTTGAATCTTGTGTTTATATATTATACTCCTCTTTAAATGATTGAAGTTTTATTTATATGAAATTATCCGTGCATGTGACATTTAAATATTAATATGAGGAACGATAGTTAACATATGCTTTTGTCCGGGGAAAGAATGTAGCATAGAACAACGAGGAAACGTCGCCGTAACAAAGTATTTCCCGCGCTATCGCCTGCTTGTTCTACTCAATCGTAGCTAGGATTTCAAGTAGTGTTCTGCAAAATCTATCGAAATGGCAGTTTTCGAGTCACCAAAACCCAGAATAAACCATTCTATGCTGTCTCAATATATCAGCAGGGCGATTTGCTTCGTTGGACGTGTTGAGAAGGTAATATGTTAGTGCTGTTATTGGGCCTAACGTTAGTTCAGCACTAGAAATTGGATGGCCGTCTGGACGAAAGGGTCTTGGTGGTACACAGCCAGAAATGGCAATGAAATTCGCTACTTTTATAACTAACTAGCTTGTTGGCATGACTAAATCGCAATTCATTATTTTGTCGTCTATGACAGGTCCATCCAACTGGAAAATCATTCACTCTTTCGGATGGAGAAGGGAAGTCTGCATCAGTGGAACTTAACGAGCCGGTGAGTACAGTTGCAAGACTTAACCAGCCAACTACAGTAGACTGGCTGAACAGTAGACTGGTTGAACAGTAGCTGTCTTCTAGGAATTAGGAATGAAACGATCTGACAATGACAACATGGCATCACAAAACTGAAAGTGAACATTGTACTTGAATTTCAAAGGCATATGGCTATTAGTGCATTGCCTGATGTAACATTGTTTCTCTTACCCAGCTTGATGAGGAGCTGAGTGGCGTGGTGGAGGTGGTTGGTGTAGTGTCCAACAAAGGGGCAATAATGGCCTCCGCATACAACATGCTCAGAGAAGACCAAGGCATTCCTTTCGGTAAGTATGTCATCTCTCCTGTGGAAAAGGGAATGTGTTCTCAAAGGTACACTCTGCAAAGTTACATCATTATACACAGTGACTTCCTCCAACAAAATCTTTAAAAAATATGCTCTCTTACCAATGTGGGCAGCGCAGCATACCTCAAGGGAGAGCACAGATTTGGGAGAAACAGTAGTGGTAGTCTTATTTGAATTATTGTTGATGATGTTTCCCTAAGGTGTGATATTGCTGAGTGAACTTTTTAACTTGCCAAAGACATTGATGTCTCTTTGTTTTTTTTACAGATCTATGTTTTTGCATATAATATTTGTTTTTTGTGTTTTTTTCCCTTTCAGACTTGGAGTTGTACAATGAAGCCCTGAAAGTCATCCATGAATACCCCCAGCACTATCCGTTTGAATTAGCCACCAGTGGATGAGCACTATCCACTTATTCATTCAGATCATTGTCAATGTGAACCTCAATTGTCTTGTTGCCTTTTTTATTCTATATATCTCAGTTCTAAATAGATATGTATAGGTTTTTTTCTATTTCTTTCTTTTGAAAATAAAAACCTTTAACTTGTCTGTGTTTAGTCATTATAACAATCTTTGTAAATAAACCTAAAATAACCTATGATAGAGTTTGAGATTATCAGCATCAACTGAACTATGCATTATTGACATCTCAACCAAGTTACTTTCTCAGGATAATTATAATAAACTGTATTTCAAATCTGAAATGAAATGGCTGTGTTATAGTACCCTCTGTTGGTACAAATGTTCAACACAAGCTACTGTACTGCTGTAACCACACTTCTCTACCCTGCCACCAAGTGGTGAGGTGGGGACTAAAATAAGCTTCAGCAACACACTTATCAGCTAAAAGTGACATCCCCACACAATAACTGAATGTAAACTTTCAAGACTTTGTGTTTCTTTTATTGTATCACAGGAATGTATTCATGGGTGGAGTTGGGATTGTGTTCATCACATTGTTTTGACAAATGCTCTCTAAATGTTTTGACATCTATGAATAGTTCTCATTCTTGACTTAATCTGAGATATACAATTGACTGTGAACAACACTAGTGTAATATTCAAACTAATGTTCTCATCTGTAGAAGTTGCACAGACAGTATGCTTTTCTCAAAGGAGTTTCATTTCTCAATCGAGCCATTATGTAGGAGACCTGTTTTTGGGGCTATAGTGGAGGTTGTTGGAGAACTTCAAGTTACTCAGTGTTCACATCACTGAGGATCTATCATGGTCCACACACCAACACAAATCTGAAGAGGGCATAACAATGCCTCTTCCCCCTCAGGAGGCTGAAAAGAACTGTCATGGGGTCTCAGATACTCAAAAAGTTAATACAGCTGGACCATTGACAGAATCTTGACTGGCTGCATCACCGCTTGGTATGACAACTGCTTGGCATCCGACCACAAGGCTCTACAGAGGACAGTGGGTACGGCCCAGTACGTCACTGGGGCCGTACTACCTGCCAACCAGGACAACTCTGCTAGGCGTGGTCAGAGGAAGGGCATAAAAATTGTCATAGACACCAGCCACCCAAGTCACAGACTGTTCTCTCTGCTACCGCACGGCAAGCGGTACCGATGCACCAAATCTCGAACCAACAGGACCCTGAACAGCTTCTAACCCCAAATCATAAGACTGCTAAATAGTTAGTTAAGTAGTTAACAAAATAGCTGCCCAGACTTTCTGCATTGATGCTTTTTGCACTAGCTTTTTTGACTCATTACATACTCTGTTGCTACTGTTTATTATCTATTCTAGTCACTTTATTCCATACATATCAACCTCAATTGCTTTGTACCCCTGCACATCGACTCGATACTGGTACCCCGTGAATTGCCAGGTTATTGTTACTCATTGTGTATTTATTATAAATGTTATTACATTTTTATGTGTAAGCCGTCATTGTAAATACACATTTTTTCTTTAATGACTTGCCTAGTAAAATAAAGGTTATATAAAAAATAAAGACATTTAATTAAAAAAAGGTATATTTCTCTATTTTCTCTCTGCATTGTTGGGAAGGGCCCATAAGTAAGCATTTCACTGTCAGCCTACACCTGTTGTTTATGAAGCATTTCACTGTTAGCCTACACCTGTTGTTTATGAAGCATTTCACTGTTAGCCTACACCTGTTGTTTATGAAGCATTTCACTGTTAGCCTACACCTGTTGTTTATGAAGCATTTCACTGTCAGTCTACACCTGTTGTTTATGAAGCATTTCACTTTTTAGCCTACACCTGTTGTTCATGAAGCATTTCACTGTCAGTCTACACCTGTTGTTTATGAAGCATTTCACTGTTAGCCTACACCTGTTGTTTATGAAGCATTTCACTGTCAGTCTACACCTGTTATTTATGAAGTATTTCACTGTTAGCCTACACCTGTTGTTTATGAAGCATGTGACAAATACAATTGTATTTGATTTTGAAATGAAACATTGCTTAATGGCACAAGAGCTGTAATGATTGTCTGATAGTGGTACTATTATTTGATACGTTGCTTGCTATATTCTTCTCCTTGATGGATGGGAAAGGAGAAGAGTAGCCTAGGGGAAGGCAGGACAGCTGCATATTGTGGCATATTCAGACATACTGTAGATACATACAAGATTGTTAAGTTGCTAGCCTATCACCTTCACTGGATATCACTTCTCCCAATCAGAGACAGTCTGTCACAGAGAGGGAGAGAGAGAATCTGACTAACTCTTATTTTGTAATAGTTTGCATACCAAGGCAGACATTTCTTCAATTAACTTCATGTTGCTCTTTTTCATGAATGTAACGACTCTCCATCATACAATATGAACTATGTTTAAAACAACATCTTTCCCAGTTTCACATATCTATCCCAGCATCATGCCTATCAGGTACCCATCTAAAAGGCTTGATACAACCACATGAAGCACTCAAACCAGTCAAATTTTAAGCTGAAAACTGCCACGTGTTTAACAAATGATCCAATTATGGAGGATTCAGGAATACTATATACCCGCAGGCCACTCATGTATGAGCACCCAAGGGCATAAAATTATATTTCCTGAGTTCTGCTTACTACTGCAGATACATGTAACACTTTGAAGTCACGTTTCGTACATTTTGAGCATTTCTTTTTTATTAAACTGAACACCCAGAGTTCAGGCCGGACAAATGTAATTTTCAGTTTTAAAACCAAGCCTCGTTGGTGCTTGTACACAGGCTGCAAGGCAAATGCTGTAAAAAAAAGGGAAAAGGTCACACACCAGCTTCTCTGCAGCTTCACATCTCCCTAAATGACAGGCCTTGTGGAATTTATCTAGTTCAATACCATGGATGCCACTGCAAGTCCTATCAAGGGCTTATTCATTAGAACATTTAGAATCTTGCAGATAGAACATGAAACCTTGAGAATTTTGCAGATAGAACATGGCACCTTTAGAATGTTGCAGAAAGAACACAGACCTTTAGAATGTTTCCGATAGAACATGGAAACTTTAGAATGTTTCCAATAGAACAAGTACCCTGTTGAGCAGCACACCCCCATGTCTAGTCATAACACTATTTGGTGTTTTGGCCTCACGGATGATAGACTGTGCAAACTCCCAACTGATGGAAAGACAAGACAATCTGTGTTAGATTCCCCTTCTCTCCATCAGAGCCTGCCGCCTCCGTGGAGTTGTTTTCTATATGGTCTAATGTTGTTTGTCAATCATTATCTCCGTTGCATGTTTACTTGCTGCACCAGGAGAGATGGCAGGAAGCCGCCCTCCAAACTCCCTGGTCGGTGGTGGCGGGGCTGGCATCGGTCCTGCCGCCAGGCTCTGTTGGTTTAACAGCCTGGCCCAGACACCCAGCCTGAGCCCAGACACTGACTCAGTACCCACTCACACAGTGCCAGAGCATGGCTTTCACAGCACCACACTGAATAATAATAACACTACACGCCACTGAGCAGACACTTTCATCCAAATCGACTTACAGCACAGTACAGTGCATACATTTTTTGTAAGTGTAGGCCGTTGTAAGCCCTGTGGGAATTGAAGCCACAACCTTGGATTTAGCTAGCGTCCTGCTCTTACCAACAGAGCAACACAGGACTTCAATTCCAGCCAGGCAGTTATCAAGGAACATTCCTTCAACATTCTCGGAAGCAGAACCTTTTGACAGGCATGTTCTGTGGTTTGACATCTTTATAGTCTACTGTGCCGTGACACAGGGTTAGTAGTGCCTGGAAGGAGAAGCATCATGATCCCTGTCACACAGTGTAGATGTAGATCACTTCCCCCCTCCAGCTAGTGAGCACCCTCCTAGGCACCCTTCAACTAGGGAACTAGGGAAGTTTATGGCCGATTCCTCAGGAGGACATTTTAAGTATTGTGAAATACAAATATTTTAGGCTACTAATGCAACTAACTCCTGTGTCCTATTGTGAATATAGGTTGGTAATTTGAGCATTTTAACAGTTCGTAACGTAGTTTACACTGTGTTTGATAATATGTTTGCTCTCTTGGGTTCCTGTGATAGTGAGTGACCTTAATGAAGTTGCTAGGTCTTTTCGTAACATCTTCAGAAAAACACATTGTGTCAACATCTGTAGTCCTTCTGGCCTGTTGCACCAAACCTGACATATCTCATGTGAAGATTGCTAACCTTTTCAGCTAGAGCAACCCCTCTTAGACACTTTTGATTTACTTCGTCTGGAATTGCCATAAAAACCCTGTCGGTCATGTCTCCTTACTGTGAGTTATAGGAAGGAGACAGGTACAGTGATGATGTTTCTTTCATATTGCAGTCATCCAGATGAGGTCTGGTACTCGCTATTCCATGAACTTGTGGGGTTGCTGCTTGGAGTGGGTCCAAGATGTTACTCAAAGGTCATTGGTCAATGATGTTTTTCTCCTATTCCTTTTCTTTAACAGATAATTCACTCCATCCCTACGCTCTTAGAAAAAAAGGTGCTGTCTAGAACCTACAAGGGTTACTTGGCTGTCCCAATAGGAGAACCCTTTGAAGAACGCTTTTTGTTTCCAGATAGAACCCTTTCCACAGAGGGTTCTACATAAAGGTTCTCCTCTGGGGACAGGCAAAAAATCATTTTGGAACCCTTTTGATGTAGATCGCTGACCTACATGTACTCCAGACCTAGGTGAAAATTGTCACCGAAACCCTTGAAGTGCACATTACTTATGTGGTTTGACCAACATACAAGGTGGGCCAAGTTGGCACTTTTGGGATTATTACATTGGCTTCATTGTAGGCTAGCCTACCGGTCAAGCTAAATCAAGTGCACTTCCATTTTTTGGAAGGATTTGACTTATATTTGATCCAGGTCTACAGTACTCATGTGTTTTACCCCTTAAGTCATATTTAGTGCCATATTGGCCCTGTTGAGTTCTAGTAGCATGTCGGTGAGGGTTGGTATTTGACCCAGTGGATCATGGTAGAAACTCAATCACTCTGAACATTGAACCATGCATTGTGTGCTGGATGAGTAAGTGCTCACATTAAAATCTTCAAAGATCGAGTAGTAAAACCCTTTGACTCAATCGCCTACAGCTATGAATGTCAACATGTACAGTAGTAGTCCCACTAAGGTTATTTATTTGATTGTAACACATTAATAACATTAGAGGTTGGGTGGGAAGGATGTTGAAGGTTGATAGGCCACAATGTGGTTTATGCATAGGGCCTATGAATAAATATTATAGACCAATAGTTGGCATTAATGATGACTGAGAAAACAAGGTGGTGGGACTGGCCTCAATATTGTAATATTGTAGAGTGAAACTGATTTACTATTGATGTTATCAATATGAAAAATGTGCAATAACCTAAACTCATTTTCCCCCATCAATCTGATAAGAATCAGCCCTGTAGCTTTATAAAATACTGGTAAAGGGAGGCATCCCGTGCTGTTTGACAACAGTGCGATGATAGGTGCGCTTCATAAATATTCAGTGTTCCCAGTGCAGCCCCCTCGTGCAGGTTTGAATCGATTCGAACGGGTCGATCACGGTTGCTCTCTCTTGCTTTAGGACTAAACCGGGGATAAAAAACTCGCCCACCGGATTATGTAATTGAGACCAAATGAGCGGACTATTACTGTGATTGATTGTATTTAAATGAGAATCAAGGTAAGGTTTAATTGCATTGAAACTATGTTATGTAACACATTTGTGTCAAGTGTAGGCTAGGCTATTGAACACGTAGAGAGAATATTGTTGTAGAAAATCCAATGACAATCGCATTTGTTGCATATTGTATTCCAGATTGAAATGTTTTTATTTATTTTTTAAATAGTGATAATAATGATGAGTTCGGTGTTGTCTGCGCTTTTAAATCAATCAATCCGTTGATTTGATAACATTAACTTGTTCTCCGACTCATTCTCAGGAATTATGCATTTACAATCACACATTTACAAGGAAATATTTGCGGCTAAATATTATGAATAAGGCTGGGACAAATTCAAATAACTCGATCAAGTTAAATTCATAAAATAAAATAATATTTTGTAACTAAATGGGAACATTTTCTGAAGAAATAATTGTCTGACCATATCCTGAAAATTACTGCTGTAAAGGCAAACAGTAACTGGCAATAACTTTGGTAAAAGAAACAGATGATTTCACACAGAGAGCAGTGATTCTGGTTTCCTGGGTAGTCATTATGAAGTTACGGCTGCAGCAATTCACTCAGTGGAGGCTTCATGTACAACCTGTTCTCTTTGCTTGAAAACAAACGATGATATCGCATTAGCCCAAATTGATCTGGCGTCATTTAAAGTTGTATTATCGTGTTGCCGCCCTCTAGAGTGTACAGAAGTCATAGCACTCTTCTGTGACTAGAAGTGTGTGTGTGTGTGTGTGTGTGTCTGTTTGTGTGTCTGTGTGTGTTCTGAATTAGGAGAAGTTGTCTCAAACTCATGTTTGATTGGTTCTAGGCTGAGCTGCTGGACAAGAGATCAAGATGAGGAAGGTTGTGGAGCTGTTGCTCCTCGTGTTGGTACTAACACACACAGCCAGGGGTCAGGGCAGGAGGAGGAAGGGCCAGAGAGACGACAACCAGGTCCTCCAAAAGGAAGGGAAAAGTAAGTGGGTTCCATTCTTTAATTAATTAATTCATGAATTCATGAATTCATTCACTCACCTGCAATCCTCTCCACCCTGCCCCCCCCAATAGTTCTGATCTGCCCGGTGGAGATCATGTTCATCCTGGACAGCTCAGAGAAGGCCAAGGTGCTGTTGTTTGAGAAGCAGAAAGACTTCGTCCTGCGTTTCAGCACGCGGCTCATGCAGATCCAGGCAGCAGGTTGGAGACTGAGGTTGAGGCTGGCTGCACTGCAGTACAGCAGGTTGGTACTGTAGAGGTTAGAGGGATGAGGCTTGCTGCACTGCAGTACAGCAGGTTGGTACTGTAGAGGTGAGAGGGATGAGGCTGGCTGCACTGCAGTACAGCAGGTTGGTACTGTAGAGGTTAGGGGGTTGAGGCTGGCTGCACTGCAGTACAGCAGGTTGGTACTGTAGAGGTTAGGGGGATGAGGCTGGCTGCACTGCAGTACAGCAGGTTGGTACTGTAGAGGTTAGAGGGATGAGCTAACAACCAGAGAGGTTCTATCCCATGGCAGCCGGGATACAAATCTGGGCGGGAGTGGGCTGGCAACCAGTGAGTTGCTGGTATTAGTATCCCATGGAAGATGTCATCTTCTGCCCTTGTGCCCTCGAGCAAGGCACTTAACTCTAACTGCTCACCATCTAACATCTCTAGATTTAACTGCTCTCCATCTAATGTCTCTAGATTTAACTGCTCTCCATCTAACATCTCTAAATTTAACTGCTCTCCATCTAACATCTCTAGATTTAACTGCTCTCCATCTAACGTCTCTAGATGTAACTGCTCTCCATCTAACATCTCTAGATTTAACTGCTCTCCATCTAACATCTCTAGATTTAACTGCTCTCCATCTAACATCTCTAGATTTAACTGCTCTCCATCTAACATCTCTAGATTTAACTGCTCTCCATCTAACGTCTCTAGATTTAACTGCTCTCCATCTAACATCTCTAGATGTAACTGCTCTCCATCTAACGTCTCTAGATTTAACTGCTCTCCATCTAACGTCTCTAGATTTAACTGCTCTCCATCTAACGTCTCTAGATTTAACTGCTCTCCATCTAACGTCTCTAGATTTAACTGCTCTCCATCTAACGTCTCTAGATTTAACTGCTCTCCATCTAACGTCTCTAGATTTAACTGCTCTCCATCTAACATCTCTAGATGTAACTGCTCTCCATCTAACGTCTCTAGATTTAACTGCTCTCCATCTAACGTCTCTAAATTTAACTGCTCTCCATCTAACGTCTCTAGATTTAACTGCTCTCCATCTAACATCTCTAGATGTAACTGCTCTCCATCTAACGTCTCTAGATTTAAATGCTCTCCATCTAACATCTCTAGATGTAACTGCTCTCCATCTAACGTCTCTAGATTTAACTGCTCTCCATCTAACGTCTCTAGATTTAACTGCTCTCCATCTAACGTCTCTAGATTTAACTGCTCTCCATCTAACGTCTCTAGATTTAACTGCTCTCCATCTAACGTCTCTAGATTTAACTGCTCTCCATCTAACGTCTCTAGATTTAACTGCTCTCCATCTAACGTCTCTAGATTTAACTGCTCTCCATCTAACGTCTCTAGATTTAACTGCTCTCCATCTAACGTCTCTAGATTTAAATGCTCTCCATCTAACATCTCTAGATGTAACTGCTCTCCATCTAATGTCTCTAGATTTAACTGCTCTCCATCTAACGTCTCTAGATTTAACTGCTCTCCATCTAACGTCTCTAGATTTAACTGCTCTCCATCTAACGTCTCTAGATTTAACTGCTCTCCATCTAACGTCTCTAGATTTAACTGCTCTCCATCTTCTTCTTATTATTTTTCTTCTCCTCCTAGTTCTGTTTCTCTGGAGCACAACTTCCGGGACTGGCAGGATGTGGATGTGTTCCAGAGCAGAGTGGCGTCCATGGCCTACATCGGACACGGAACCTACTCAGCCTACGCCATCACTAACGCTACACAGGTCTGCATATCATTATCTAGTAGCACTTTACTTGGATTGTCCCTTGCAGATGGTTGATGGATGTTAAACTAACCATCAACTAACCATTCAACTAACTCTCCACTAAACCTAAACCTAACCCTAGTCTTAGCCCCAAGCCAATAGGGTTGCATATGAAAGTTTGTTGATAGTTGGATTATCCATAGAGGACTTTCCCCCCAAAAAGTCAACCCAATTGAGAACAAAGTGCACCACACCAAAAAACAAGTGTTAGACCCAATATCAAAGTACAATCAAATGATTATAACACCCAGATGTTTAGCCGTGAGACAGCGGCCAACAGCCTGAGGGTGATGTTGCTGATGACTGACGGCGTGGACCATCCCCGTAGCCCCAGTGCTGTGACCGCCGCATCCGAGGCCAAGAACCACAACATTCGTCTGTTCACCATCGGGCTGTCGGGTCTACCCAGGGATATGCCCACCAATGCCAGGTTACGTTCCATCGCCAGCGCCCCGCCACAGCAGCACGTCCTCAGCCTTACAGACAACCTGCTGGAGGATAAACTTTTCAGAGAACTGGTGAGTGGTGGTGGGAGTGAGCTGTCCTCAAGGATACCAACATGTCTTGACATTGCCATTAACTTCTAGATGTTTATGTTTTCCTTCACCCCCTAAATCCCAATTCAGGGGGGCTCACACAGTGAGTTACCTGACCAGGATTAAAATGGCTCAATTTAAACATGTACATTACTGAGCAACTAAGTGTGAGCTATCAAAATATAAAGTGCTGTTATTTCTTGTTTTTTTAGGACACGCTTGTCAACACAGGGGTAAGTATGTCCCTTTTTCTTGTAACCATCCATTTGGAATGTAAAGATGACTATCTCTGAGGTGTCTACTCAAATGTTGCTTCCCTTGGTTCCAGTGCCCACAGCCGAAGTCCTGTCTGTGTGATAAAGGAGAAAGAGGCCCCCCTGGAAGCCCGGTGAGTCCACTTCTGTCTCATCGTCTAACCTATTCTTGTTTTTGCTCAAAAGCATCCTCTAGTAGCCAGTACATACCATACGCTATAACTCTTCTTCAGTTTTTATTTTGTTATCCTCTTCTGTCTTTTGTCAATTCATTCAATTCAGGAAGTACACTGACGTTTTCATTCCAATTGTCGTCATTGAAAAGCACTGACTGGTTTGATGAATTGACCTCATGTGTCCAGGTTGACAGTACAGAGGAGCAGTAATCCTCAGACAGGCCTGTGTTATTGCTGACATGTTCACCAGTTGGACAACCTTGGGCTGTATAAACCCCCCTACATATCCTCTTATATGCAAACAGAGGTTTTTCCAGTAATAGCCCCCCTGTCCCTAACCCACCATAAACTGCTCAACGCCCCTGTAACACCCCTGAATACTCATAGCAGGTGCTCATAGCCAGCCGGGGCATCTGGCCTCTTTGTAGGCCTCTGTGTATACAAGAGTGGTCCTGGGC
Organism: Oncorhynchus keta; assembly: GCF_023373465.1. Classification (NCBI taxonomy): domain Eukaryota; kingdom Metazoa; phylum Chordata; class Actinopteri; order Salmoniformes; family Salmonidae; genus Oncorhynchus; species Oncorhynchus keta. Next base: position 19,125,991 of record NC_068440.1, on the reverse strand, counting down.
ATCACATCAAAGAGTAGGAAGTGTTTCCCACACTGCAAGTGTAGCAGGCCTGTACTGTGCAAGGGGTCGAAGGGTCATGGCGTAAAATAAAAGAATAGAGTAGTGGGACTTGACTAGCAGGCCTTTTGAAGAGAGGCTTTTGGCTGGAAGCAGTGGTCAAGGATAGGAGATTAGGTGTGGGCAAACACACAGGGAGGGGATGAGCATTAGGGTGTTAGGGAGTTAACTGAGGTTATAAGGTACAGAGGCCCCTCACACTATTGAGTTAACTGAGGCTATACGGCACAGAGGCCCCTGACACTATTGAGTTATTTGAGGCTATACGGCACAGAGGCCCCTGACACTATTCAGTTATTTGAGGCTATACCGCACAGAGTCCCCTGACACTATTAAGTTATTTGAGGCTATACGGCACAGAGGCCCCTGACACTATTGAGTTATTTGAGGCTATACGGCACAGAGGCCCCTGACACTATTGAGTTATTTGAGGCTATACCGCACAGAGTCCCCTGACACTATTAAGTTATTTGAGGCTATACGGCACAGAGGCCCCTGACACTATTGAGTTATTTGAGGCTATACGGCACAGAGGCCCCTGACACTATTGAGTTATTTGAGGCTATACGGCACAGAGGCCCCTGACACTATTGAGTTAACTGAGGCTATGCGGCACAGAGGCCCCTGACACTATTGAGTTATTTGAGGCTATACGGCACAGAGGCCCCTGACACTATTGAGTTATTTGAGGCTATACGGCACAGAGGCCCCTGACACTATTGAGTTATTTGAGGCTATACGGCACAGAGGCCCCTGACACTATTGAGTTATTTGAGGCTATACGGCACAGAGGCCCCTGACACTATTGAGTTATTTGAGGCTATACTGCACAGAGGCCCCTGACACTATTGAGTTATTTGAGGCTATACGGCACAGAGTCCCCTGACACTATTGAGTTATTTGAGGCTATACGGTACAGAGTCCCCTGACACTATTGAGTTATTTGAGGCTATACGGCACAGAGGCCCCTGACACTATTGAGTTAACTGAGGCTATACGGCACAGAGGACCCTGACACTATTGAGTTATTTGAGGCTATACGGCACAGAGGCCCCTGACACTATTGAGTTATTTGAGGCTATACTGCACAGAGGCCCCTGACACTATTGAGTTATTTGAGGCTATACGGCACAGAGTCCCCTGACACTATTGAGTTATTTGAGGCTATACGGTACAGAGTCCCCTGACACTATTGAGTTATTTGAGGCTATACGGCACAGAGTCCCCTGACACTATTGAGTTATTTGAGGCTATACGGCACAGAGTCCCCTGACACTATTGAGTTATTTGAGGCTATACGGCACAGAGTCCCCTGACACTATTGAGTTATTTGAGGCTATACGGCACAGAGTCCCCTGACACTATTGAGTTATTTGAGGCTATACGGCACAGAGGCCCCTCACACTATTGAGTGGACTGAGGTTGTATAGGCTACCACTTAAGGTTTGAGACTGAGAGGTCACAGGAAGAGCATAGACAGGGACACGCACCAAACGACCACGGTCACCTACTGTACGCACAAATCTACACACACTATGGGGATGTTATAGGAACAACCAGTGATGAAAAAGTCACATTCTGTCCAACGATCTGTCCTCTATCCTCTGATGGAATGATCTCTCCATTCCTTTGAAATCTGCAGGGGAAATCAGCCCAGCCTGGATCTGACGGTTCTCCCGGTCCAAAAGGATTTCATGTAAGTTCTTCGTTTTGTCCTGAGATAATCCCACCATGTTCATTTGTAGTGACAGAAAGAATGCAGTGTTTTTAAATATGTTGATGTTCGTTGGAATGTTTTTATATACGTTGATGTTCGTTGGAATGTTTTTATATACGTTGATGGTCGTTGGAATGTTTTTATATACGTTGATGTTCGTTGGAATGTTTTTATATACGTTGATGGTCGTTGGAATGTTTTTATATACGTTGATGTTCGTTGGAATGTTTTTATATACGTTGATGTTCGTTGGAATGTTTTTATAGACGTTGATGGTCGTTGGAATGTTTTATATACGTTGATGTTCGTTGAAATGTTTTTATATACGTTGATGTTTGTTGGAATGTTTTTATATACGTTGATGTTCGTTGGAATGTTTTTATAGACGTTGATGGTCGTTGGAATGTTTTTATATACGTTGATGTTTGTTGGAATGTTTTTATATACGTTGATGTTCGTTGGAATGTTTTTATAGACGTTGATGGTTGTTGGAATGTTTTATATACGTTGATGTTCGTTGAAATGTTTTTATATACGTTGATGTTTGTTGGAATGTTTTTATATACGTTGATGTTCGTTGGAATGTTTTTATAGACGTTGATGGTCGTTGGAATGTTTTTATAGACGTTGATGTTTGTTGGAATGTTTTTATAGACGTTGATGTTCGTTGGGAATGTTTTTATATACGTTGATGTTTGTTGGAATGTTTTTATATATGTTGATGTTCGTTGGAATGTTTTTATAGACGTTGATGTTTGTTGGAATGTTTTATATACGTTGATGTTCGTTGGAATGTTTTTACAGACGTTGACATTCGTTGGGATGTTTTTATAGACGTTGACATTCGTTGGGATGTTTTTATAGACGTTGATGTTTGCTGGAATGTTTTTATATACGTTGATGTAAGTTGGAATGTTTTTATATACGTTGGTGTTCGTTGGAATGTTTTATATACGTTGATGTTCGTTGGAATGTTTTATATACGTTGATGTTCGTTGGAATGTTTTTATATACGTTGATGTTCGTTGGAATGTTTTTATATACGTTGATGTTCGTTGGAATGTTTTTATATACGTTGATGTTTGTTGGAATGTTTTTATATACGTTGATGTTAGTTGGAATGTTTTTATATACGTTGGTGTTCGTTGGAATGTTTTATATACGTTGATGTTCGTTGGAATGTTTTATATACGTTGATGTTCGTTGGAATGTTTTTACAGACGTTGACATTCGTTGGGATGTTTTTATAGACGTTGATGTTCGTTGGAATGTTTTTATATACGTTGATGTAAGTTGGAATGTTTTTATATACGTTGATGTAAGTTGGAATGTTTTTATATACGTTGATGGTCGTTGGAATGTTTTTATAAACGTTGACATTCATTGGGATGTTTTTATAGACGTTGATGGATATACTGTATGGATGCATTCACTGTCTGGTCTCTGGTGTCACTGTAGGGGGAACCTGGTATCAACGGAAGGCCTGGGATGGAGGGTATCGAGGTACTGTAGCATAGATGACTAAAACAATCTATACAGGTATATTGTTGAATTATAACTGATGTATAGATTTTTATTGAGGTCTCTCCTGTTGTTTTAGGGTCGACCCGGCACGAGAGGGGAAAAGGTGAGATACCAGTACTACTTGGTGACCGTAAATTAATTGTGCAAAGATAATTGACCCATGATGGATTAGATACTGAATCATAGTGAAACAGCTGGTCAAGATCCCCATGCTACCCTGACAACAAACAGTAGACTATAGTGTTTGTTCTATACTACATGCTAGCTAGATAACATCAGTTTTAATCAGTACCCTGGTCTTCTGGCACACCACGGGTTAAAACGCTCAGCGTAGTCAGAATTCAGTCTTCTCTGATTAAAATGTTTTCCAGGGGGAAAGAGGCGAGTGTGGCGTCCGCGGGATGAAGGGAGATCAAGTAGGTTTTTTATGAATGACTCTCCGCTCTCTCCATGCCTCTGCTCTGTTCATTGTAAATGGCTATCCCCCCACTAACTGCTGCTCAGTGCATTCGGATGAATTTCTGACTGAGGATTAACTGCATTGTGAAGAGATAGCTATACGCTAGACTCAACAGCTTGCAAGCTTGTAACTGGGAGTGAGAGTTGCACATGTCCTTTTAAAGTTCTTGTGACTTTTGGCTGCAACCTCAATAGGCTGTTATGTCCCTCTTCCCCGCCTGACTGTGACCTGTTCCCACAGGGGCCAGACGGACCTCCAGGCCCTCGGGGACCCAGAGGAGAGCAGGTGACTCAATATAATATAATACAACTTTATTGTCCATATGTTACAGCGAACAAAATGGTCAATATGGTGGTGGCTTGGTCATTTTGGAGACATGCAGATCAATGTTTTTTCCCAGAGGCCTCAGACAATGTTTGTTTGGTTGTCGATACAGACTTGAGGCCCTACAAAATAGATAGCCAAGTCCCAGGGATAAGTCAAAGTCATTATGTCTGTACTGCTTGTAAAACAAAAAGAAAACTCAACTTCATATCGATTCTTTCTAACACACTTTAGCACTGTGCTGGGAAAATATTATATTTGACTTACCCTAGAAACTAGAGGAGGCTGGTGGGATGAGCTACAGGAAGACGGCTAATTGTAATGCATGGAATGGAATCGATGGAACGGAGTCAAACGTGTTTTCCATATGTGTGATGTGTTTGACTCCGTTGCAATATTCCATTGCAGCCATTACCATGATCCCGTCCTCCTATAGCACTCCCCACCAGCCTCCTCTGCTGGAAACAGTAAAACAACTAGGTTTAATTGAATAAGGCCCTGAGTATCTTTAGAATCCAGTATATGTACTTGCATGTGTTCTAAATGAATGTCTTCGATTTACATACTGAGGAGAAATCCCCATGGCTTTATACATTTGGAAGAATCCCACTCCTCACTCAACGCTCTACCCATTCATACCTGTGTGTGAATGAGTGAGTGGTCAAATTGATCGAATCCTGTGTCTACACCCCCACATCTGACCCTCCCCTGGAACCATCAGTATCTCATGGAGATGCACACTGAGTATGAAGCTCTTCTCCCAGTCTGCACTTATGGAATGTGAGTCCTGGCTTAGTCCTTATCCCGCCATAATGGAGCCTATCTAAAGCAGTCAATCCAAGCCTGCAGGTTATTATCTCCCACCAGACTATTGTCCTGCAGGATTAGTGTTTCGGCACGTTATCTACCCCCTTTAATTCCTCTTTAAACGCTTTTCACGCCCCTCCAGCGTTAGCATGACAACAGCAGTCCATCACCTGAATACGGTGGTGGTTTTTAGATTAACATTTTAGCCCTGGTCCTAGATCATGTTCCCATGGGGACTAGGGAGTACCTATGCAAATAATTGTAGAACTAAGGAGGATGAGGCAAGTGGAAACATCATTTGATTGACCACACCCTGACCCTCCAAACTATAGATGATCTGTTTGTCATACGATAACATTGACCAGAGAATGTGAAACTAAAGCTTAGGTTTAACTCACACATCGCTGCTCACACGCATTTCCAATTACAAAAGAAGTTAGGGGGGTGGGGGGGGGTTCTATCCAGGAAAAACTCAAAGCCCTGTGAATTTAGTCTACTGTAGATTATTTCAATTCAGGCATTGACCGAGGTGTTTTCTTGTCTCTGTGGCAGGGTCTTAGTGGAGGTCCCGGGGACCAGGGCCCTGAAGGACTTGTAGGACACAAAGTAAGGATGACGTTAAACTTCCAATACCTCCAGAAATGTTCTAGATAAAAATACAGCTAAAATGTATTGGGGAAATTGGGGTAAGGTGAATGATGCCCCTCTCTTTCCCAGGGTGACCGTGGACCTGGTGGAGTGACAGGACCTCCAGGGGATACTGGCATCGGCTTTCCAGGACCTAAAGTTAGTTTAGATATTCTTTATTTTTGGAGCCGTTACTTCTGTCATGCAATCTCTCTAGTGATCTCTCTAGTAATCCCAGTCTGATCTTTCAGACTCTAATCCTAATTTCTCCTGTATCCCAGGGCAATAAAGGAAACCAGGGAAGGCCTGGACCCACCGGTCCCTTGGGTATGGGTGAACCAGGACTGCCGGTAAGTTCACAATATTCGTTAGGTGTTATGGCTAGATACAGTTGAAGTCGGAAGTTTGCATACACCTTAGCCAAATACATTTAAACTCAGTTTTTCACAATTCCTAACATTTAATCCAAGTAAAAACTCCCTGTCTTAGGTCAGTTAGGATCACCACTTTATATTAAGAATGTGAAATATCAGAATAATTGTAGAGAGAATTAAGTATTTTAGTTTTTATTTCTTTCATCACATTTCCAGTGGGTCAGAAGTTTATATACACTCAATTAGTATTTGGTAGCATTGCCTTTAATTGAGTCCACGTGAGTCCAATGATCGCTGATGTGTGCGACGGGTGGAAGGCAGGTGTGCGTACTGATGGTGGCTTGAGTGCATAATGCTGGGGATCCTGGTGCCCTCGAGCGCCAGGGGGAGGAAAAAGCGGGAGCAGGCGTAACAAGATAACTTTCTTACGTCAACGCTTGCTTGACATAGCCCTCTACAACTAAGCTTTCTTAGGGTCCAACAAGCTCTCTCTCCCCTTAACCTTGTTCTGAACACCTCCAAAACAAAGGTCATGTGGTTTGGTAAGAAGAATGCCTCTCCTCCCATAGGTGTTAATACAACCTCTGAGGGTTTAGAGCTTGAGATAGTCACTTCATGGCTAGATGGTGCACTGTCCTTCTCTCAGCACATATTAAAGCTGCAGGCTAAAGTTATATCTAGACTTGGTTTCCTCTATCGTAATCGCTCCTCTTTCACCCCAGCTGCCAAACTAACCCTGATTCAGATGACCATCCTACCCATGCTAGATTACGGAGACATAATTTAAATATCGGCAGGTAAGGTGGCTCTCGAGCGGCTAGATGTTCTTTACCATTCGGCCATCAGATTTGCCACCAATGCTCCTTATAGGACACATCGCTGTATTCTATGCTCCTCTGTAAACGGGTCATCTCTGTATACCTGTCGCAAGACCCACTTTTTGATGCTTAATTATAAAACCCTCTAAGGTCTCACTCCCCCCTATCTGAGATATCTATTGCAGCCCTCATTCTCCACATACAACACCCGTTCTGCTATTCACATTCTGTTAAAGGTCCCCAAAGCACACACAGCCCTGGGTCACTCCTCTTTTCAGTTCACTGCTGCTAGCGACTGGAACGAGCTGCAACAAACACTCAAACGGGACAGTTTTATCTCAATCTCTTCATTCAAAGACTCAATCATGGACACTCTAACTGACAGTTGTGGCTGCTTTGTGTGATGTATTGTTGTCTCCACCTTCTTGCCCTTATACTGTTGTCTGTGCCCAATAATGTTTGTACCATGTTTTGTGTTGCTACCATGTTGTTGTTATGTTGTGTTGCTACCATGCTGTGTTGTCATGTGTTGCTGCCTTGCTATCTTGTTGTCGAGGTCTCTCTTTATGTAGTGTTGTGTTGTCTCTTGTCGTGATGTGTGTTTTGTCCTTTTGGAGGCCTTTTGGCTTTTGGTAGGCTGTCATTGTAAATAAGAAATTGTTCTGACTTGCCTAGTTAAATAAAGGTTAAATAAAAATAAAATTGTAGAATTACCCTGCAGTGTGTCAGGATATCCACTAGGTTGAGACATATTGTAGAATTACCCTGCAGTGTGTCAGGATATCCACTAGGTTGAGACATATTGTAGAATTACCCTGCAGTGTGTCAGGATATCCACTAGGTTGAGACATATTGTAGAATTACCCTGCAGTGTGTCAGGATATCCACTAGGTTGAGACATATTGTAGAATTACCCTGCAGTGTGTCAGGATATCCACTAGGTTGAGACATATTGTAGAATTACCCTGCAGTGTGTCAGGATATCCACTAGGTTGAGACATATTGTAGAATTACCCTGCAGTGTGTCAGGATATCCACTAGGTTGAGACATATTGTAGAATTACCCTGCAGTGTGTCAGGATATCCACTAAGTTGAGACATATTGTAGAATTACCCTGCAGTGTGTCAGGATATCCACTAGGTTGAGACATATTGTAGAATTACCCTGCAGTGTGTCAGGATATCCACTAGGTTGAGACATATTGTAGAATTACCCTGCAGTGTGTCAGGATATCCACTAGGTTGAGACATATTGTAGAATTACCCTGCAGTGTGTCAGGATATCCACTAGGTTGAGACATATTGTAGAATTACCCTGCAGTGTGTCAGGATATCCACTAGGTTGAGACATATTGTAGAATTACCCTGCAGTGTGTCAGGATATCCACTAGGTTGAGACATATTGTAGAATTACCCTGCAGTGTGTCAGGATATCCACTAGGTTGAGACATATTGTAGAATTACCCTGCAGTGTGTCAGGATATCCACTAGGTTGAGACATATTGTAGAATTACCCTGCAGTGTGTCAGGATATCCACTAGGTTGAGACATATTGTAGAATTACCCTGCAGTGTGTCAGGATATCCACTAGGTTGAGACATATTGTAGAATTACCCTGCAGTGTGTCAGGATATCCACTAGGTTGAGACATATTGTTAATAATTGAGCTTTGCTCTTTGCTGACGGTCATTTTTATCCTCTTTATTATGTCTACTAGGGTCCATTTGGTCCTCCAGGGGTGCAGGGAACACAAGGGTTCCCAGGAGAGGGTCTACCAGGGCCTAAGGTGAGACACCGTCACTAGCTGTTCATACCACTGAATAGTCTAGCTTGGATATGTTCTGTATGTGTAGGCTATAGTGAGCTGTGCGTGAGATATGACATGTAGGAATCACATACCTTTCTTATTTATACAGTAAAGTGTGTATCTAGCTAATGGCTCAGGGTGTATTTTGTGTTTCAGGGTGACAGGGGTTACGAGGGTCCTAAGGGCACCCGCGGCACCCCGGGTTCAGGGTTGAAAGGTGACAAGGTATGTTGGCCCTAACCCTGACCCTAAACCGTCAAAATTGTCTCTCTGATGCCAAGAGGGGGGCCTTTTAAATGTTAATTCCCAGGGGCCGAGACTTGGCAAGTCCGGCCATGCACTGCAGAAGCACTGTGTTCTGATATTATGACAGTGTCCCTGATGAAGTTGCTATCATAAAAGGGGCTCAGAAGCAAAAAAACAACGTTTGGGAACCCCTGCACTAAGGGACTACCGCTTATCCCCTGATCCCTTTAACCTCTGACCTCCAGGGAAACACAGGAGCTCCAGGTTTGCCAGGATTGGTGGGTTTTCCAGGTGCAGGGATCCAAGGAGAAAAGGCAGGCCTATTAAATTATTACATTGTTTCCACTGTTTTCCACTATTTCAATTTGTATCCAACCGACTTTCTAGTTTGTTTTATCACTCAATTATAACTAAACTGACTAATCTCTGTCCCTCTCTCTCCTTGCAGGGAGACAGTGGTCCATCTGGATCTTCCGGCCCTCGGGGGCCACCAGGGCTGGGAATAGTCGGCCCAAAGGTGGGTGGAACTAAATATGGTGGTGGGTGACCCTTACTCAAATCCAGACCATGAGGTCCGTACTACTGCTTGTTTTCATTCTTCACCTCTAATCAGGGACTGATCCAGTTGTCTTCTCCACAGGGTGACCAGGGCTTCCCAGGAGAGCATGGACCACAGGGAGAGAGAGGAGTCGGGGAGCCAGGGTCAAAGGTGAGTTAATGGCAAAGGTCCCCAATGAAACATACAACACCGGATATTATGTACATTCACTGTATGTACAGCTGAGATGAGCAGGTGTTGAATGTGAGTGTCTGGTCTTTGGTCTTCTCCAGGGTGAACCAGGACCTGACGGATCTTCTGGGATACCTGGTATACCCGGGGAAGATGGAGCGGTCGGACCTAAGGTAAGCAAGGGGTCAAAGGAGGTCAAAGTTCATTGGGCCCCATTGTATATTTACTAGAGTTTAAAGTAAGGAATGATTTGCTCTAAAGTTTAAGTCATCTTTATTCGTCCAACTGCTTTAAAATGCACACGCAAACGCACAGAGCACAGACATTTGAAATAGTTAATTTGCTAACTTGTTCATTGTCTGCATTTTCATATTCTCCTTGGTGTCTTGAAACAGGGTGAGATTGGTTTACCAGGACTGCGAGGGACAGAGGGTGAGCCTGGGAAAGGAATTCCTGGAGAAAAGGTAGAGTTCTTTTTTTGAAGGTTTTGGATATAAAATGTTTACCCAGACAACCACCCACAGTCCTATAGAAACCTTTGGCGTTAAACACAGGATTACCTGCATCCAGTATAGGAGTCCGACCGATTATTAAACTCCACCTTAAGCAATACAGGAGAGGACTTCCTGAATGGTCAACCTTCAAAGTACAGGACAGACAAATATTGCGCTGGGCCTTACACAATTGAGTTGAGTAAGTTTACCGGTCAAAGGGTGTGACAACAGAGAAATCTTCATCATTACCGCCATATTAAACATGCCGTATAGATCAGGCTGGATGAATAAACATTTACTGAAACATTTCACAAAGTCTTTATCCAATACAACTAGACTCCCTGACCGGTGCTTCACCTTTGAAAAGCAATTCCAAGCAAGATTATACATCAAAATATAATAAGATATGAATGGCACCTGCATTGGAAACGGAAGTGCAAACACAGTATTGCTGCATTCCAGAGAATCCTGACAGTGGCCACACCCCAAATAGCACCCTATTCCCTATATAGTGCACTACTTTAGACCATAGCTCTATGGTATGCACATCATAGGTTGGTACATATTTTCTCTGTCTTTGTATCTACATATCATTTTTTGAATGATTTCACTTGTGTGTTTATCTACAGGGTGATCGAGGTGACCGGGGGGTGAGGGGACTACCAGGAACAACAGGGCCCGTGGGACCTGCAGGAGCCAAGGTATGTTAAAGCCACACTTCTTAGTTTGTGCATAGCCTTAAAAAGTTATCCCCTGCACTCTCATCGAACAAGGTGTAATTTCGAAATTTGGTTGCCCATCAGCAATCAGTCAATTAGACCATGTCAGCTAACATGTTTTAGATTGGTAAGTTAGTCTAGTGGCCAGATATCTAAACTTGTAGTATACATGGTCAAATTACACTCATTGATCATCAGTTATCATATTAAAAAATGCAAACATGTGTCTCCACCCTATGACAAAAATGTGTAGAATTACAGGAAATTAGCTGTAAAACTGCCCATTTTCTTTCCTCCCCATGGCAAAATGTGTCGAATTGACGCAAACTTGCTTTAAAATGGCAACATTGTCTCTACATCCCATGGCAAAATGTGTTTTTTTGTGGACACCACCCCCATCATCCCTGCTGTAGTTAGTTAGATGTTAGGGAAGGTCAGGGTTCAAGTTACATGAATGGAATGCTGCTTGGAATTCTTCAACTTCATGTTCAGTCTGGGTAGTATTCTGACTTGAGATCTTCACGCATTTTTAAGTAAGTCTCCCATTGACATCAAGGATGTCTGAGTTGTACCTATCTCAACACTCAATCAGGCCCTCTATGCAAACACTGGCCCAAATTCCCAATATGTGCTCTGTTTCCTCAATGATTCCCATAAGCATTGACAAGAAGCGAGCAACCATTGTGCTCCATCACTACATTTTACAGCCTGGTCTCATAGACTAGACGGAACTTAGTAAAGTAAATCTGGGGACACTCAAATTAGTATGATATGTTATGTTTGGTATGGTCACAGAAGACAGAAGGTTACTTAAAGCAAAAACAAAAGGAGGATGGTTGGTCGTAGTGGATCAGTCAGTGCATAACGAGAACATCTTGCAACCCAAAGGTTGCGTGTTCGAATCTCATTTAGCATTTTAGCTAATTAGCAACTTTTCAACTACTTAGTACTTTTTAGCTACTTTGCAGCTACTTACGTAACCCTTCCCCTAACCCTAGCCTTAACCCTTTTAACTATCCCTAACCTTAACCCTTTAGCCTAACTCCTAACCCTAACTCCTCGCCTAGCTAATGTTATCGTTAGCCACCTAGCCACCCAGCTAACGTTAACCACAAAAAATTTGAATTTGTAACATATCATAGGAATTGTAAGTCGGAACATATTATACTAAATGGATGATGGACATCCCCAAATTAATACATACCATACGAAACGTAACATATCGTACTATACCGAACAAAAATGTAAATAAAGTGTTGGTCCCAGATTTGATGAGCTGAAATTAAAGTTTTCAGAAATGTTCCATTTGCACAAAAAGCTTATTTCTCTCAAATTTTGTGCACAAAGTTGTTTACATTGTGCACAATGTTAGTCTTTGCTTGGTAAAGCCCCGCCTTATCTCAGCTCACTGGTCACCATAGCAACACACACCCGTAGCACGCACTCCAGCAGGTACATTGCACTGGTCATCCCCAAAGCCAACACTTCCTTTGGCCGCCTTTCCTTCCAGTTCTCTGCTGCCAATGACTGGAACGAATTGCAAAAATCTCTGAAGCTGGAGTCTTATATCTCCCTCTCTAACTTTAAGCATCAGCTGTCTGAGCAGCTTACCGATCACTGTACCTGTACAATCTGTAAATAGCACATCCGACTACCTCATCCCCATAATTTGACTTACCCTCTTGCTCTTTTGTATCTCTACTTGCACATCATCATCTGCACATCTTTCACTCCAGTATTAATGCTAAATTGTAATTATTTTCGCCTCTTGGGCATATTTATTTACTACCTCCCTACTCTTCTACATTTGCACACACTGTACATAAATAGAAAAATCTTTATTTTGTGTTATTGACTGTACGTTTGTTTATGTGTAACTCTGTGTTGTTGTTTTTGTCGCACTGCTTTGCTTTATCTTGGCCAGGTCACAACTTGTTCTCAACTGGCCAACCTGGTTAAATGAAGGTGAAATAAAGAAATTACATCGCTGTAGTGATCAGTTCTCCTTTGCCAAGATAATCCATCCACCTGACAGGTGTGGCATATCAAGAAGCTGATTAAAAGCCATGATCATTACACAGTTGCACCTTGTGCTGGGGACAATAAAATTACACTAAAATGTACAGTTTTTTCACACAACTCAATGCCACAGATGTCTCAAGTTTTTAGTGAGCGTGCAATTAGCATGCTGACTGCAGGAATGTCCACCAGTGCTATTGCCAGAGAATTGAATGTTCATTTCTCTACTATAAGCCACTTCCAATGTCATTTTTTTAGCTAAGTCCAACCGGCCTCACAAACGCAGAACACATTTGCAACCACGCCAGCCCAGGACCTCCACATCTGACTTCTTCACATGTGGGATTGTCTGAGACCAGCCACCCAGACAGCTGATGAAACTGAGGAGTATTTATGTCTGTGATAAAGCCCTTTTGTGGGGAAAAACTGATTCTGATTGTCTGGGCCTCGCTCCACATTGGGTGCACCCATGCCCAGTCATGTGAAATCCATAGATTAGGGCATAATTTATTTATTTAAATTGACTGATTTCTTTATATGAACTCTAAGTCAGTAAAATCGTTGAAATTGTTGCATGTTGCGTTTATATTTTTGTTCAGTATATCTGGGGTGTCTAGGATTTACGTACAAAATAATATGAAATACTCTCAGACCAGGTTGCATTTCAGTGTCATCAATTCGCATCAAGTCACTTCCTTACAATGCAGTTTGTTTTACTATCAGTGTTTGCCTTCATGGCATAATTCTCAGATTTCAAAGCACAGCAGGCGACAGGTTTCCTAGTGTTTAGAGCATTGGCCTAGTAACCGAAAGGTTGCAAGATCGAATCCCCGAGCTGACATGGTAAAAATCTGTTGTTCTGCCCCTGAACAAGGCAGTTAACCCACTGTTCCTAGAACGTCATTGAAAATATGAATTTGTTCTTAACTAACTTGCCTAGTTAAATAAAGATTTTTTTTTAAAGAAGTATTGCTTATGTTACATTACAAACTATTTGAGTTACTACTTTATTGGGGCTGTTGTATGAAATGGTTTGATTAAGGATAAAGAAGACAGATGAACAATATGCTTTATAACGACACCAGTAAGCTCTCCCACCCATAACTGTATTTTACATCTCTTTTAGGCTTGTTTCCCATATGAGAGGTATTTTTTAACAAAACATTTATAATTACAATATCAGTAAACTCCCATTAGGCTCCTTTACAGTAGATTTGGCTCATAATATGAGATGTGGATTTTGACTGCTGGTTCAACTGTAGTTACCTGGCTATTGTTTGTTTGTCATCCGTGAGGTTCACGGTGTCATGTATCTCACGTCTCTGTTCTTCTGGTCAGGGAGAGCCTGGCAGTTTTGGAATGATGGGTCTACCAGGTCCTCCTGGCAGGGGCCTACCTGGGTCAAAGGTAAGTGGTAAACACACACACACACACACACACACACACACACACACACACACACACACACACACACACACACACACACACACACACACACACACACACACACACACACACACACACACACACACACACACACACACACACACACAGCATAGTGTCTTAAAAATATCAGCTCTTGACCTGTGTTGGAAACCATGGTCCCCTGCGCAACATTAGCCCGGTAAACTAAAGCTTAGCCATTAACTCTAGGAACTCATTCAAGTCTTCAGGTCTCAGATAAAGTGACTACTGAGTAACACACCCATGCATGTAATGCTCTGTCATACACAGCACTAAAACCGTATGGTCCACATTGACAGGGTGACCTTGGACCAGTGGGGCAGTCTGGGCCTGTAGGAGACCCTGGAGTGGGCATCGCTGGGTCAACGGTAACCTCAACGGACAGTTAGAACATGGCCTAGCTTTATTACATTATTGCCAAGGTTTTGGCAGCAAGCTAGTACTACAATGAGACATATTTTTCTGTGTGTGTGTTTCTCTCCCATTCAGGGGGAGAGGGGGAACCCTGGACCTGTTGGACCACCAGGGTTGAAGGGAGACGGCTACACAGGACCTCAGGTGGGACTATTGATGTTGCTAGTTATTTAAAAACTCTAGTCTAGTTCGCCAGCCCTGTATCTCTGTATTTGAAGTTACTTGCAGATGTGTGGGAAATATATATAATATAATATAATATAAAAACTGCACACTCCGTTTGCCAGTATCACTTGTTTATTAAGTTACATAGCATCCTCATCGCCTTCATAACAAAAAATGAAAATTAAATCCCAACACATGAACCCAGTCTTGTTCTTGTTGGTAAACAGGGCCTCCCAGGGTTGCCAGGGCAACCAGGAGAGTTGGGACCTGAAGGGAAAGGATTACCTGGCCCTAAGGTAAACGCTGAACCTACCTTAAACACACAATGTTAACTCTAATCCTTCACACAATGAATCACAGTTTTACAGGCACGGTTTTACACTCTCTCTCTCTCTCTCTCTCTCTCTCTATCTCTCATGAGTGTATATACTGCACTGTATGTGTACAATGAAACATTAATTCATATTATGTTTGTGTTTCAGGGTGGCAGAGGTTCATCAGGACTTCCAGGGCCAACAGGACCTCCTGGCATTGGTCTGCTGGGACTTAAGGTCAGTGATGACTGGAAACACAGGATTAGTCCAGAAACAGCCTGCATCCCGTTACTCCTACCCCCTACTGCGTAGCCCCTACCCCCTGCCCCTACCCTTTACCCCCTAACCCCTACCCCCTAGCCTAGCCCCTACCCTTTACCCCCTACCCCCTAGCCTAGCCCCAGCCCCCTGCCCCCCCTACCCTCTAACCCCTACCCCCTACCGCGTAGCCCCTACCCCCTGCCCCTACCCTTTACCCCCTAACCCCTACCCCTACCGCGTAGCCCCTACCCCCCTGCCCCTACCCATTACCCCCTAACCCCTACCCCCTACCGCGTAGCCCCTACCCCCCTGCCCCTACCCTTTACCCCCTAACCCCTACCCCCTAGCCTAGCCCCTACCCCTGGCATAGATCCTTCATCTGCTGTAGATCTTCTTGTAGACACATTTTGTCAACATCTCTTGTTTCTTTTCAATGCCAGTGTACTTTTAATGAAGGTTTATTTTTGAAAATTGTAATGTGGAACTGAACTAATGTTTGTCTTTTTCAGGGTTCTGTGGGTCAGCCAGGTCCACCTGGTCTGTCAGGAATCACAGGAGAGGGCATCCAGGGGCCCAAGGTAGGGCCTCATTATCACGCTGGACTGGCCTGAGATAGTGATCATAATGATGATAATGGTGTGATATTTATATCATGACACAAGGTGAGACCCAGATGCAGATGGTTGGAGTCTTACAATGTTTATTCATCCTAAAGGAGTAGGCAAGAGAATGGTCGTGGACAGGCAAGAGTCAAAACTGGGAGGACTAGAAAAAGGAGAATAGCAAAAAGCAGGAGAACGGGAAAACCGCTGGTTCACTTGGAAAACATACAAGATGAACTGGCACAGAGAGACAGGAAGCACAGGGATAAATACACTGGGAAAACAAGCGACACCGAGAGGGGGTGGAGACAATCACAGGGACAGGTGAAACAGATCAGGGCGTGACGATTTATTGGATACTTATGTAGTGACAATCTATCAACTGCAATTCTAATTAAATGCCAATGTAATTATAGTGCAGTATGTCATTCATGGCCCCAGAAACAAAAGACTGTACTATGTTCAAGTGGGGAACCACAGGTAATAGGGCATTGGGCCACCACGTGCCAACAGAACAGCTTCAATGCACCTTGGCATAGATTCTATACTGGTCTGGAACTCTATTGGAGGGATGCAACACCATTCTTCCCCAAGAAATTCCATTTTGTTGATGGTGGTGAAAAAACACTCTCTGAGGCGCAGCTTCAGAATCTCCGAAACCATTCAATTGGGTTGAGATCTGGTGACTGACACACACCCTTTAAACCCCCTATGCTTCTTCTAGCCATGGTAGCCAAGACAATGAGCAACTGTGTATTTATACATGACCCTAAGCATGATTGGATGTTGTAATTGCTTAATTAACTCAGGAACCACACCTGTGTGGAAGCACTTGCTTTCAATATACTTTTACTCAAGTGCTTGTTTTATTTTGGCAGCTACCTGTATGTTCAGAGGGAAATTGGTTTTGGTACTATCAATCTGACATGGTACAATATTCTGTGTGCTGCTGTATACAGTATTGTGAGCTGTTTTAACATTAGCAATGATTAATCATACTAATCATTAGTCTTGTCTTTTTTCGACATTCAGGGAGAGCCTGGGTTCGAGGGGCCAAAGGGCCCCCGGGGGCCTCCAGGGGACGGCTTTCCAGGAGAAAAGGTACAAACTTAACCAATGCTTTTGATCCCTGCAGGAATTTTAACCAGCAACTTGAGCCACACAGGACTGTAACTGCCAAACACACACAGACTGGTTCAATGCCAACATGGACACACAACCATTTGCTGTTCAATATAAATGTTCTTGTTGATGTTCTTAACGATACTGTTGTCATATTACTGTACACAGGGAGACAGGGGGATTCTTGGAGACCGTGGGAAGAAAGGAGACAAGGGAGAATTTGGAGAGTCAGGATCTATAGGACCCATGGTATGATCGTCTTCTGGTCCCATCATGGTCATAAAATAACGTATGTCTTGGTTAATTTATATGTTGATCGCTAACCTGTGTTCACACTTGCAGGGGAAATCCGGTGAGAAGGGGGATCCTGGCTTGACAGTGAGTAGAGCACAAAATCCATACGGTTTCATAATGGCACCTTTGTTATGTCTCTCAACCATATTTTAATATCTTAAATATTTTCCTCTTCCACCCACAGAGAGAGGAAGTCATCAAAATTATCAGGGAAAGTTGTGGTGAGTTAAAACAGCTCATTGATTATTCATACCTACAGAACATAAACACCATTGTTAAAGTGTTAGCCAACATTTGCACAGAGCTCCCTGGAAAACAGTGGCAATTGTTACTATTGCTGGACAATCCTTTGCTAAATAGATAAACATGAATAAATCAAATGTGCTTCTGTTTGCTCTTTGGGTTCTAGGCCAGCCTACTGTAAAACACTATGTGACAACTGCGGATGTAAAATTGACTTTTTAAATACATTTGATTGATACAGACTGTCTCTATGTTTATGTTCTCAGGCTGTGGTGTGAAGTGCAGAGAGAGTCCTCTGGAGCTGGTGTTTGTGATTGACAGCTCAGAGAGCGTTGGACCGGAGAACTTTGAGGTGGTCAAGGACTTTGTGAACACCCTGATTGACCGTGTATCTGTGAACCGCGAGGCCAGCCGGATCGGTGTGGTCCTCTACAGTCATGTGGACATAGTGGTGGTCAGTCTGACGCAGCAGTCCAGCCAGAACGACGTCAAGGTCAGTAGTATCGAAGCAGATGAGTACCTGTCACAGACTGGGTTCGAATCCCGGGTCTCCTGCATGTCACAACTGTATTAGCCCTCTGAGCTAAAGCCTAGACATTCTTGAAGCAGATCTGTGTTTATTCTGCTGTATCCTTTTTCTGTCTGATGTTAATTACACTCACTCTTTCATCCCCTGGTATGTCTATCATCTATTTATATCTATCTATCTATCTGTCTGTCTGTGTAATTTCTGTCAGGCTGCGGTGAGGAAAATGCCGTACCTGGGCGAGGGCACCTTTACGGGTAGTGCCATTGGGAGAGCCAACCAGCTGTTCCAGGCCTCGCGGCCCGGTGTGCGTAAAGTTGCCGTGGTACTAACCGATGGGCAGGCAGACCGACGTGACGCAGTGCAGCCCGAGGAAGCTGCCAGGGAGGCCCACACCGCCGGCATTGAGATGTTTGTCATCGGCGTGGTGAATAAGAAAGACCCGCTGTACGCAGAGTTCCAATCTGAGATGATCGCTATCGCCTCCGACCCAGACGAGGAACACATGTACCTGATCGATGACTTCATGCTGCTGCCCAGTATGTGGTTCTAGATGAAGTTGTAGACTCTCGATGAAGTTGTAGACTCTAGATGCAATTGTAGTATCTAGATGCAATTGTAGACTCAAGATGCAATTGTAGACTCGAGATGCAATTGTAGACTCGAGATGCAGTGGTAGACTCTAGATGAAGTGCTAGACTCTAGATGAAGTGCTAGACTCTAGATGAAGTGCTAGAATCTAGATGAAGTGCTAGACTCTAGATGAAGTGCTAGACTCTAGATGAAGTGCTAGACTCTAGATGAAGTGCTAGACTCTAGATGAAGTGCTAGACTCTGCCTAGTATATGGTTCTAGTTTGGTTTTATTTACATCCACAGTCATAGCACTCAATACAAAATTAAATCCATGTGAACGGCATCGGCCTATCTAAATACATATGCTTAAATTGATCAAAGAACAGACAACAGATCTATTCTAACAACTCTACTGACGAGCCCCATTAAGGGGTTTGTGAAGGAGATATCTTGATTTCTGTAGATCGGCACGGAACAGTGCCAAAATTGCTTTATAACAATAACGTGATAATGCTATAACTTTTATATATAAATATAATATTTCAAATCTAAGTATTTGAGTATAAACAAAAATGCATTTCACAAAACGCTGTCACTATAGTTGCAGTATTGTAAAGTCTTTAAGTGTGATAGATCATGTTTCATCACATCCCAACTATGCTCACTGCATGGCCTGTTTAAAAAGGACATTAGGGAAAATGTCACCCTTATTCGTGATGCCATCAGATAATTTAAAGAACGGCTGCCTTTAAAAAGCAACAAATCCGTTTGAAGACGTCCTGTGTCAATGATATAAGTCAGAAACAGTTATTCTAGTGTCAAAATTGACTACAGAGTCAAAATAGGATAATTTTGGTCATAAAGTCAGTCTCGTCTAAAACGGAGCATAGACAGTGAGACAGAACTGCCTAGCAGCTCCGAATTTGTTTACATAAGACAACATGTCACACATTTAACTTGAGAAATACTGCACCAAACACCTTAATTAGATGTAAAATTGTGCAACATCCTCGGCAAAAAATTCAAAATGAATGACAGATTTCTTGAGTTACTGTATCTTAGCTTCATTCTGCAGATTTTGAGGAGGGCTTCCACATATACAGTGTTTTATAGGGGACAAATATCATTCACCAAATGCAGAATCGGTCAGAAAACACACCTCCAAGACTGAAATCTCATTTTTCTAATGAGCAACAGAAAAACACATGTGCCAATCGACGTGTTCAGTCGCTCTTTAAAGTTTAAACCAAAGGTTATATACATGACCAAGTGGTGGAGTTCCCACACACTAGCTAGAGAAACAGGCCAGTGACATTCTATTATGACTGGTGATGATTGTTCTGTGTTTTGAAACTCCCTAGATGACTATTTAATCTTTTAATAGCTTGAAATGAACTTGATTGAGGTTGATTACAGTCTTTTAAACTGTCTGTCTTGGCACAGCCCTGGAGAGTACGCTGCTCAGCCAGATCTGTGAGCACAACGGTGGAACCCTCTTCATCCACAACCCCATACCCACCCTTGAGGTTTACAGAGAAGTCCCAGACAGGGGGGGCATACCCAACTTTGAGGACGATTACAGAAGAGTAAGAGAAAACACTTTTAGGACTTACGGGATGAAGGAAAAAGGAAACCGCACACTGCTCTTGATCGTATCACGGATATTTAATAAGCTTACGTATCGTCAGAGCTTTCTCTTTCTCTGACGAAGCCCGTGAGGCCAATACGTAAGCTTATTAAATAGCAGTGATACTATCAAGAGCAGTGTGCGGTTTCCTTTTTCATCTTGTTCAACTGTTGCCATGCACCTGCAAATAATATTGCTCAGATGTGCGAGTGCCTTTTGAAATTTGTAGGACTTACGGGAGGAACATACTAACACACTTAAGACGAACAAATGGACAAAACCACATTAAAGTAGACGTTACAGACAATGGCCAAAACCTCATGAAAGTAGACATTTCACATGACCATACCAATACACTAATTACACTCAAACAAACTGTGTATTACACTCTAATAAACTACACTCTAACAAACTACACTTTAATAAACCCTCCTCTAACAACCTACACTCTAACAAACTACATAGGGCTGTAAATAGCTGCGTAAGACTCTAACATCCAGTCTGTTACCATGACTGCTGCAGTGATCACTATGTCTGGAATGCGTAGTCATTTGATATTTCTTCCTCTGTATATTTCTCCCTCTCCAGCCTGGACCACCAATATTTGAGAATGAGAGCCCTCCCTCCTCACGGGCCCCAGAATCCCCTGGCTTCAACGAGAATGAAATCGACACTGGCAAGACATCGGTCTTCGAGGTACCCCTGAACAAGCTCCCAGACGTCATGACCGCAGCATCAGGGGGCCAAGGGGGGAAGCAGCAATCCCCTGTTATCTCTATGGTGGGACCCCAGACCCCCCAGACACCCACCAACTGGCAGTACATCCCCAAGACCACCCAGCCTCTGCCAGACATCATTGTACCAGGTGAGTCTCTTTTATTTTAATGGCCATTTGAGAAATTACATTATGTAGGATACATCTCCAACTGTACAAACAATTGATTGGGAAACATTTCCTCATTATTCCTTTGAAATGTTTTGTCTATGGTATTTATTTATCCTTTATTTAACTAGGAAAGTCGGTTAAGAACAAATTCTTATTTACAATGACGACCTAAGAACAGTGGGTTAACTGCCTTGTCTGGGGCAGAACAACAGATTTTTACCTTGTCAGCTCGGGGATTCGGTCTAGCAACCTTTGGGTTACTAGTCCAACGCTCTAGCCACTAGGCTACCTGCCTAGTCCAACGCTCTAACCACTAGGCTACCTGCCTCGTCCAACACTCTAACCACTAGGCTACCTGCCTCGTCCAACACTCTAACCACTAGGCTACCTGCCTAGTCCAACACTCTAACCACTAGGCTACCTGCCTAGTCCAACACTCTAACCACTAGGCTACTTGCCTCGTCCAACACTCTAACCACTAGGCTACCTGCCTAGTCCAACACTCTAACCACTAGGCTACCTGCCTCGTCCAACACTCTAACCACTAGGCTACCTGCCTCGTCCAACACTCTAACCACTAGGCTACCTGCCTAGTCCAACACTCTAACCACTAGGCTACCTGCTGTTACCTGGTAGACTCAGATCTGTTTACTTGTTCAGGATTGTCACATCTTTAACAAACAGACATATTAACCCATTTGTCTCTCTGTTAGTCTATGTGTGTTGAAGTATAAAGTCCTATAAGTATTTATAAAACATGTGTAATGCTTTATAACTTGTTATTTGGATGAAGAAGCCTTTATAAAGTCTTACAGAAACTGAAGAGAAGAGACGAGAAGAGAATCATTAGATCATTTGTTTTGGTGCTGTCCATATGTAGTTGTTTTTGGTCGCAGCTTCAGGAATGGCTGCTGGGTGATTTAAAAAAGTCATAGTCAATCGATGAATAATATAATAATACTCTTAGCAAAAATGTGTATCTTTAATTTAGAATGAGAACTTTTCTGAAACATCACAGTACAGTTAAAATATATGGCAAATAGAAATCATAACCGGATGGTGTTCAGAGATAGATGGGAGGGTTGAGTGGAGCTGAAGGATGGGACTCAAAACAAACAAAAGATAACTATTGTAAAATATACTGTCTCCATCAAATGTATTTAGTATGTATAATCTGGAAGGAGAAGCCTAAGAGTTGTTGTCCATTAGTTTACTCCAATTAGTGGAGGGATGGTAGGGTTAGGGGAAAATAATAAAGGAAAAAATATATGTATGGTCGATTGGAAATGATGCAGACGATTACATTGATGGAATCTACAATCTATCGGCAATATTAAAGCTGATCTACCCCCTAAACATGAATAAATCAATGAAACAGTATGACAAAAACCTCTTGTCTGTTCCAGTGGTGGGGTGCAGACAGCCGTTGGACCCTGGGCCGTGTCGTCAGTATGTGGTCAGGTGGTACTACGATCCGGAAGCCAACTCCTGCGCCCAGTTCTGGTACGGAGGTTGCCAGGGTAACGGAAACCAGTTTGAGTCGGAGGCGGGGTGCAGGAGCGTTTGCGTCCGCACGTAACAGACAGTTGTGCTTTGTTTAAAGAGAGAAGGGCCGTGTGCAAATTCCCCAATGATAATGTCAGAGGGATGCACTGAGGACATGGGCTCCTATCTATCTATGGCTGCGTCCCAATTCTCCTGAGGATGGGGAGTGTGTAAGTGCATACTTCGCAGAAGGGTGGAGAATCGGGACATGGGCTTTCTATCAGTTACAGTTCGACCAAAGCTCAGGCGAACGACAGCACTGCTACACTGATGCTCCAGAGAGGACCTGTATACTGTCTCTTTGTTTCTGTGTTCTTTATGTAGACTGTGAACCAGCCCCTGTACTGTACAAATGTTCAACCTGTTTACATTGTGTCTATTTTCACACACCATTGTGTTGCTTCAAATAATTGTCCAATAAAAAGAGACCTTAATAACTTCCAAACCATAAACCCTGTAATCTGAACAGATTCTCACAGGTCAGGATTCTCATGACATAATGACATATCTACTGTATGTGTGTTGTATTTAGTCCAGTTCTATCTCAGTTTCATCTTTTGCTAACAAACTGAGTGTTATATATCGTGCTCGACCTCCAGAAATCTGTAGAAGACATGAAGTAGATACTTATATTTTCATATTAACAAACTACCATGTTAACCTTTGTTTTACTGTAAGTTGTAAAAAATGAACACTTGGCTGTAAAATATATTTTTGTTTAATATTGTACAACAAAAGCAAAGAAGGAAATGTGAAGCTCACACAACAGAATAAACGTGTTTGTTTTAATAAATATATAATAAAATAAAACATGGAGTGCTTAAATCATAAGCACTTTCAGCTACAATAAGTATCATATGTACTATTGAATGACATAAACAGGGGAAATGACTGACACTTGTGGTCAGTATTACAAACCTACAGTTAAAAGCAGTCTGGAAGATTCCCTACTTCTCAAATCAGATTTGATTAATGATATACAATAAATAGCAAATGCTATAAACTGTCTCACCCTTTCACAATAACTCTAGAGCTTCATTGTTAATATAGTTGCTGTCATTCGAGTCGTTGTAAACAAACCATGTATCGTTTCAAAATATGTTTAAAACTACCGTGTCGATGAATTTGAGAGTGGTTACAGTCCCCAGTCTCATCGCTCAGCATACCAAACAAAGTGGCAGGGGTCAGCTGTTGTTTCTGGCATTTAAACATTACACAGTCATACATACTTTCTTCAGTGCAGTAGTCTGTCTGTGTTATCTCTGTGTTAGGAAGAGACAGGTGTGGGTGTGTTACTCTCACTTTCAGTTCCTGCAGAATCAGGGTTGTACCTGTACTGATATCCGTAGGGCCGTAGGTTATAGGTCAGATATTCCAGCATGTACATCTGTACATTGTAGATGTAGTGAAAGGATACGGTGTGATCTGAACAACATTCTGGGCCCTGGGAGAAAGAAAGGCTGTATTAAGCCTGTGTAAAACTTTATACGCTGAACAAAAATATAAACCCAACATGGAACAATTTAAAAGATTTTACTGAGTTACAGTTCATATAAGGAAATCAGTCAATTGAAATAAATAAAGCCATAATCTATGGATTTCACATGACTGGTGTCGGATTCAGGGTGAAACTTTGAACATTGTTATACTCAGAGGTATAGGAACATAGGTTACAAAAGAGACATGAGGGGAGCCATAAAGAAGCTTGGGAGGGGCTGAGTGCAGGGAAAACGATCGCATGTGACAGCACTGATAAGGGGAGAAACCGTTTAAGGCTCATATCACTTAGCTCCCTGATTAGCAAGAATGATGCAATGTTTAGAGACGAGGAGGAGACGCCACCCAAAGCGGGGTATGAATAATACCACGGGGGAAGCCATGTCTTTGTCTGAATTACCGCAGTATCGACCCTTTGGGAAGAATAGAACTTGGTTAAGCTTCTCTGGTGTCCGTGGAGTCATTTACTCTTACAGATTAGAACCTAACACTGGGAATGCAGATATCCATCTGTTGGTCACTGATACCCTAAAAAAAAGGAGCGTGGGTCAGAAAACCAGTCAGTATCTGGTATGACCACCGTTAGCCTCATGCAGCGCGACACATCTCCTTCACATGGAGTTGATCAGGCTGTTGATTGTGGCCTGTGGAATGTTGTCCCACTCCTCTTCAATGACTGTGTGAAGTTGCTGCATATTGGTGGGAAGTGGAACACGCTGTCGTACATGCCAGTCGATCCAGAGCATCCCAAACATGCTCAATGGGGGACATGTCTGGTGAGTATGCAGGCCCTGGAAGAACTGGGACATTTTCAGCTTCCAGGAATTGTGTACAGATTCTCGTGACATGGGACTGCATTATCATGCTGAAACATGAGGTGATAGCGGCAGATGAATGGCACGACAATGGGCCTCAGGATCTCGTCACGGTATCTCTGTGCATTTAAATTGACATCAATAAAATGCAATTGTGTTCATTGTCCATAGCTTATGCCTGCCCATACCATAACCTCACCATAGGGCACTCTGTTCAAAACGTTGACATCAGCAAACCACTCGCCCACACAACACCATACACGCTGTCTGCCATCTGCCAGGTACAGTTGAAACTGGAGTTCATCCGGGAAGAGCACACTTCTCCAGAGTGCCAGTGACCATTGAAGGTGAGCACTTATCCACTGAAGTCGGTTACGACGCTGAATAACAGTCAGGTCAAGACCCTAGTGAGGACGACGAGCATGCAGATGAGCTTCCCTGAGACGGTTTCTGACAGTTTATGAAGAAATTCTTTGGTTGTGCATCAGCTATCCCTGTGGCTGGTCTCAGACGATCCCGCAGGTGAAGAAGCCAGATATGGTGGTCCTGGGCTGGCGTGGTTACATGTGGTCTGCGGTTGTGAGGCCGGTTAGACGTACTGCCAAATTCTCTAAAACGACATTAGAGGCGGCATATGGTAGAGAAATTCATGTTAAATTATCTGTCAACAGCGCTGGTGGATATTCCTGCAGTCAGCATGCCAATTGCACGCTCCATCAAAACTTGAGGCATCTGTGGCATTGTGTTGTGTAACTGCACATTTTAGAGTTCACTTTTATAGTCCCCAGCACAAGGTGCAACTGTGTAATGATCATGCTATTTAATCATCTTCTTGATATGCCACACCTGTCATGTGGATGGTTTATCTTGGCAAATGAGAAATGCTCACTAACGTAAGCCAAGGTTTGTGCAAGGCTACTAATTTATAATAAGTACAAAGCCATGAGTAAATCTATAAGTAAAGATTTACGTCAGTCATTACACTGTGAATACCAAACCCTAAGCACCTATGACAACTCTCCTATACTACACATGATTGAGAGCATCACAACCACACATAGAGTTGAGAATAGAATAGAATGGTATGAGTGTACTTGTAAGTGAACAGTTGATTAGGGGTAGGGTATGCTTACCTCTCTGGGTTTGTAGTAGTCATACAAGAGAAACCAAGGCCGTTTACTGGGTGGCTTTTTGATCAGGTACTTGTCTGGTGGGTAGGGATGAAACGTCTGCCTTCCCTTCACATCTCTGGAGTCTCCCGGCTCCACACCCATTGTCTCCATACACTTCCCCAGAGCCATGTCTTCTATGATGGAAAAGTGGGTACATTTCGCCATGTCGAATCCCTCGATGAACCTTCTGACGGCTTCTTTACTGAGGACATAGCCGGCTCCACCGCTCATGTAACCCTGGTGGACGAACGGGCGGAACCTTCTCCCAAAGTATACAGGCTTCTCCGGGTCCTGTTTGGACAAGGTGTAGCGGAGGTTTTCGATGACCACGAACGTGTCATCATCAGCTTTGAGGACCCAGTCATAGTCGTTGCGGTGGTGTTGGTAGATGTACTGGAAGGCTCTGATGGTCTTCCAGTAGAGCTGGTCTCGTCCCTCGGTTACGTTGAGCCCCACTGTGGGGAATTCTGTCTCCACTGAACTCATGTAGAGGATTTTGTTGCATCGGTTGGCCCAGGTGGCCCGGATGTGTTTGGTTCTAGACTCCAGGTTCTTAGGTCCAGTCATGATCCAACATAGCAGACGCACCTTTTGGGACAGGTTGGCTGCAACACTCCTGTTCTCATCTGAAAGAGATCATTTAAAGATAATTAATGAAAATTGTGGTCATTTAGCACAGTGGTTCCCAAACTGAGAGGACGCCCCCCTCCCCCCGAACTGAGTCCGGCTTTCAACTTACTTTTTAAAGTTGTAATAGTAGAATGCACAAGGTGCAATTTCGAAATTGAGTAGTTTTCCTCAGTGTGTGGATTGTTTGGGGTCAATTCCATTTCAATTTCAGTCAATTCAGGGAGTACAATTCAATTCCAACTCCAATTCCAATTATCTTCCAATGCTTTTCAATTAGGACACTTTTTTTATTGGAATTGGTATTTCATTTACTTTCTGAATTGCCTGGAATTGAAATGGAATTGACCCAAACCCTGATATGTGTCCTCTATATGGGAATCAAACACCTAGTGTTTCCAGCACTGTGCTCTCTAACCTCTTGGAACCACAATGCTTTCAGGAGTAATAGATGTTTTACGATTCACTCACACACATCCAATACAACTCCAGGGTAACAAAAACACTACTTATAATGAGACGTAAGGCTGGATTGCACTTGCACTGAGTGTACAAAACATTAATAACACCTTTCTAATATTGAGTTGCACCCCCACAATGTAGTGTAGATTTCACATACAAACGTTATACTGTACTTCCGAATTCAGAATCAAATATGCTTCGCAAAAATACCATGGTAGCTGTGGTAGAACGTTTATTTTGATTGGCAATTTTCTGCATTTATCAGAGTGCCATCAGGTAGCCTGGTTTCAAATCAAATCATATTAGTCACATGTGCCGAATACAACAGAATACAACTTACAATGAAATGTTTACTTACAAGCCTCTAACCAACAATGCAGTTTAAAAATAGACAAAAACAATAGCGAGACTATATACAGGGGGTACCGGTACAGAGTCAATGTGCTGGGGCACTGGTTAATTGAGGTAATTGAGGTAATATGTACATGTAGGTAGTGTTATTAAAGTGACTATGCATAGATAATAATAGAGAGCAGAAGCAGTGTAAAAGAGGGGGGGGCAATACAAATAGTCTGGGTAGCCATTTGATTAGATGTTCAGGAGTCGCATGGCTTGGGGGTAGAAGCTGTTTAGAAGCCTCTTGGACATAGACTTGGCGCTCCGGTACCTCTCGCCATGCGGTAGTAGAGAGAACAGTCTATGACTAGGGTGGCTGGAGTCTTTGACAATTTTTAGGGCCTTCTTCTGACACCGCCTGGTATAGAGGTCCTGGATGGCAGGAAGCTTGGCCCCAGTGATGTACTGGGCCGTACACACTACCCTCTGTAGTGACGTGCGGTCGGATGCCGAGCAGTTGACATACCAGGCAGTGATGCAACCAGTGGTGCAGCTGTAGAACCTTTTGAGGATCTGAGGACCCATGCCAAATCTTTTCAGTCTCCTGAGGGGGAATAGGTTTTGTCGTGCCCTCTTCACGACTGTCTTGGTGGGCTTGGACCATGTTAGTTTGTTGCTTGGACCATGTTCGTCTGCTGCTCCACTCCAGCACCGTTTATGAGAATGGGGGCATGCTCTGTCCTTCTTTTCCTGTAGTCCACAATCATCTCCTTTGTCTTGATCACATTGAGGGAGAGGTTGTTATCCTGGCACCACACGACCAGGTCTCTGACCTCCTCCCTATAGGCTGTCTCGTCGTTGTCGTGATCAGGCCTACCAGTCTTGTGTCATTGGCAAACTTAATGATGGTGTTGGAGTCGTGCCTGGCCATGCAGTCATGAGTGAACAGGGAGTACAGGAGGGGAATGAGCACGCACTCCTGAGGGACCCCTGTGTTGAGGATCAGCATGGTGGATGTGTTGTTACCTACCCTTACCACCTGGGGGCGGCCCGTCAGGAAGTCCAGGATCCAGTTGCAGAGGGAGGTGTTTTGTCCCAGGGTCCTTACCTTAGTGATGAGCTTTGAGGGCACTATGGTGTTGAACGCTGAGCTGTATTCAATGAAAAGCATTCTCACATAGGTGTTCCTTTTGTCCAGGTGGGAAAGGGCAGTGTGGAGTGCAATAGAGATTGCATCATCTGTGGATCTGTTAGGGCGGTATGCAAATTGGAGTGGGTCTAGGGTTTCTGGAATAATGGTGTTGATGTGAGCCATGATCAGCCTTTCAAAGCACTTCATGGCTACAGACGTGAGCGAGACGGGTCAGTAGTCATTTAGTCAAATTACCTTAGTGTTCTTGGGTACAGGGACTCTGGACGGTCTGCTTAAAACATGTTGGTATTACAGACTCGGACAGGGAGAGGTTTAAAATGTCAGTGAAGACACTTTCCAGTTGGTCAGCGCATGCTAGAGGGTACACGAGGCTCGTGTCATCTGGTAGGCTCGTGTCACTGGGCAGCTCTCGGCTGCGCTTCTCTTTGTAGTCTGTAATGGTTGCAAGCCCTGTCACATCTGACGAGCTTCGGAGCTGGTGTAGTATGATTCGATCTTAGTCCCGTATTGACACGTTACCTTTTTGATGGTTCGTCGGAGGGCATACCGGGATTTCTTCTAAGCTTCCGGGTTAGAGTCCCGCTCCTTGAAAGCGGCAGCTCTAGCCTTTAGCTCAGTGCGGATGTTGCCTGTAATCCAAGGCTTCTGGTTGGGGTTTGTACATACAGTCTCTGTGGGGACGACATCATCGATGCACTTATTGATGAAGCCAATGACTGATGTGGTGTACTATTCAATGCCATAGGAAGAATTCGGGAACATATTCCAGTCTGTGCTAGTAAACCAGTCCTGTTGCTTAGCATCTGCTTCATCTGACCACTTTTTTATTTACTGAGTCATTGGTGCTTCCTGCTTTAATTTTAGCTTGTAAGCAGGAATCAGGAGGATAGAATTACGGTCAGATTTGCCAAATGGAGGGTGAGGGAGAGCTTTGTATGCATTTCTGTGTGTGGAGTCAAGGTGGTCTAGAGTTTTTTCCCTCTGTTTGCACATTCAACATACTGATAGAAATTTGGTAAAACAGATTTAAGTTTCCCTGCATTGAAGTCCCCGGCCACTAAGAGCGCCACCTCTGGATGAGCGTTTTCCTGTTTGCTTCTGGCCTTATACAGCTCATTCAGTGCGGTCTTAGTGCCAGCATCGGTCTGTGGTGGTATGTAGACAGCTAATAAAGATACAGGTAGATAGTGTGGTCTACAGCTTATCATGAGATACTCTACCTCAGGCGAGCAAAACCGTGAGACTTCCTTAGATATCGTGCACCAGCTGTTGTTTACATATATGCATAGGCCCCCCACTCCTTTTCTTACCAGATGCCACTGATCTATCCTGCTGATACAAGGTATAACCATCCAGCTGTATGTTGATAATATAGTCGTTCAGCCACGACTCCGTGAAGCATAAGATATTACAGTTTTTATGTAACCATATAAGGGATCATAGCTTTCACCTGGATTCACAAAGTCAGTTTGTCATTGAAAGAGCAGGTGTTCATAATGTTTTGTACACTCACTGTACACCTCCATATTAAGAGGAAAGAGACCCAATAACCTAGTTGTTTCAATTAAATGATTTTTTTTTATAACTGAATGATATTACATTGTAATAAAAAATATATATTATCAATAATAAGTAATAAGTAAATTACCTGAGTGCATGTGTCTTGGAACCCCCCTGTCATACTGAACTCCATTGGAGTTACCCAGAAGGAAAACAGCTGGGTCTACAGTGCTCGGGTCTGAGTAAACAATGTATAGGATAGACAGAAATCCTATACACAGCCCAGACACAAAGAATACAGTTGAAAGATTGATCCTCATTCCCCTCTCCTTCAGATCAAACCCTGTGAGTGATACAAATATGAAGGAGAAGTGAGTTTGGGCAGATGAACAAAGACGTGTTACTTCAAACTTGTTAAAATAATATGCAAACATGCAAATATACTGTATACAGTATACAACTAACACTAATTGTGCTATTACTTTCAAGATCAGCTTACAAGGGGGAAAAGTCTTTGCAAAAGAATGTGTTGTAATAATGGATCTCAATCAAAATCATTGTTGCTTTTAAAGTTACAAAAACACGTTTGAATATTTTAATAATTATATTAGCTTACCTGTTCACACAAAAATGTATTGAAATATTGGTATTATTCTCCTCTGATTGTGGATAATGCAACAGTGTTGAAAAATGGAGCTGTCGGAAATAATGGATTTGCTCAAGGTGTGAAAAAAGTTTAACCCAAGCAGAAGGCGAACAACTTCTATATTTAATTATTAAAAAGACAAACAATATACAGACACATGAATATGGGGAGACAGACTCGTTCTTCTGAAAGGTTCATAGCAATCTGCAAACCTCCTCAAGGGCAGGCAGGCATAAATACTCGTGATTATCTGTTTGTTCTCCAAGTGTTCCGGGACCCTGGTCAAAACAATGTAGCGTAGTTTAATATTGCATTGGGTCAAAGTAGGCTAAACATTTGAACATCTTGCTTGGGAGTCACCCTGGCTGGATTACAGCTAAGGGCCCGATTACCAATCAGTGGCAGAATGAAAGAAGCTTCCAAGAACCCCAAAACCCTTCCTGAAAAGGAAGAATGATATAAGGAAGGTAAACATACTTAATGGGATATAATTGAGGGGGAAATCCTATACAGCATTAACAATCAATATACAATAACAACAATAATTACAATAATCAGTGATGCAACTTCGGTCATTATGTCAGATTACATTTCATAAAATGCAACAGGAGGTAGATAGTAAAGTAACTACATACATAAAAACAAATCAAATCCAAATAAACTGGGTGAACTGTGTGAAAGTTACTGATTACAGAACATGTGTAATTACATACCATAGAACCCATAGTAAATCTGTCTGACAGAGACATGGCATATATTATTATTATTATTATAGAGACAGTGGTGACCCTGAAGACAAAGTTGTGTTGTGGCAACAATCCACATCATGTACTTATAACCATCATCATCATTGGAATTGGAAACATTTCTCGGCAGTATCCTATTTCAGCTACACATTTGTTCTCGTACATTCTAATTAAACAGCACCAATGTTCTATAAACGCCATGAAGTCTGTTTTTCACTTGATAAAACAGCAACGCTCGCTGTCCTTGGTGGTTATTGGTGGTCCTTGCACAAACAGACACTGGCAGAACCTACCCTGAGTGTACAAAACATTCAGAACACCTTCCTAATATTGAGTTGCACCCACCCTTTGGTAGGCTGTCATTGTAAATAATAATTTGTTCTTTAACTGACTTGCTGAGTTAAATAAAGGTTAAATATTATTATTATTTTTTTTTAAACCTCCGAACGTGTGTCCCACATTTTCTGAATTCACCCTACATATACAGTTGAAATCGGAAGTTTACAGACACTTACGTTGGAGTCATTAAAACTCATTTTTCAACCATTCCACACATTTCTTGTGAACAAACTATAGTTTTGGCAAGTCGGTTAGGACATCTACTTTGTGCATGACACAAGTCATTTTTCCAACAATTGTTTAGAGACAGATTATTTCACTTATAATTCACTGTATCACAATTCCAGTGAGTCAGAAGTTTACATACACTAAGTTGACTGAGCCTTTAAACAGCTTGGAAAATTCCTGAGAATTATGTCATGGCTTTAGAAGCTTCTGATTGGCTAATTGACATCATTTGAGTCAATTGGAGGTGTACCTGTGGATGTATTTCAAGGCCTACCTTCAAACTCAGTGCCTTTGCTTGACATCATGGGAAAATCAAAAGAAATCAGCCAAGACCACAGGAAAAATTGTAGACCTACACAAGTCTGGTTCATACTTGGGAGCAATTTCCAAACGCCTGCAGTTATGTTTGTCATCTGAAAAAACAACAGTACGCAAGTATAAACACCATGGGACCACGCAGCCGTCATACCGCTCAGGAAGGATATGCGTTCTGTTTCCTAGAGATGAACGTGCTTTGGTGCGAGAAGAGCAAATCAATCCCAGAAAAACAACAGAGGACCTTGTGAAGATGCTGGAGGAAACAGGTACAAAAGTATCTATATCCACAGTAAAACAAGTCCTATATCGACATAACCTGAAAGGCCGCTCAGCAAGGAAGAAGCCACTGCTCCAAAACCACCATAAAAAAGCCAGACTATGGTTTGCAACTGCACATGGGGACAAAGATCGTACTTTTTGGAAAAATGTCCTCTGGTCAGATGAAACAAAAATAGAACTGTTTGACCATAATGATCATAGTTATGTTTGGAGGGAAAAGGGGGAGGCTTGCAAGCCGAAGAACACCATCCCATGAAGCACGGGGGTGGCAGCATCATGTTGTGGGGGTGCTTTGCTGCAGGAGGGACTTGTGCACTTCACAAAATAGATGGCTTCATGAGGGAGGAAAATTATATGGATTGAAGCAACATCTCAAGACATCAGTCAGGAAGTTAAAGCTTGGTCTTCCAAATGGACAATGACCCCAAGCATACTTCCAAAGTTATGGCTTAAGAACAACAAAGTCAAGATATTGGAGTGGTCATCACAAAGCCCTGACCTCAATCCTAGAGAAGATTTGTGGGCAGAACTATAAAAGCGTGTGTGAGCAAGGAGGCCTACAAACCTGACTGAGTTACACCAGCTCTGTCAGGAGGAATGGGCCAAAATTCACCCAATTTATTGTGGGAAGCTTGTGGAAGGCTACCCGAAACGTTTGACCCAAGTTAAACAATTTAAAGGCAATACTACCAAATACTAATTGAGTGTATGTAAACTTCTGACCCACTGGGAATGTGATGAAAGAAATAAAAGCTGAAATAAATGATTCTCTCTACAATTATTGTGACATTTCACATTCTTAAAATAAAGTGGTGATTCTAACTGGCCTAAGACAGGGAATATTTACTAGGATTAAATGTCAGGAATTGTGAAAAACTGAGTTTAAATGTATTTCGTTAAGGTGCATGTAAACTTCCGACTTCAACTGTAATCATACCGGAATAGGCACCTGCTAAAGTAAAACAATCCCAGAGCCCCTTTCACTTGTAATCTTATTGTACAGACCTGTTGCATTGACAAATGCCTGCATTCTGTACTTTCTGACACTGGGAGATCAAATAGTCAAAATATGAAACTTATTGTTTAGTAAATCTGCTAGGGCCTGCAAAAGTTGGTGCCAGTTTATCAGCTTTTTTCTGGTTCACTTGTACTAAAAACATTCCTATGGATCTAACTTAAATTAATTTTGGATAGTTTTCCATGAAAATTACTGTCTTATGTCACTGGTGTTATTTAAACGATCAAATTGAGAAATAATAATTAGAAAACCACTTAGATTGACAAAAATGTATCCTATTCAATTATTCATATAGCCTAACTCTGTTCCAATTTGTCCACTGTGTCTCTTACAGACTGTCACAACGTCAAGGGCACAACTTATCTTTAACCCAAACAACAGATATGCTGTGGAGGGAGAGAAATGGTGACCTATGATTTAATATCAGTTGATAGCTGTTCACTTAGGAGCGTAATAAAATAAATAATAAATCAAATCAATAAAATCAAACAATAGGAAGCTGTTAAATTTGTCATGTGACCTTGTATTAAAACATTAGCTTCAGATTTTTACCTTGTCAGGTTGGGGATTTGAACTAGAAACCTTCTGGTTACTGGCCCAATGCTCTAACTAGACCTTGGCACCACAAGCGTGGTTCCCACACTAGAAAGAATTTAATTAAAAAACACATTTCTATTATATTACTCTACAGTTTAAACCACCGCAGTTGGTTTTTATTAATTTGCTCTATATTTATTAATGTCTATTATGTTGAAGATTAGTATGTAACCAGGGTTGGGGAGTAACAGATTACATGTAATCCATTAAAAGTAAGGGATTTAAAAAAATGGTAAATGTAATCTGTTACGTTGCCAGCAAAAATATTGTATTCAGATTACAGATACTTTTAAATCCAGAAAGGATGTTTGCGAAAAACATATATTTGACACTTCTTTGTTTTCTCAATGACATTCAAATCAGCACTAAATTTAAATTTGTTCCACTTGAGCGAGTATGACCGTAAATCAGAGACCACTATGATGACACCAAATGTGTTTGATGGATTGTGGGTAAAGTGCAGGAAACGGCATTTGCAGGCCACAGTCCAAGCTATATCTTCCAATGGTGCGACTGCTGTCGGCATCCAAAGATTATCCAACTTGAATAAAAGCTTGGCGGTAAGGATGACAGCAGTGGTTTAGTCTACGGCGATATGGACATAATTTATTATTGATATCTAAATAAGCGCATTGATGTGAATCACACTCCTGCTCTCTCATTTAGCTATTTGTGCCTTACGGATTGTGGTTGTTGTGGATGGCTGTTCACAAATCTAAATATGTATTTGAATCCAATAATGGTTGAATTCAAGAAGTTTAAGCTGCCTATAAATCATTGTTTTTGACAGCCAATGAAAAATGTGATCCCAGCCAATGGTATAAAAGTGAAGCTTTTATTGCTCAATCTAAGTTTGATAGACTTAAAGGGCAATCTGTAGCTGCTACATACATTTTTGGACGTATACGTATATACACACTATATATCCAACTATATATATAGTACCAGTCAAATGTTTGGACACACCTACTCATTCTATGGTTTTTCTTAATTGTACTATTTTCTACATAGTAGAAATAACACATGGAATCATGTAGTAACCAAAAAAGTGTTAAACAAATCAAAATATATGTACTATCTGAGATTCTTCAAAGTAGCCACCCTTTGCCTTGATGACAGCTTTGCACACTCTTGTCATTCTCTCAACTAGCTTCATGAGTTAGTCACCTGGAATGCATTTCAATAAACAGGTGTGCCTTGTTAAAAGTTAATTTGTAGAATTTCTTTCCTCCTTAATGCGTTTGAACCAATCAATTGTGTAGTGAAAAGGTAGGGGTAGTATACAGAAGATAGCCCTATTTGGTAAAAGACCAAGTCCATATTATGGCAAGAACAGATCAAATAAGAAAAGAGAAATGACAGACCATCAATACTTTAAGACATGAAGATCAGTCAATCCAATTCCTCAAGTGCTGTCGCAAAAACCATCAAGTGCTGTGATGAAACTGGCTCTCATGAGGACCACCACAGAAAAGGAAGACTCAGAGTTACCTCTGCTGCAGAGGATAATTTCATTAGAGTTACCAGCCTCAGAAATTGCAGGCCAAATAAATGATTCACAGAGTTAAAGTAACAGACACATCTCAACATCAACTGCTCAGATGAGACTGCATGAATCAGGCCTTCGTGGTCGAATTTCTGCAAAGAAACCACTACTGAAGGTCACCAATAATAAGAAGAGATTTGCTTGGGCCAAGAAACACGAGCAATGGATATTAGACCGGTGGAAATCTGTCCTTTGGTCTGATGAGTCCAAATTTGAGATTTTTTGTTCCAACTGCTGTGTCTATCTATGTGAGACGCAGTGTAGGCGAACAGATGTTCTCCGAATGTGTGGTTCCCACCGTGAAGCATGGAGGAGGAGGTGTGATGGTGCTTTGCTGGTGACACTGTCAGTGATTTATTTAGAATTCAAGGCACAGTTAACCAGCATGTCTACCACAGCATTCCACAGCGATACACCATCCCATCTGGTTTGGACTTAGTGGGACAATCATTTGTTTTCAACAGGACAATGACTCAACACACCTCCAGGCTGTGTATGGGCTATTTGAACAAGAAGGAGTGCTGCATCAGATGACCTGGCCTCCACATTCACCCGACCTCAACCCAATTGAGATGGTCTGGGATGAGTTGGACCACAAAGTGAAGGAAAAGCAGTCAACAAGTGCTCGGCATATGTGGGAACTCCTTCAAGACTAGTAGAAAGAGGAGGAAGGGAAGCGCTACTAAGGTACACAATAGTACATTATGGTAGATAGAAGGTGCTCTTTGGTAAAAGGGGTAAATTGGACATCAAAAAGAAAGTAGGACCAAGGCACTCTTCATATAATTGTCACACCCTGGCCTTAGTATTTTGTGTTTTCTTTATTATTTTGGTCAGGCCAGGGTGTGACATGGGTGAATTATGTGTTTGTCTTGTTTAGGGGTTTTGTAGATTGATGGGGTTGTGTTTAGTATAGTATTCTAGGTAAGTCTATGGTTGCCTGGAGTGGTTCTCAATAAGAGGCAGGTGTTTATCGTTGTCTCTGATTGGGAACCATATTTAGGCAGCCATATTCTTTGAGTATTTCGTGGGTGATTGTTCCTGTCTCTGTGTTTGTTGCACCAAATAGGGCTGTTTCGGTTTTTCACGTTTATTGTTTTTGTATATTGTTTGTATTTTCATCTTTATTAAAGATGTTTATAAATAACCACGCTGCATTTTGGTCCTCCTCTCCTTCGACGGAAGAAAACCGTAACAATAATTAATTAAAATGCCTTTATTAGTATGGCATGTTCAATAGAAACAAAAAAAAACATTTAACCGACGGCTGCATGGCCTTCATCAGCGAGTACAAAAAAAAGGAATACAATGTCCTCTTTTGAACAGCTTTTCCAATTAGCCCTAATTGGAAGAGGGAGTGGTTACTAAATTGATTGGACACACCTAGTAAGAAATCCTATACACAATAAAAGGTGAAATACTGTAGCTATGTTATCATAAATATACAACTCCAAGCTAGAAGTATCAGAATACTAAAAGGTAGTTCCAACCTTAAATATGACTGGGAGAAGTGTCAAGAATAAGAAAGGAATATATTCCATAGTACACTAGAACACAGCAAAACATGAACAACAACAGTCTAAACATAGCTGAGGGCAATTGAGCAACATGTCCACTAGATGACAGCAAATGGACCCATCACGACCCTACAGTAAGGGTGAGAAATCCATATCTTCATTTAAACCAGGGTATTTAGTGGCCTGTAGTTTGTAAATCCCAAAACTTTCCCTTTGGTTTAACTGTTTTAAGACAGTCCCCTTCAAGACTGTTGGAAAATCATTCCAGGTGAAGCTGGTTGAGAGAATGCCAAGAGTGTGCAAAGCTGTCACCAAGGCAAAACATGGCATTAGCAAATGCACATATGGCATTCATTTTTCACATGTAAATAGCACTTTTCAGTAGAGCTCAAAGCATGCCATTCCATGAGTGCAGCATTTACTTTTCAACTCGAATCAATGAGCCAAATCAGTCCTCTATGACGACAAAATCATAAACAACAGAGTAGGCCTGGCTAATTAGTTTTTGGGTTATGCTAATTAGTCCTTAGTTTTTGGGTTATGCTCTGTAAGGACCGACGCCGGACAGGAGAAGCAGGTACGGGGGAGTCAAGACATTTATACGAGAACAAGACAGGAACAGCGTCAGCACACAGGAAACACAGACATATGAGAAACAATGCAGCAGCGGGAACAGAGCGGGGAACTGACAAATATAGGAGAGGTAATAAACAGGTGATTGAGTGAGTCCAGTATCGCTGAAGTGCGTGACGAGGGAAGGCAGGTGTGCGTAAATGATGGTGGCAGGAATGCGTACTGCAGGGCAGCCTGGCGCTCGAGGGAAGATGACATGCTCAGGTAAAATAATTTGGCTAATCTATACTTCCATATTTCCAGGTCCTATTCTTGAAGATCAAGGGGTATAACATTTATTGGAATGACTGGAATTCGTTTTTTTATATAAAGATATAATTTAATCGTGTTATTATATGTAGTAGAAAGCAATGGGTTAGAAGAAGCCTACATAACCAACCCATAAAGTAATATTTAACTTCCATATATGACCAGCTATGTAAACTTTTACATTGATTTATCCTGCAATAGATGTTGTTCAATTGGTAACATGCATTTTTCATTTTTCTAATGCCTCTTAAAAGGGTAAAGCAATCTAAAAGTAACTAAATGTAATCAGATTACGTTACTGAGTTTGGGTAAACCAAAAGTTATGTTACTGATTACAATTTTGGACAGGTAACTAGCAACTGTAACGGATTACATTTAGAAAGTAACCTACCCAACCCTGTATGTAACACGCCCAAATCATGAACCACATCAGCCATATAGCAAGTTCACCAATTAAAACATAGTAACTGGATCCTTTAATTATTCCTTACAGCTTTACAAAACCAATCTTAATTATGCAATTTGTCAGTTGGCTATAAAAGAGCTTCACGTTAAAAACAGACAAGAGCATTGCACTTGTCAAACGAACAAAATGCAGTGAATTGATATTCAGAAGTCAAGTACCTGGGTGCATGTGTCTTGGAACCCTGCTGTCATAATGATCTCCACTGGGGTTACCCAGTGAGAAAACAGCAGGTTCTACAGTGCTAGGGTCTGAGTAAACAAAGTGTTGGATATACATCAATTCTATACACAGCACAGACACAGAGAGTACAGGTGAAAGTGTGATCTTCATTCCCCTCTTTCAGACCAAACCCTGTGGAAAAAATGAAGGAAAAGTGAATTAGGGCAGGGGAACAAACATGTGTTACTTCCAACCTGTCAAAATAATATGCAAACATGCACATATACTGAATACAGTATACAACTGCAATTGATTGTGCTATCAGTTTCAAGATCAGTTTACAAGGGGGGGGGAGTATGAATAAAATTAAAATGTTGCTTTTTAAAGTAAAAAAACAACACATTTTGGAATATTTTTGTTTTACAAGCGATGATACCAAGTAGGTTTGACTGGATGTTTCCTTGCCTGATACATCTGATGATGAGACTATAAGTACAGTTGAAGTCAGAAATTAACATACACCTTAGCCAAATACATTTAAACTCAGTTTCTCACAATTCCTGACGTTTAATCCAAGTAAATATTCATTGTCAGTTAGGGTCACCACTTTTTTTAAAGAATGTGAAATGTCAGAATAATTGTAGAGAGAATGATTTATTCCGTTGGGATGGTGTTCTTCGGCTTGCAAGCCTCCCCCTTTTTCCTCCAAACATAACTATGATCATTATGGTCAAACAGTTCTATTTTTGTTTCATCTGACCAGAGGACATTTCTCCAAAAAGTACAATCTTTGTCCCCATGTGCAGTTGCAAACCGTAATCTGGCTTTTTTATGGAGATTTTGGAGCAGTGGCTTCTTCCTTGCTGAGCGACCTTTCAGGTTATGTCGATTTAAGAGTAGTTTTACTGTGGATATAGATACTTCTGTTCCGGTTTCCTCCTGCAACTTCACAAGGTCCTTTGCTGTTATTCTGGGATTGATTTGCACTTTTCACACCAAAGTAGGTTCATCTCTAGGAGACAGAATGCATCTCCTTCCTGAGCGATATGACGGCTGCGTGGTCCCATGATGTTTATACTTGCGTACTATTGTTTGTACAGATGACAAACGTACCTTCAGGCGTTTGGAAATTGCTCCCAAGGATGAACCAGACTTGTGGAGATGTACAATTTTTTTTTTTTTTTCTGCGGTCTTGGCTGATTTCTTTTGATTTTCCTAAGATGTCAAGAAAATAGGCACTGCGTTTGAAGGTAGGCCTTGAAATACATCCACAGGTACACCTCCAATTGACTCGAAACATTTTTTTACCTTTATTTAACTGGGCAAGTCAGTTAAGAAGAACTTCTTATTTTCAATGACGGCCTAGGAACAGTGGGTGAACTGCCTTGTTCAGGGGCAGAACGACAGATTTGTACCTTGTCAGCTCTGGGATTCTTGCAATCTTACAGTTTCTAGTCCAATGCTCTAACCACTAGGCTACCT
The DNA here is from genome assembly GCF_023373465.1 of Oncorhynchus keta. Lineage (NCBI taxonomy): Eukaryota > Metazoa > Chordata > Actinopteri > Salmoniformes > Salmonidae > Oncorhynchus > Oncorhynchus keta. Next base: position 19,085,445 of record NC_068440.1, on the reverse strand, counting down.
GCTGCCAAACGAAGCTATCAGAAGCTTCTAAAGCCATGGCATCATTTTCTGGAATTTTCCAAGCTATTTAAAGACAGTCAATTTAGTGTACGTAAACTTCTGACCCACTGGAAGTGTGATATAGTGAAATAATCTGTCTGTAAACAATTGTTGGAAAAATGACTTGTGTCATGCACAAAGTAGATGTCCTAACCGACTTGCCAAAACTAGTTTGTTAACAAGAAATTTGTGGAGTGGTTGAAAAACGAGTTTTAATTACAACCTAATTTAACAGTATAGCTTCCGTCCCTTTCCCCGCCCCTACCTGGGCTTGAACCCGGAACCCTCTGCACACATCAACAGCTGCCTCCCACGAAGCATCGTTACCCATCGATCCTTAAAAGCCGGGGCCCTTGCAGAGCAAGCGTTCAACTGTATGTAAACATTCTCGTGAAGATAGCGGGCAATCGGTCGTCAAAACAATCCTATCATTTTGAGAATTTATGTCAAATCAAATATATAAATCACCAGGCTACGGGAATTGATATTGTTTAAAACAACCGACTCAAAGAAAAGACAATGATCCGCTTCATCCTTATTCAGAACCGAGCAGGGAAGAGCCGACTGGCCAAGTGGTACATGCAGTTTGATGACGACGAGAAACAGAAGCTGATTGAGGAGGTACATGCTGTGGTGACTGTCCGTGATGCCAAGCACACCAACTTTGTGGAGTTCAGGAACTTCAAGATCATCTATAGGCGCTATGCAGGTCTGTACTTCTGTATATGCGTGGATGTGACAGACAACAACCTGGCATACCTGGAGGGCATTCACAACTTTGTGGAGGTGTTGAATGAGTATTTCCACAACGTATGCGAGTTGGACCTGGTGTTCAACTTCTACAAGGTGTACACGGTGGTGGACGAGATGTTCCTGGCGGGGGAGATCAGAGAGACGAGCCAGACCAAGGTCCTCAAGCAGCTGCTAATGCTCCAGTCCCTCGAGTAGCCAACAGAGGAGCCATCTTGAACAGTCCATCGCCTAACCCCATCAGTCACTCTGGAATGGACCCCTCTCATTTGCCAGCCTCCATGGAGCAGGCCCTTACAGAAACCAGGGGCTTATTCACGAAGCTGCAAAGTCACAGAAGGTTCAGATAGAAATGCATAATGTAGAACAGACATTCTGTCATGCAGAATTGGGAATCTAGTCAGCTCTACACATTACATTTCTATTTGCAACAATGAGAGTTTCAACCTCCTGATTATGCCCATAAAGACTGTATTTTGGTGATGCATGGCAGATATGGCCCTTAACACTTTCATTTCTTAACCACCAGTTCAAGTAAAATCATCTGGATGAGTACATTTGCTGCACTTGAAAATAAATGTTCTCTCAAGCTGGAGGCTGCACTTATGGCAGACTAGGGTTGCCAGTTATCCACCTGTGTATCCTGCCTATACTAGTGGAGAGCGAGGATAACAAGGATGCACTGTTCTGGCAACCCCAGAGCGGCACTAAAGTAGCTAACAAGCACAAGAAAACCCTTGTAAACTGCCTGTGATATCCCTGTCTACTTTTCACCATACTTCTGCCTGGGAGAATCACAGTTTGAGCTGCAGAGTGACTAAACCACCACTACGAATGCCCATTGAACTCTGGTGGTGGTTCACAGTTCAATGGAGTGGACTTACTATGAGTGCTGTTGAGAGGTCTGGTAATGGCAACCTGTAAAGGGTCGCATCTACTGTGATATTAAATAGGAGATTCTCTGGTCTTAACTTAATATGTCAGGTTATATCAGACAATGTGTCTCCACTCCACATACGGTGCTTGTTAGTCACACCCAGATGTGTTAAAATTTAAATACAAACTACTTTAAGATAAAGGAAACTCAACAGGAAAAAAAGTTACTGATAAGGAATCTAGCTAATGGAAATATACAGTGATATATTTTATGTAAAGCAGTACTGTGAAGTTTGTTTTGTATGGTGTGTATATATATAGTGTGAAACCATTGTCCATTCCAGGCCTTTCCTCAGCTTCTGCCTCTCTCGTCAATGGGTGTTTAGTACACAGATCCGAATTGGGGGGAAATTCCATTAATATTCACTGGTCACCTCATTCATACTACAAACAATGGGTTTCGAACATCAATCAGAGGCCAAACAATAGGTCCAAAACTCCAGAGGCACTTAACTAGGTCTGTGACGCCACCTTCTACCGCTTCTCATTGTAAACATGTCCAGTCTTGCATCTCCCAACATATCACACGTTACTATTATGGTCTGTTAAATGTTTTGTTTTTTGGGGCTATAGTGAGAGATGTACTGCTTCTCCTCCTCTCTTGTCATGTGAGATGTGAGTTTAGGTGTTACTGTCTCCTGTCATTTTATTCCAGTCAGTGTATATACAACAAAAAATCTAAGTACTAAATAAAGTGTTACAAATAAATAAATAAATATTAAAAATATATATATATATATTTTTTAAACTGTATGTAAACTACTAGGCTATATATAATTGACCGATTTTCTCGGAAACAAAAATAGATTTCGTCAGTTTCACATGAATGTTTCCTCTTTATTTGTAGGGAGGGAGCTCAAATAAAATGTAACAATTCTATAATTGAATTGTCGTAACAATTCTATTAAAATGTAATAACCATTATTTATAATATTTGTGTCTTAGGTTACGATGGAAATTGAGAATCGCCTGACTGGTGTAATTGCGTGTTTAGGCTACTTAGTGCTTCATATCATTTGGTGCAAGTAAAATCCAATGACTATGAAATGCACGTCGATAACGTTATCCAAAGAGAAATTCACCGCTAGAGGACACTAAAATAAAACATATGCATCTTGACGTTTCGAGAGTCAAAGAAAATTCAACTTTCGGGAATAAACAAGGGAACGCTTTTCTGTTCCGTTGAATAATTGTCCTTGTAATATGACTGTAAATTTGCCAAAGCTGCAAATCTACAGAGAGACTTGCTTTTTATGTGAATGAGTATTTATCACGAAAGGACTTGCCTTACATAGTAGCGAACGCGTCGCTTGGCTTGAAGGTGTGAGCTCGAGCTAGCAATCACACTACTAATTATAGTTTAATTATTCACCTGTCATACAATCGGCTACCAAGTTATCTTTAAAGGAAAGTCAAGTAAGTAACCGTTATATACATAGTTACCTAGCTAGGGGGGCAGTACATAGTCGCAATGTCATTGCAAGTGCACAGTCTTTGTGGAGACAGGGGAGATTTAACCAGTATGGTTGGTCACTTTATTATAGAAAAACATGTGGCTTTTTCAAACCCTCGCCGAACGATGGCAGTGTTTAACATCATTTCAGAGATTTGACTGCGCCTCTGAATCCAGATTTTAGCACAGCACACAATGAAGAAACACAACAAAAGTATGTGGACACCTTGTCGAACATCTCAAAAGACATGGGCATTTATATGGAATTGGTCCCCCATTGCTGCTATAACAGCAACCACTCTTCTGGGAAGGGTTTCCAAGATCAAATCAAATTCTGTCACATGCGCCCTAATACAACAGGTGTTAACCAACAAGGCAGTTTAAGAAAATATTTACTAAATATAAAAAATTAACACAATAAAATAACAATAATAAGGCTATATACAGGGGGTACCAGTATCGAGTCAATGTGCAGGGGTACAGGTTAGTTGAGGTATATGTACATGTAGGTAGTGGTAAGTGACTACGCATATAGATAGTAAACAGCAAGTAGCAGTAGTGTAAAAACAATGCAAATAATCTGGGTGGCCATTTGATTAATTGTTCAGCAGTCTTCTGGCTTGGGGGTAGAAGCTGTTAAGGAGCCTTTGTCTTGCTCACGTTGAAGGAGAGGTTGTTGTCCTGGCACCACATGGCCAGGTCTCTGACCTCCTCCCTATAGGCTGTCTCATCGTTGTCGGTGATCAGGCCTACCACCGTTGTGTCTTCAGCAAACTTAATGATGGTGTTTGAGTCGTGCCGCAGTCGTGGAAGAACAGGGAGTACAGGAAGGGGAATAACCACGCACCCCTGAGGGGCCCTCGTGTATAGGATCAGAGTGGCAGACATGTTGTTGCCTACCCTTTCCACCCGGGGGCAGCCTGTCAGGAAGTCCAGGATCCAGTTGCAGAGGGAGGTGTTTAGTCCCAGGGTCTTTAGTTTATTGATGAGCTTTGTGGGCAATATGGTTTTGAACGCTGAGCTGTAGTCAACGAACAGCATTCTCACATACAGTACCATTCAAAAGTTTGGACACACCTACTTATTCAAGTTTTTTTTTATTTTTTTTTAATAAATTGTAGAATAGTGAAGACAAACTATGAAGTAACTCATATGGAATCATATAGTAACCAAAAAAGTGTCAAACAAATCAAAATATATTTGAGATTCTTCAAAGTTTCCACCCTTTGCTTTGATGACAGCTTTGCACACTCTTGGCATTGTCATATTGTTTTCCTTTATTCACCCATATGGTTGTCTTTTATTCATTTTTTGGTCCACCAACTGTACCTTTACAGTACATAACTGCTTGGTCCAAATCGGATGTTTTCTAACAATGAGTAAGACATGATGTCACGTCTAGTCAAGGTGGGTGGAATCAGGCGCAGAGAGCAAATAGCGATAATAAGTTTATTCTCCGGTGAACAAAAATATACACGGACAACCCAAAATACAAACAGGGTGAAATTATCCAAAACAGGATAACAGACAAACCAGAGAATAATAAACACAAAAAACACCGACAGACGAAACGAATGACAAAACAAACAATCCCGCACAAAACAAGGGCGGGACAACCTACAATATATACAGACACTAATTAACTAACACACAGGTGAAAACAATCAGACAAAACCAACAGATACACAAAAAGGGATCGATAGTGGCTAATAGGACGGTGACGACGACCGTGACACATGAGGAATCCACAGAAATGGTCAAAAGCCACCCACGGACCCCCTACACCCCACACCAATCCCACCCCAACAACAAGTGTATAGTATCAATTCTCCATGTCTTACAAATAGTATGGAGCTGTGGCTTGGAGTATTGTCTCTTCATCATATGTAATGTATTCTCAGTGAATTTGGTGATGGATTTTTTTCCCCTGATCATAGAAATGATTCATTTTAGTTGTTAGGTTTATGTCCCATGCTACATCCTGATATTACCAGGTTCTTACCACTAGATGGTGCTGTTCTTGCTATTAGGTGACTTTTTTAAGAATCAACCCTTCTCCTCAATGTTAGTGATAGTTCACCCAAATTACAAAATTATATATTGGTTTTCTTACCTGTAAGCAGTTTATGTACAAGGTATGACAGCGACCCATGCTTTTCACATATTTTGCCAAAACAAAGTAAAGTCATAAAAAATATATATATAATAGTATATTTTGTTATGTCTAAACTTATATTTTGGTGGGCTTAATATGTATACAAACCCAAATGTAAGTTTGGTTAATGACATTATAAATCTATGTTGAAAACTAAGGAACATTTTAAATTCATAAATTTAAGTTATACATGTTCTCTGCTTTTCCTCACAGAGAAATACCACCAATTTCAACAGCATAGGTAAGATATTGAGTCAACCAAAAATCAAAACACTATTCAAATGGAACATTTGAAACTCAAACGCGGTTCCCCAAGTTCACTCAGTCTTCATTGAGTGGAGCATGACAAATTAAGTGATGAGAATCATCAGAGCAACTTTCCCCCTATCAATCTGCCATCTGTACGCACACCAGAGGCTCTGACGCATTTGATCTGCCAAGCCTCCTTTGTGATGTCCCTGAGGTGGTTCAAAAGTCCTCTTAAGATGTTGGTTCTCAAAAACAGTCATAAAGCATGATGTTGTTAGATACACACACAGACACACAAGCAAAAACATCATTACTTTTAAGATACGTGTTTTTGACGTCATGTGCATTAGCAGCACAATTTCTAACTAAATTTCCTGACAAATTAATGGAGTATAACACAGATGGTGCTGTCTGACAGTGGCACTCAGTCCTGTATCTGGAGTGAGACTAGACTACTTATTCCGCCATTCGATATGAGTCTTTTTGGATTCTGCTAGTAAAATGACTTCACAGGCAGGCCTGTGTCCTGATAGCTTCCAAGCATTCATTTATCAAACTATTTATGTATTATTTTTCCAACCAAGAATGATTATGTAGGCTTTCGACTCTGTCAATCACCGCATTCATATCGGCACACTCAACAGCCTTGGTTTCTCAAATGACTGCCTCGCCTGGTTCACCAACTACTTCTCAGATATTCAGTGTGTCAAATCGGAGGGCCTGTTGTCCAGACCTCAGGCAGTCTCTATGGGGGTGCCACAGGGTTCAATTCTCGGGTCGTCTCTTTTCTCTGTATTACATCAATGATGTCGCTCTTGCTGCTGGTGATTCTCTGAACCACCTCTACGCAGACGACACCATTCTGTATACTTCTGGCCCTTCTTTGGACACTGTGTTAACAAACCTCCAGACGAGATTCAATGCCATACAACACTCCTTCCGTGGCCTCCAACTGCTCTTAAATGCAAGTAAAACTAAATGTATGCTCTTCAATCGATCGCTGCCCGCACCAGCCCGCACGTCTAGCATCACTACTCTGGACGGTTCTCACTTAGAATATGTGGACAACTACAAATACCTAGGTGTCTGGTTAGACTGTAAACTCTCCTTCCAGACTCACATTAAGCATCTCCAATACAACATTTAATCTAGAATCGGCTTCCTATTTCGCAAACAATGCATCCTTCACTCATGCTGCCAAACATACCCTCGTAAAACTGACTATCCTACCGATCCTTGACTTCAGCGTTGTCATTTACAAAATAGCCTCCAACACTCTACTCAGACTACATCCAATTTGCTATCACAGTGCCATCCGTTTTGTCACCAAAGCCCCATATACTACCCACCACTGCGACCTGTATGCTCTCATTGGCTGGCCCTCGCTTCATATTCGTCGCCAAACCCACCGGCTCCAGATCATCTATAAGTCTTTGCCAGGTAAAGCTATGCCTTATCTCAGCTCACTGGTCACCATAGCAGCACCCACCCGTAGTATGCAGTCCAGCAGGTTTATTTCACTGGTCATCCCCAAAGCCAACTCCCCCTTTGGCCGCCTTTCCTTCCAGTTCTCTGCTACCAACAACTGGAACAAATTGTAAAAATCACTGAAGCTGGGGTCTTATATCTCCCTAACTAACTTTAAGCATCAGCTGTCAGAGCAGCTTACCGATCATTGCACCTGTACACAGCCCATCTGTAAATAGCCCACCCAACTACCTCATCCCCATATTATTGTTTTTTTTGTTCCTTTGCACCCCAGTATCTCTACTTGCACATTCATCTTCTGCACATCCATCACTCCAGTGTTTAATTGCTAAATTGTAATAATTTCGCCACTATGGCCTATCTATTGCCTTACCTCCCTAATGTTACTACATTTGCACACACTATATATAGATTTTTCTAATGTGTTATTGACTGTACGTTTGTTTATCCCATGTGTAAATCTGTTGTTTGTGTCGCACTGCTTTGCTTTATCTTGGCCAGGTCGCAGTTATAAATGAGATCTTGTTCTCAACTGGCCTACCTGGTTAAATAAAGGTGAAATATATGTACATATTTTAAAATGTATTATGTAAAGGTTCTACAGCTGCACCATCGAGAGCATCCTGACTGGTTGCATCACTGCCTGGTATGGCAACTGCTCGGCCTCTGACCGCAAGGCACTACAGAGACTAGTGCGTACGGCTTCCTGCCATCCAGGACTTATATACCAGGCGGTGTCAGAGGAAGGCCCTAATATTGTCAAAGAGTCCAGCCAACCTAGTCATAGACTGTTCTCTCCGCTACCGCACGGCAACTGGTACCGGAGCGCCAAGTATACATCCAGGAAGCTTCTAAACAGCTTCTACCCCCAAGCCATAAGACTCCTGAACGTCTAATCAAATGGCTACCCAGACTATTTGTATTGCCCCCCTTTTACGCTGCTGCTACTCTGTTATTATCTATGCATAGTCACTTTAATAACTCTACCTACATGTACATATTACCTCAATTACCTTGACTGACCAGTGCCCCCGCACATTGACTCTGTACCAGTACCCCCTGTATATAGCTTCACTATTCAAATCAAATCAAATCAAATTGTATTTATCACATACACATGGTTAGCAGATGTTAATGCGAGTGTAGCGAAATGCTTGTGCTTCTAGTTCCGACAATGTGTGGGGCCCCCGTGTTGAGGATCAGCGGGGAGGAGATGTTGTTGCCTACCCTCACCACCTGGTGGCGGCCCGTCAGGAAGTCCAGTACCCAGTTGCACAGGGCGGGGTCGAGACCCAGGGTCTCGAGCTTGATGACGAGCTTGGAGGGTACTGTGGTGTTGAATGCCGAGCTGTAGTCGATGAACAGCATTCTCACATAGGTATTCCTCTTGTCCAGGTGGGTTAGGGCAGTGTGCAGTGTGGTTGAGATTGCATCGTCTGTGGACCTATTTGGGCGGTAAGCAAATTGGAGTGGGTCTAGGGTGTCAGGTAGGGTGGAGGTGATATGGTCCTTGACTAGTCTCTCAAAGCACATCATGATGACGGAAGTGAGTGCTACGGGCGGTAGTCGTTTAGCTCAGTTACCTTAGCTTTCTTGGGAACAGGAACAATGGTGGCCCTCTTGAAGCATGTGGGAACAGCAGACTGGTGTAGGGATTGATTGAATATGTCCGTAAACACACCGGCCAGCTGGTCTGCGCATGCTCTGAGGGCGCGGCTGGGGATGCCGTCTGGGCCTGCAGCCTTGCGAGGGTTAACACGTTTAAATGTCTTACTCACCTCGGCTGCAGTGAAGGAGAGACCGCATGTTTTCGTTGCAGGCCGTGTCAGTGGCACTGTATTGTCCTCAAAGCGGGCAAAAAAGTTATTTAGTCTGCCTGGGAGCAAGACATCCTGGTCCGTGACTGGGCTGGATTTCTTCTTGTAGTCCGTGATTGACTGTAGACCCTGCCACATGCCTCTTGTGTCTGAGCCATTGAATTGAGATTCCACTTTGTCTCTGTACTGACGCTTAGCTTGTTTAATAGCCTTGCGGAGGGAATAGCTGCATTGTTTATATTCGGACATGTTACCAGACACCTTGCCCTGATTAAAAGCAGTGGTTCGCGCTTTCAGTTTCACGCGAATGCTGCCATCAATCCACGGTTTCTGGTTAGGGAATGTTTTTATCATTGCTATGGGAACGACATCTTCGACGCACGTTCTAATGAACTCGCACACCGAATCAGCGTATTCGCCAATATTTTTATCTGACGCAATACGAAACATGTCCCAGTCCACGTGATGGAAGCAGTCTTAGAGTGTGGAGTCAGCTTTGTCTGACCAGCGTTGGACAGACCTCAGCGTGGGAGCCTCTTGTTTTAGTTTCTGCCTGTAGGCAGGGATCAGCAAAATGGAGTCGTGGTCAGCTTTTCCGAAAGGGGGGCGGGGCAGGGCCTTATATGCGTCGCGGAAGTTAGAGTAACAATGATCCAAGGTTTTACCACCCCTGGTTGCGCAATCGATATGCTGATAAAATTTAGGGAGTCTTGTTTTCAGATTAGCTTTGTTAAAATCCCCAGCTACAATGAATGCAGCCTCCGGATAAATGGTTTCCAGTTTGCAAAGAGTTAAATAAAGTTAGTTCAGAGCCATCGATGTGTCTGCTTGGGGGGGGATATATACGGCTGTGATTATAATCGAAGAGAATTCTCTTGGAAGATAATGCGGTCTACATTTGATTGTGAGGAATTCTAAATCAGGTGAACAGAAGGATTTGAGTTCCTGTATGTTTCCTTCATCACACCATGTCTCGTTAGTCATGAGGCATACGCCCCCGCCACTCTTCTTACCAGAAAGATGTTTGTTTCTGTCGGCGCGATGCGTGGAGAAACCCGTTGGCTGCACCGCATCGGATAGCGTCTTCCCAGTGAGCCATGTTTCGGGGAAGCATAGGACGTTGCAGTCTCTGATGTCCCTCTGGAATGCCACCCTTGCTCGGATTTCGTCAACCTTGTTGTCAAGAGACTGGACATTGGCAAGAAGAATGCTAGGTAGTGGTGCGCGATGTGCCCTTTTTCGGAGTCTGACCAGAAGACCGCCTCGTTTCCCTCTTTTTCGGAGTCGTTTTCTTGGGTCGCTGCATGCGATCCATTCCGTTGTCCTGTTTGTAAGGCAGAACACAGGATCCGCGTCGCGGAAAACATATTCTTGGTCGTACTGATGGTGAGTTGACGCTGATCTTATATTCAGTAGTTCTTCTCGACTGTATGTAATGAAACCTAAGATGACCTGGGGTACTAATGTAAGAAATAACACGTAAAAAAAACAAAAAACTGCATAGTTTCCTAGGAACGCGAGCGAGGCGGCCATCTCTGTCGGCGCCGGAAGTCAAAAATTGTTATTTTGCTGCTGCTCTTTAATTATTTGTTACTTTTATTTCTTATTCAAAGTTTTTGTAGGTATTTTTTTAACCTGCATTGGTGGTTAAGGGCTTGGAAATAATCATTTCACTGTAGGGTCTACACCTGTTGTATTTGACACATGTGACAAATACAACTTGATTTGATCTTCTTATTCATGAATTAATCATAATCGATAGGATTGATGTAGCCTTGTTTTTCTACCAGGTGCTCAATATGCTTCACATGAAATGGGAGTAAACTGAACCCAGATATCTCCCAGTTTGTATTACTATGGCTGTATGAGAGCAACATATAGAGTGTTTTTCCAGTGTAATGATGAATTAGAGAGGAAGGGAATCCATCTACCAGCAGTAATGAGTCTAATGAAGTAGTGATGGGATGGCAGCTGGATGCCAGAGCAGAGAGAATGTAGTCCTTTTGTCTTTGACCACAGCGGTGGCCCCGACTGACGTAGAATGGGAATCCACGGGGGATGGAGCTGCTGCTTACTATTCTATTCTTCTTTTTCTTCTTCTCCCCTGGCTCCATACAAGCCTCTCCTTTACTTGCTGTTGTCTTGGTCCAGATGCTCTTGCGAAAGAAAATGTTTCTGATATGATAATAACCTGGTTTAAATAAAGGTGAAATAAAATATTTAAGATAATCTGTAGAAACGCCTTATGTTTATCTTTAGGCCTAGGCCAGGGTTCCCCAGCTGGGGATTTTCTGCACGCGGGTGATTCTATCTGTCACCCCAAGTTGTCTGTGCCGAAAAAATATATATAATAATGTGTGTGGAATTTTTGTTGTTGGACTGTAAAAACACCAGGAAATCAGCTGTCGTTTTAATTTAAGAAATGTGTTCCCAAGTATTGCCATGCATCATAGAAAGACACATGGTCATATACAAATGTATGCAAGGTTTTAAATGATTACGTTTTCCTCAAACATTATATCCGTTTGGGCTTCTTGCGGTCAATTTGCAGTCTACAAATGATTTGTAATTATGTTCTATCCCCTGACCATCCGCTCCATTAAATTGTCCTGGGCTGAATCTCGTTGAGGATCCCTGGCCTAGGCTATATCAGAGTGGTTTGGAATGTACTCTGATGGTTTTGTTTTATAAGGAGCACATGTGCCCCAATGAAGGAATAGTGTTTTAATGATAAGAAATGACAAAAAGTTAAAAAATACAATGATTTTGCCGTGTTCCACAATGTACCCTCAAATATTTCAGTAATTTAGTTGCAACGATGTTCAGCTGCCCCTTTAAGGGCTGGAGGTTGCCGTGGTAACAGTGAAACTCGCATGTCTCTAAGTGAGACTGAATTTCCATTGAATTTTTGCTAACACATGCAGCAAACTCAAAATAACATTGAAAAATAACCAAGCCTGTGAACAAAACGATGTAAATAGCCAAGAAACACGAGGACAAAGTTACACTGTAGTAGACTTTCCGGTAAATTAGACCAGCTTCTATGCCTGTGCTGTGGGGTGGGCTTCTAAAAATGAATCTTTCAGCACTTCACCAAAGATGTTCTTATCTATCTGTGACATTTCACTTAGGCACACAGCATAGTCAGTAGCCATGTTTCCATCCAATTGGCGACAGATTTTCATGTGAATATTCTAAAATCTGCATAAAAACAATATGTGCATTTTCCCACCAGAGATGTTTCAATCAAATTGACTTGTTGCGGTTAAAATGATATGTATGATGACGTAGTGCACATAAAAATACCTTATGCGGTTAAATTCCTATGTACCTGAGTAAAAAATACAAATTAAATGAGTTTCCATCACATGTTCACCTCTACTGATGTTTTTCTCACCAATATTTTTTTGTTATGTAGCGAGTGTGCCCACTCTGCTATTGGCACCTGTACTCTAGCCAACAGTGCTAGAGTAGTGTGGCTAGAATGCAGGCATAGCCTACATGGTGACATTATTATTATTATTATTATTATTATGGACAAAAGAGCAAGATCTTTTGTATTTGTCAAACGGCTGTCAAGCATCAATCATGATGTCACCAAAATAAGACCCTCAATATTTATTAGACAACAGCATCAAGATCATCTCTGTGCACTTTCACCACCCTTTGAAATGTATCATCATTTATTTAATCTGTAGCCTAATAAACTACTGTTGGTTTCCCAAGTCATAGTGAGATGACCACACACCATATCATCGCGTGGCTCCAAATTTACTTCGATATGATGGTTATGATATAAATATTTGTGCAGAAAGGCCATTTCCCGCATAATTTGTTTTACAGACACAAAAAGATCCCACCATGTCGAACAAATAAATGATCTGTTGGCATTTATAACATTTTCCATCAGAGCTGTCTTGATTTTTGTAGATGGAAACGTGGTTACTGATGGCATTATGGGTGGACTGGCAGCCCTTGTGAGGAGCAAAGCAGGAATTGTACCCACCAATATGTGCTGTGATTTGTTCATTCAACTCAACTGACATTACAAAATGTTGCATGAAAATGTTGCATGAAAATGTTGCATGAGCCACATCAGTTAACATCATTTGAATGAACATTATACAGATAACTACCAAAATAAAGGAAACACCAACATAGTGTCTTAATAGGGCGTTGAACAGCTTCAATGCATCGTGGCATAGATTATACAAGTGTCTGGGACTCTATTGGAGGAATGCGGCACCATTCTTCCACGAGGTATTCCATAATGTTGTGTGTTGTTGAAGGTGGTGGAAAACGCAGTCGCCGGCGCTGCTCCAGAATCTCTCATAAGTGTTGAATTGGGTTGAGATCTGGTGACTGAGACGGCCATGACATATGGTTTACATCGTTTTCATGCTCATCAAACTATTCAATGACCACTCGTGCCCTGTGGATGGAGGCATTGTCATCCTATGGGGGCATAGGATAATAATGGGGGCATAGCCAAAATAATTGCATGCCAAATTCGTATCATATGTTATGAATCCAATTCGTACAATTTACAATTTTGCTACATTTTACTTTAGCATTTCGGTAACACATCTATTTTTAGTCGCAAATGCGATTAAAATGGTTGCACTGTAGAGCCTGATGTAACCAATGTGCCAGAACGTAGAATCTCTATCTTGGCTCTCTCTCTCTCCTTCCCTCTCTCTCTGGTGAATCACCGTTCCCTCCCTCCTTCCAAGCTGGCTCTGAGAAGTGTAGAAGGGCGGCAGGCAGAGCCCAAAGAACAGACGAGGAGAGAGACTCCTAAATGTGATTAAACACACACACACACACACTCACATTCTTTCTCATGCACACACACACACACACAGACACACACACACACACACACACACACACACACACACACACACACACACACACACACACACACACACACACACACACACACACACACACACACACACACACACACACACACACACACACACACACACACACACACACACACACACACACACACACAAGCCTCCTAATCTGATTATAAGATCTACGTGTTCATTCTGATCCAGTTACAAAGGCCCTCTCAAAATAGAGAAGGGGGGACACCACAGGAGCAAGGACCAGGCCTGGTTAATACGGCCGGTATGGTAGGGACTCCGTACACTGAGAGTGTGGAATGGGAATTACATTGACTTTGACCAAGAGATGCAGAGTAAGAGAGAGAGAGAGAGAGAGAGAGGTGTGTGTGTCATTAGTTGATTGGCAGCCGACCATCTGTTTGAGTCATGTCGAGAGTCAGAGGGAGGTCTTGACCTCAAAGTACCACATTTTGCATATCCAACTCCCAAGTGTAAGGGAGTTGGATATAACCAAAGCTTCCCTAACAAGACTAGGGAATACTTTACCCGAGCATATCCAGTCAGACTAGAGAAAATAGGTTTATTGAAGTGATGCGTTCTAAATGTACCATGAGAAAGTAGAATCGATAGATCAGCTTTATACTGGTCCTTCTGTCCTTCTGCTTTATACTGGTCCTTCTGTAGCTCAGTTGGTAGAGCATGGCGCTTGTAACGCCAGGGTAGTGGGTTCGATTCCCGGGACCACCCATACGTAGAATGTATGCTAAATGGCATAAAAGCGTCTGCTAAATGGCATATATTATACTGAATTTCCAACAAATTTCTCTTACCAATGTACAAATAAAGTTGTACTGTAACATTGAGAAAGTTGTTGTTTCTGCATGACAGCCTTCAAAAAGTGAGAGTATAAATATGACATTGAAATGTCGGTCTCGGGTCTCCACGACAACCCCAAAGTGGTCTTACTAGTGACTTCAGCACACGACTGCTCTCCTCTGTCTCCAAGAATTATGACCGCTTGGCCAACACTCAAAATAATTCCATTATGTACATGACAGGAGAAAGGTTTTTGACAAATAGCCTGTTATTTCTTTAAATTGAGCCACTTCCAAAACCTTACGATGTTTTTGTGAATGGCTCGATGCGAGGTCGTAACATTTGTTAGAACTCCAGACAGGGATTTTTATTTCTTTTTTTGTTTGAATGAAAACTGACCTTTATCTCCTTGTTGTTGTGATTCAGAAGTGGTCTTGACAGATTTGGCGGGTCTGTCTGGCTAGAGTCAAATGACACACTGTTTCCTGATGTTGTCTTGGACATGGTCCAGCGCAGATGATGCTAGCTTGATGGACGTCATCTGTCCCAGTATGATAGCAAGGAGGATACAAGGGAAAAGGAATCATTGAAATGGAATCGATGACTGTTCTGTTACCTGTATTTGCCATACAGTGCACTCCACGGTTATAGTGATCAACCGCTTATATTGATCAGCTTGACCTGCACAAATGTGATCACTCTGCAGAGTGCACTTACTGCACTGTATTAGTTAAGTGCTTTGGTCATCTTTGTGCAGTAATGTGTGCTTAGAGAGCTGAAAGTCAGTGAGCGTACTCCGAAGGGTTGACATTTTAGGCAATAAAAATGTATTCCCGTCCTCCATATCTCTTAGTCAGCCTCAGCCCAAGACTCTTGCCTTGCCTGATATTGTACAATGTATTGTGACAGACTGGCATATTGGATGACATCTTTGAATTGCAAAAGTATTTGCTGCTAGCCGTGAACAGTTCTGAAAGACAACTCTCTGCAAATACTCTTTAAATTGCCTCTTCGATGCAGCAATCTCTATGTATGACCTGCACTACATTGCAGGTCAATCTCCATTTCTGACCAGGTCTGACTGGCTGTGTTGCAGGTCAGGTGTGGGATATGACCTCTATTAGCCCTTTAAATGAGCTCAGATCTTCTGCCAGTGACCCATGTAGTGTCCGTGTCAAATCCCATGATAGGTTCAGGAATTCCGAGATAAGAATTAGGAAAGACTCCACGGGACCCCTTATACCCAATCAACCTTACAGGGTGCTATTTAATAGATTCATGCTATAGAATGGATTGATTCATGCATATCATATTTTCCCCAATGAGGATAGTACAGCAGGCCAATAATTTGACTGGAGATATGTGCTTTCCATATTGATGTGATAGGCTATGTATGAATACATGTATATCTGTGTACAGTCGTGGCCAAAAGTTTTGAGAATGACACAAATATACATTTTCACAAAGTCTCCTGCCTCAGTTTGTATGATGGCAATTTGCATATACTCCAGAATGTTATGAAGAGTGATCAGATGAATTGCAATTAATTGCAAAGTCCCTCTTTGCCATGCAAATGAACTGAATCCCCCAAAAACAATTCCACTGCATTTCAGCCCTGCCACAAAAGGACCAGCTGACATCATGTCAGTGATTCTCTCGTTAACACAGGTGTGAGTGTTGACGAGGACAAGGCTGGAGATCACTCTGTCATGCTGATTGAGTTCGAATAACAGACTGGAAGCTTCAAAAGGAGAGTGGTGCTTGGAAGGAGGGTGGTGCATTGTTCTTCCTCTGTAAACCATGTTTACCTGCAAGGAAACACGTGCTGTTTATGATTACTTTGCACAAACAGAGCTTCACAGGCAAGGATATTGCTGCCAATAAGATTGCACCTAAATCAACCATTTATCAGACCATCATGAACTTCAAGGAGAGCGGTTCAATTGTTGTGAAGAAGGCTTCAGGGCACCCAAGAAAGTCCAGCAAGCGCCAGGACCACCTCCTAAAGTTGATTTAGCTGCGGGTTCGGGGCACCACCAGTACAGAGCTTGCTCAGGAATGGCAGCAGGCAGGTGTGAGTGCATCTGCGATTAATCGGAATTTGGCCACGATTTGGCCACATTCTTTAATATTTTTTTACACTTTTATTTAACTAGGCAACTCAGTTAAGAACACATTCTTATTTTCAATGATGGCCTAGGAACGGTGGATTAACTGCCTCGTTCAGGGGCAGAACGACAGATTTTTACCTTGTCAGCTCGGGGGATTCAATCTTGCAACCTTACAGTTAACAAGTTCAACGCTCTAACCACCTGATTACATTGCACTCCACGAGGAGACTGCCTGTTACGCAAATGCAGTAAGCCAAGGTAAGTTGCTAGGTAGCATTAAACTTATCTTATAAAAAACAATCAATCAATCAATCATCATCACTAGTTAACTACACATGGTTGATGATATTACTAGTTTATCTAGCGTGTCCTGCGTTGCATATAATCGATGCGGTGCGTATTGTTTCTCCAATGTGTACCTAACCATAAACATCAATGCCTTTCTTAAAATC
Source organism: Oncorhynchus keta (assembly GCF_023373465.1). Taxonomy (NCBI): domain Eukaryota; kingdom Metazoa; phylum Chordata; class Actinopteri; order Salmoniformes; family Salmonidae; genus Oncorhynchus; species Oncorhynchus keta. The sequence goes on along the minus strand of NC_068440.1, from coordinate 19,068,323 downwards.
AATACACAGAATTATATATTTTTAAACCTACATATTTAGCTAAAAGAAATCCAGGTTAACAGGCAATATTAACCAGGTAAAATTGTGTCACTTCTCTTGCGTTCATTGCACACAGAGTCAGTGTATATGCAACAGTTTGGGCCGCCTAATTTGCCAGAATTGTACGTAATTATGACATAACATTGAAGGTTGTGCAATGTAACAGGAATATTTAGATTTATGGATGCCATCCGTTAGATAAAATACGGAACGGTTCCGTATTTCACTGAAAGAATAAACGTTTTCTTGTTTTCGAGATGATAGTTTCCGGATTCAGCCATATTAATGACCTAAGGCTCGTATTTCTGTGTGTTATCATGTTATAACTAAGTCTATGATTTGATAGAGCAGTCTGACTGAGCAATGGTAGGCAGCAGCAGGCTCATAAGCATTCATTCAAACAGCACTTTCGTGCATTTGCCAGCAGCTATTTATGACTTCAAGCCTGTCAACTCCCGAGATTAGGCTCGTGTAACCGATGTGAAATGGCTAGCTAGTTAGCCGGGTGCGCGCTTGATTTTATAGATGTATTATATTAAGTTAAAATAAGTGTTCATTCAGTATTGTCATTATTACAAATAAATAAAACAATGTCAGATTAATCGGTATTGGCTGTTTTTGGTCCTCCATTAATCAGTATCCATATCGGTCGACCTCTAATCTGCATGCACAGTGAGGCGAAGACTTTTGGAGGATGGCCTGGTGTCAAGAAGGGCAGAAAATAAGCCTATTCTCTCCAGGAAAAACATCAGGGACAGATTGATATTCTGAAAAAGGTACAAGGATTGGACTGCTGAGGACTGGGGTAAAGTCATTTTCTCTGATGAATCCCCTTTCCGTTTGCTTGGGGCATCCGGAAAAAAACTTCTCTGGAGAAGACAATGTGAGTGCTACCATCAGTCCTGTGTCATGCCAACAGTAAAGCATCCTGAGGCCATTCTTGTGTGGGGTTGCTTCTCAGCCAAGGGAGTGGGCACACTCACAATTTTGCCTAAGAACACAGCCATGAATAAAGAATGGTACCAACACATCCTCTGAGAACTTCTCCCAACCATCCAGGAACAGTTTAGTGACAAACAACGCCTTTTCCAGCATGATGGAGCACCTTACCATAAGGCAAAAGTGGTAACTAAGTGGCTCAGGGAACAAAACATCAATATTTTGAGTCCATGGCCAGGAAACTCCCTAGACCTTAATCCCATTGAGAACTTGTGGCCAATCCTCAAGAGGCGGGGGGACAAACAAAAATTCTGACAAACTCCAAGCATTGATTATGCAAGAATGGGCGGCCATCAGTCAGGATGTGGCCCAGAAGTTTATTGACAGCATGCCAGGGCGGATTGCAGAGGTCTTGAAAAAGAAGGGTCAACACTGAAAATATTGACTCTTTGCATCAACTTCATGTAATTGTCAATAAAAGTCTTTGACACTTATGAAATGCTTGTAATTATACTTCAGTATTCCATAGTAACATCTGACAAAAATATCTAAAGACACTGAGGCAGCAAACTGTACAGTGCCTTGCAAAAGTATTCATCCCCCTTGGCGTTTTTCCTATTTTGTTGCATTACAACCTGTAATTTAAACTTTTATTTGGATTTCATGTAATGGACATACACAAAATAGTCCAAATTGGTGAAGGGAAATAAAAAAAATAAAAAATAAACATCTAGTGGAAGCCCTAGGAAGTGCAACTTCATTCATATCTCAATGGGATTTCAATAGGAACTGTGTTGAAAATCTACCAACCAAGATTTCTCACTTCCTGTTTGGAAGGTTTTTGCCAACCATATGAGTTCTGTTATACTCACAGACATCATTCAAACAGTTTTAGAAACTTCAGAGCGTTTTCTATCCAATACTAATATTACTATGCATATATTAGCAACTGAGACTGAAGAGCAGGCCGTTTACTCTGGGCACCTTATTCATCCAAGCTACTCAATACTGCCCCCCAGCCATAAGAAGTTTAAACAGAGAGTCTGGGAACATCAAACAAGTGGAGGGAATGGAACCATATTTCGGTAATAGAACCAGTTGGAAATATTCGTTGGTACTTAATGAATATGATGTCAGTTCAGTTATGACTGATGACAGGACAACCTAAACTGTATCTGGGAAAGTCTACACATTATAGTTATCAGATTCACATGGAATAGTTGTGCAATTCAAATGTTTGAATCTAAAATTATTGGTGAAAAGATTCAATGTAATCTTAGCTTCCAAATGAGAGATTTGGGTTTTCATAAGGTTAGGGCTCTGGTCTATCAGTGGCCCGCTCATGTGAAGAGACATGGGCTATAAACTATGAAAGACACCCTTCTCCCTCCACTATATAAGCCCTTGACGAAAATGTAACCTCCTTTTCCGGGTACATTAGGATGATGATCCGATGTCAGAAGGATTCAGGTAATAACTACATAACGAAGCCAACCTCAGCATGAGCTTTGGTTGCGAATGGTATGAACTTTGAACTCTTATTCGCTACAGAAGTGATACCTCCTAGCCGTTGAGTTAGCAGCGGCCGCTGTAAACGTGGGCTAGGGAAGGACGGACAGAGTATCCCGTCTACCAGACAACAACAACGCTACAATGTTTCCCGTTCACCACCGGAGACACTCTTCAAAGGACAAAGACTTAGTTAGGCAACATGGCCTTCTATCTACCACCAACCTATTGAAGCGTAGCTCAGAGTAAATATTTATTGCATTTTCCTTTTCCAAATGGGCGGTAATTTAGAATGCATAAGATTCTGTATTTACGATAGAGTAGCTGCCTACGGCCCAATAGAGACATCGCTTCTCCCTTTGTTCTTCAGTCTTCCCGCTCTTTCACTTAAACCCAACCCCCTTTTGTTTGTGTAACCAGCTGTCATATATGTTCCGTCTGCTAGGGACGTTTTCCTTCATGACATCATTTTTAATCAATGTATGATTCATTCTGTTTATATGTAATTCTGTGTGATTCGTTGGGTATTTAGTAAATAAATAATTAAACCCAATTTTGTATTGCTTATTCAACTTGTTAGCCAGGGTTCGTGAAGACCAAGAATTTACAACTTTCAGATGAGACTGAAATAAGGTGACGATTAATATTGACTGCAATTGATGTAAAATATTACTAGGTCTTTAAGAGTTTATTCGGAAGATAACTGCTCTATAAATATTATTTTGTGGTTCCCCGACATTCTAGTTAATTACATTTACATGATTAGCTCAATCAGGTAATATTAATTACAGAGAAAGGATTTTATAGAATAGCATGTCATATCACTTAATCCGGCATAGCCAAAGGCACGACACCTCACTACCCTCTGGAGAGCCTTACGGTTGTGAGCGAAGCAGTTGCCTTACCAGGCGGTGATGCAGCCTGACAGGATACTCACGATTGTGCATCTATAAAAGTTTGTGTGTTTTTGGTGACAAGCCGAATTTCTTCAGCCTCCTGAGGTTGAAGAGGCGCTGCTGAGCCTTCTTCACCACAATGTCTGTGTGGGTGAACCATTTCAGTTTGTCCGTGATGTGTACGCTGTGGATAGGGGGCTGCTCCCTCTGCTGTCTCCTGAAGTCCACGATCATCTCCTTTGTTTTGTTGACATTGAGTGTGAGGTTATTTTCCTGACACCATACTCCGAGTGCCCTCACCTCCTCCCTGTAGGCCGTCTCGTCGTTGTTGGTAATCAAGCCTATCACTGTAGTGTCATCTGCAAACTTGATGATTGAGTTGGAGGCGTGCAGGGCCACGCAGTCATGGGTGAACAGGGAGTACAGGAGAAGGCTGAGAACGCACCCTTGTGGGGCCCTGATAGAGGAAAATATAGTTTAGATGATCAATTATGTATACATTAATGATTAGAACCATTCATGCTAATACTATTATGTTATGATTTGAAAAGTATGGGTTCTTAATTGTACTGTTACTGAAAATGTAAGCAGAAATGAATTGTGTCTGTGTCTCCTGGGAAAGTTTTAAGGAGGGATAAGATAGTTTTTCAAACAGATAAGAATGTTTTGGTTGGATTCCATTAGTAGAGAGAAGTATATCCTTTAGGCAGGTTGGAATGTAGTTTATGAGGGGAGTGAAACTATCTCCAGGACCGAATACTACGCCATTGTAAGGCTGGGAGAGGGGGTGTAACTGATGACGTCATTTTATGTCTTCTTTAGATTTAAAATGTAATGTTCTTTGTATTTTGGGTCAGTACTCATCAAGAATAAATGCTGAACTTGTTTTTAAGACTGGTCTCTTGCTAATTCATGCAAATGATAAACTTACAACTTATCATGAATTAGAAATGAGTGCGAATTTAATTGGTTTTGGCAATAAAACATAAGGGAATTTAAAATTCCTCTATCAGGCCCCAGTGTTGAGGATCAGCGGGGTGGAGATGTTGTTCCCTACCCTCACCACCTGGGGTGGCCCGTCAGGAAGCCCTGGGCCCAGTTGCACGGTGCGGGGTCAAGACCCAGGGTCTCGAGCTTAATGACGAGTTTGGAGGGTACTATGGTGTTAATTGCTGAGCTGTAGTCGATAAACAGCATTCTTACATAGGTATTCCTCTTGTCCAGATGGGTTAGGGCAGTGTGCAGTGTGATTGCGATTGCGATTGCGTCGTCTGTGGACCTATTGGGGCGGTAAGCAAATTGGAGTGGGTCTAGAGTGTCAGGTAGGGGGGAGGTGATATGGTCCTTGACTAGTCTTTCAAAGCACTTCATGATGACGGAAGTGAGTGCTATGTGGCGATAGTCATTTAGCTCAGTTACCTTCGCTTTCTTGGGAACAGGAACAATGGTGGCCCTCTTGAAGCATGTGGGAACAGCAGACTGGGATAAGGATTGATTGAATATGTCCGTAAACACACCAGCCAGTTGGTCTGAGCATGCTCTGAGAAAGCGATTGGGGATGCCTTCTGGGCCGGCAGCCTCGCAAGGGTTAACACGTTTAAATGTTTTACTCACGTTGGCTGCAGTGAAGGAGAGCCCGCAGGTTTTGGTAGCGGGCCCTGTCAGTGGCACTGTGTTGTCCTCAAAGCGAGCAAAGAAGTTGTTAAGTTTGTCTAGGAGCAAGACATCATGGTCCGTGACGGGGCTTGTTTTCCTTTTGTAGTCCGTGATTGACTATAGACCCTGCCACATACCTCTCGTGTCTGAGCTGTTGAATTGCGACTCTTTGTCTCTATACTGACGCTTAGCTTGTTTGATTGCCTTCAGGAGGGAATAGCTACACTGTTTGTATTTGGTCATGTTTCCGGTCACCTTGCCCTGATTAATAGCAGTGGTTCACGCTTTCAGTTTTGCGCAAATGCTGCCATCAATCCACGGTTTCTGGTTAGGACATGTTTTAATAGATGCTGTGGGTACAACAGCACCGATGCACTTGCTAAGAAACTCGCTCACCGAATCAGCGTATTCATCAATGTTATTGTCCGATGCTATGCAGAACATATCCCAGTCCAGGTGATCGAAGCAATCTTGAAGCGTGGAATCCGATTGTTCTGACATGCATTGAACAGGCCTGAGCACGGGCGCTTCCTGTTTTAGTTTCTGTCTATAGGCTGGGAGCAACAAAATGGAGTCATGGTCAGATTTTACAAAAAGAGGGCGGGAGAGGGCTTTATATGCATCGCGGAAGTTAGAATAACAATGATCCAGGGTTTTTCCAGCCCGGGCCACGCATTCGATATGCTCAAATTTAGGGAGCCTTGTTTTCAGATTAGCCTTGTTAAATCCCCAAGCTACAATAAATGCAGCCTCAGGATATGTGGATTCCAGTTTACATAGAGTCAAATGTAGTTCTTTCAGGGCCGTCGATGTGTCTGATTGGGGCGGGAGATACATGACTGTGATTATGATCGAAGATAATTATCTTGGTAGACAATGCGGTCGGCATTCGATTGTAAAATCTGGTGCAACCAATTACCTTCAGAAGTCACATAATTAGTTAATTTGCACACAGGTGTCACACGATTTGTCACATGATCTCAGTATATATACACCTGTTCTGAAAGGCCCCAGAGTCTGCAACACCGCTAAGCAAGGGGCACCACCAAGCAAGCCGCACTATGAAGACCAAGGAGCTCTCCAAACAGGTCAGGTACAAAGTTGTGGAGAAGTACAGATCAGGGTTGGGTTATAAAAAAATATCATAAACTTTGAACATCGCACTGAGCACCCTTTAAATCCAATATTTAAAAAATGGAAAGAATATGGCACCACAACAAACCTGCCAAGAGAGAGCTGCCCACCAAAACTCACGGACCAGGCAAGGAGGGTATTAATCAGAGAGGCAACAAAGAGGCCAAAGATAACCCTGAAGGAGCTGCAAAGCCTCACAGCGGAGATTGGAGTATCTGTCCATAGGACCACTCTAAGCCGTACACTTCACAGAGCTGGCCTTTATGGAAGAGTGGCCAGAAAAAAGCCATTGCTTAAAGAAAAAAAAGAAGCAAGCACGTTTGGTGTTCGCCAAAAGGCACGTGGGAGACTCCCCAAAAATATGGAAGAAGGTGCTCTGGTCAGATGAGACTAAAATTGAGCTTTTTGGCCATCAAGGAAAACGCTATGTCTGGCTCAAACCCAACACCTCTCATCACCCTGAGAGCACCATCCCCACAGTGAAGCATCGTGGTGGCAGCATCATGCTGTGGGGATGTTTTTCATCGGCAGGGACTGGGAAACTGGTCAGAATTGAAGGAATGATGGATGGCGCTAAATACAGAGATATTCTTGAGGGAAACCAGTTTCAGTCTTCCAGAGATTTGACACTGGGACGGAGGTTCACCTTCCAGCAGGACAATGACCCTAAGCATACTGCTAAAGCAACACTCGAGTGGTTTAAAGGGAAACATTGAATTGTCTTGGAATGGCCTAGTCAAAGCCCAGAACTCAATCCAATTGAGAATCTGTGGTATGACTTAAGATTGCTGTACACCAGCAGAACCCATCCAACTTGAAGGAGCTGGAGCAGTTTTGCCTTGAAGAATGGGCAAAAATCCTAGTGGCTAGATGTGCCAAGCTTATAGAGACATCCATGGGGGGTGAATAGTTATGCATGCTCAAGTTTTACATTTTTTGTTTTATTTCTTGTTTGTTTCACAATTACAATATTTAGCATTTTCAAAGTGGTAGGTGTGTTGTGTAAATGAAATGATACAAAGTCCCCCCAAAAACTATTTTAGCTCCAGGTTGTAAGGCAACAAAATAGAAAAATGCCATGGGGGTGAATACTTTCACAAGCCACTGTATTTCCTTATTAATTCAATGGAATTGACTATTGAAAATCATCAGTAGGCATAGGTTTGCCAGAGTAATGGATTCAATGAAGGGGAATGGAAAGGTGAGATCTTTGATATGTCTAAAGCAGTGGTTCTCTGGGTGTACCTGGCCTAGCCACACGGGGTACTTAGGAAGACATAAGCCAATTGAACATTTGCACATCAGGGGTAATTTGAACATGTGATTAGGGGTACAGTAACCAGGAACCACTAGTGTGGATAGATAGATGAACACTTAATTGATCCACATCAGGAATGTCATTGTGTTAATTATCTTTTCATTTCTCCTCTGTGTAGAACTACAGCGACATGAAGAACTGTGTCTAAATGTTGTCAGAGGGGGGATCTCAAACTGTTCCAGGACGAGCAGGTGGGACAACTGTATGACCTGATGAGTCCACCAAGCCCAACAGACAATTTGCCATCCAGGGGGACGGATTCAAGAAGTGAAGAAGTAGACGGGATACTCCCATACTGAACAGAGAGGGCGGTGGTGCATCTCAATATTTTAAAGTGGCTCTTTTCCTTGTCTACTCTCCTTAATCTACTCAATTTTTTAATTGGACCTGTATTTTTACAGGACAGGTTAGTCTCATTTAGTCACTTAGTCAGAGAGACGTTTCATTTCACATAGTGGACACCCCACAGATTATGTCTAATTCATCAGTGTAGATGAAGGAAAGGCGATGAGGAAAGAAGACACTTCAGACCAGGGGTTGGCAACAAGTGGAATAATCTGGCCCGCGATGGATTTAATTTTTGCCCAAAACATTTTAGTCAAGTTAAGGATTTTCGTTTTCTGTGAGAAAAGTCAAGAATCACCAGGAATTCAGCTAAACATTGTTTTAATCCAGGAAATCTGTTCACCAAGTATTCCCACAAATACAAAGAGAGACATACGTGATGGTGTCTCAATGTAATCCAGGTATGATTGCTATTTTCAAATACAATCTGTTTTTGGGCTTGCTTTTGATACATTTTCAGTGTACAAATTATTAAAATTATGTTCCGGCCCCTGGCCATCCGCTCTGACAATGATCGGCCTGCGGTTGAATCTAGTTGCCTGCCCTGCTTTAGGCTATTGAGATGGGAACAAGCGAGAAGGTTAAGAGGTGTGTGGCTCAGACTCGCAGCAGAATCTGAGGCACTCTGGCTGGGATACCTCAGAAGAAACTAGGCTGCTGGATCCTGAGAGGACCTAAAAGGGTTACTAAACTGTAACACTAGTTGCATCCCACATAGCACTATATTCATTAAATAGTCAAGTACTTTTGACCAGGACCCATGGGCACTATACAGTGCATTCGGAAAGTATTCAGACCCCTTGACTTTTTCCACATTTTGTTATGTTACAGCCTTATTCTAAAATAAGCCTTATTCTAAAATTGATTACATTTTTTCCTCATCAATCTACGCACAATACCTTATTTACATAAATATGCAGACCCTTTTCTATGAGACTTGATATTGAGCTCAGGTGCATCCTGATTCCATTGATCATCCTTGAAATGTTTCTACAACTTGATTGGAGTCCACCTGTGGTCAATTCAATTGATTGGACATGATTTGGAAAGGCACACACCTGTCTATATACGGTCCCACAATTGACAGTGCACATCAGAGTAAAAACCAAGCTATGAGGTCGAACGAATTGTCTGTACAGCTCTGAGACAGGATTGTGTCGAGGCACAGATCTGGGGAAGGGTACCAAAAAATGTCTGCAGCATTGCAGGTCCCCAAGAACACAGTGGCCTCCATCTTTTTTAAATAGAAGAAGTTTGGAACAACCAAGAGTCTTCCTAGAGCTGGATGACTGGCCAAACTGAGCAATCAGGGGAGAATGGCCTTGGCCAGGGACCCAATGGTCACTCTGACAGAGCTCCAGAGTTCCTCTGTGGAGATGGGAGAACCTTCCAGAAGGACAACCATCTCTGGAGCACTCCACCAATCAGGCCTTTATGGTGGCCAGACGGAAGCCACTCCTCAGTAAAAGGCACATGACAGCCCACTTTTTTCAAGTTTGCCAAAAGGCACCTAAAGGACTCTCAGACCATGAGAAACAAGATGCTCTGGTCTGATGAGATTGAAGATTGAACTCTTTGGCCTGAATGCCTAGCGTCACGTCTGGAGGAAACCTGGCACCGTCCCTACGGTGAAGCTTTCCTTTCCTTCCAGTTCTCTGCTGCCAATGACTGGAACGAATTGCAGAAATCCCTGAAGCTGGAGACTTATATCTCCCTCACTAACTTTAAGCATCAGCTGTCAGAGCAGCTTACCGATCATTGCACCTGTACATAGCCCATCTGTATAAAGCCCACCAAACTACCTCATCCCCATTTTATTTATTTTTCTGCTCCTTTACAACCTAGTATCTCTTCTTGCACATTCATCTTCTGCACACTCCAGTGTTTAATTGCTAAATTGTAAATATTTCACCACTATGGTCCATTTATTGCCTTACCTCCCTAATCTTACTACATTTGCACACACTGTATATAGACTTTTCTATTGTGTTATTGACTGTACGTTTGTTTATCCCATGTGTAACTCTGTGTTGTTTGTGTCACACTGCTTTGCTTTATCTTGGCCAGGTCGCAGTTGTAATTGAGAACATGTTCTCAACTGGCCTACCTGGTTAAATAAAGGTGAAATAAAAACATTTAAATGGTGGTGGCAGCATTATGTTGTAGTGATGCTTTTCAGCGGCAGGGACTGGGTGACTATTCAGGCTTGAGGGAAAAATGAACAGAGCAAAGTACAAATAGATCCTTGATGAAAACCTGCTCAGGACCTCAGACTGGGGGAAGGTTCACCTTCCAACAGGACAACGACACTACGGACACAGTCAAGACAATGCAGGACTGGCTTCAGGAAAGTCTCTGAATGTCCTTGAGTGGCCCAGCCAGAACATGGACTTGAACCCAATTTAAACATCTCGGGAGACACCTGAAAATAGATATGCAGTGACCTTCTCCATCCAACCTGACAGAGCTTGAGAGGATCTGCAGAGAAGAGTGGGAGAAACTCCCCAAATACAGGTGTGCCAAGCTTGTAGCATCATACCCAAGAAGACTCGAGAATGTAATCGCTGCCAAAGGTGCTTCAACAATGTCAGTTTTTGCTTTGTCATTATGGGATATTGTTTGTAGATGGATGGGGGGGGAAACTATTTAATACATTTTAGAGTTAAGGCTGTAACTTAACAAAATGTGGAAAAAGTCAAGGGTCTGAATACTTTCCGAATGTGCTGTATGGAATAGGGGGCCATTTTGGTAGCAGCCACTGTCAGTAATTAGCTTCATGGGAAACTTCTCACCGGAGCGTGAAGCAGTGCTCATGTCTCGATATAGAGACGAAGACAAAGACACTAGCATAGAGAGATTATGCATCTTTCCTCTCCAAAGATGCGAAGAATAATAAAACTGTTGAATCAATAACGCCAGCTTTGTTCGCTCCCCCTGCATAATCTGATCCATTGTCAGGGAATTATGTGTTCCTCTGTCTTTGTTTGTGTGTGTTTGTTTCATTGTCGGTCATGTGGAAATATGAACATGTCTCCCCTCACGTAGCACCGAACGCTAGGAACCAAGATAAAGGGAGTGAAGGCAATGTGACATAAGTGATTGTGCATCAACAAATGTGATATTGCTCAAAAGCTCACACTATTTATTCTACAATGAAGAGCCATTTGTATGTCATTGCACTTCACAATTATTTTTTGATAAACAAATATACAGTGTACATTGCATCAGGCAGACACTGAATGGTACATGACAGAATGAATGGCTGTTGTCAACAAGATGGATAGTGGACACAGCCTGCTGTTACCAAATGGATCATTCATGTTTTGCTTGATCAAATTGCAATAGGACTGAGGCTGTAGTACCTTCCGGTGTCAGTCTGGAACAAGAATATCAAATCAAATCAAATCAAATGTATTTATATAGCCCTTCGTACATCAGCTGATATCTCAAAGTGCTGTACAGAAACCCAGCCTAAAACCCCAAACAGCAAGCAATGCAGGTGTAGAAGCACGGTGGCTAGGAAAAACTCCCTAGAAAGGCCAAAACCTAGGAAGAAACCTAGAGAGGAACCAGGCTATGTGGGGTGGCCAGTCCTCTTCTGGCTGTGCCGGGTGGAGATTATAACAGAACATGGCCAAGATGTTCAAATGTTCATAAATGACCAGCATGGTCGAATAATAATAAGGCAGAACAGTTGAAACTGGAGCAGCAGCATGGCCAGGTGGACTGGGGACAGCAAGGAGTCATCATGTCAGGTAGTCCTGGGGCATGGTCCTAGGGCTCAGAAAGAAAGAAGGAGAGAATTAGAGAATGCACACTTAGATTCACACAGGACACCGAATAGGACAGGAGAAGTACTCCAGATATAACAAACTGACCCTAGCCCCCCGACACAAACTACTGCAGCATAAATATTGGAGGCTGAGACAGGAGGGGTCAGGAGACACTGTGGCCCCATCCGAGGAAACCCCCGGACAGGGCCAAACAGGAATAGATACAATGGAATAGATACAAGGTTTTTTGGTTGCTAGAATATTGTTTTATCTTTAATATTCCATCTGACATTCCATCCTGTTTGTCATTTAGTATATTGCTTGGTCAGCCCTTTAATCTTGGTTTTCATATTACAGTATGATGTGCTCAGTCTTACACATTGATGGCCCACTGCTCTGGTCTATAGTGTATGGCTGTACTGTCTCACACACCTGAAGCACAATACTTTCCCTCATTGCTTCATTTTAATTCATTAAATTGTTTAGTTCTCCGCACCTTTTGCTCACTCAGTGGGAGGTACAGTTGAAGTTGGAAGTTTACATCCACCTTGGCCAAATACATTTAAACTCAGTTTTTCACAATTCTTGACATTTAATCCTAGTAACAATTCCCTGTCTTAGGTCAGTTAGGATCACCACTTTATTTTAAGAATGTGAAATGTCAGAATAATAGAAGAGAATGATTTATTTCAGCTTTTATTTCTTTCATCACATTCCCAGTGGGTCAGAAGTTTACATACACTCAATTAGTATTTCGTAGCATTGCCTTTAAATTGTTTCACTTGGGTCAAACGTTTTGGGTAGTCTTCCACAAGCTTCCCACAATAAGTTGGGTGAATTTCCTGTCGACAGAGCTGGTGTAACTGAGTCAGGTTTGTAGGCCTCCTTGCTCGCACACACTTTTTCAGTTCTTTCCACACATTTTCTCTAGGATTGAGGTCAGGGCTTCGTGATGGCCACACCTTGACTTTGTTGTCCTTAAGCCATTTTGCCATAACTTTGGAAGTATGTTTGGGGTCATTGTCCATTTGGAAGACCCATTTACGACCAAGCTTTAACTTCCTGACTGATGTCTTGAGATGTTGCTTTAATATATCCACATAATTTTCCTCCCACATGATGCCATCTGTTTTGTGAAGTGCGCCTGTCCCTCCTGCAGCAAAGCAACTCCACAACATGATGCTGCCACCCCCGTGCTTCACGGTTGGGATGGTGTTCTTCGGCTTGCAAGCCTCCCCCTTTTTCCTCCAAACATAACCATGATCATTATGGCCAAACAGTTCTATTTTTGTTTCATCAGACCAGAGGACATTTCTCCAACAAGTACAATCTAAGTCCCCATGTGCAGTTACAAACCGTAGTCTGGCTTTTTTATGGAGGTTTTGGAGTAGTGGCTTCTACCTTGCTGAGCGACCTTTCAGGTAATGTCGATATAGAACTCGTTTTACTGAGGATATAAATAATTGTTATCTTCACATGGTCCTTTACTGTTGTTCTGGGATTGATTTCCACTTGTCGCACCAAAGTACCTTCATCTCTAGGAGACAGAACACATCTCCTTCCTGAGTGATATGACGGCTGCGTGGTTCCATGGTGTTTATACTTGTATACTATTGTTTGTATAGATGAACGTGGTACCTTCAGGCATTTGGAAATTGCTCCCAAGGATGAACCAGACTTGTTGATGTCAAGCAAAGAGGCACTGAGTTTGAAGGTAGGCCTTGAAATACATCCACAGGTACACCTCCAATTGACTCAAATTATGAGAAGCTTCTAAAGCTATGACATAATTTTCTGGAATTTTCCAAGCTGTTTAAAGGCACAGTCAACTGAGTGTAAACTTCTGACCCACTGGAATTGTGATACAGTGAAATATTTTCTCGGTATATCAACTATTGGAAAAATGACTTGTGTCATGCGCAAAGTAGATGTCCTAACCGACTTGCCAAAACTATAGTTTGTTAACAAGAAATTTGTGGAGTGGTTGAAAAACTAGTTTTAATGACTCCAACCTAAGTGTATGTAACCTTCCAACTTCAACTATAGGTATCAATACGTCTTAAAGATCACACCCTGCTGAGGAAACGCAAACTGACACACACACATAATGTGACACACACATACACACGCACGCCATAAAGAGCAGCGCTCTTTACTTTAACAAGATTCACACACTGAGGGAGTGGGGGGTAGATCGATACGGAACCAGACAGCAGGGACATGTCACCTGGCTCTGAGCAGTTCTGACAAGCCAGGGGATTAGGAGGTGAGAGGAGCGGCGTATTGGGTAATCTCCCTCTCTCTCTCTGTCTGTTTGTCTGTGAGCACTGGGAGAGGAGGAAAAGAGGGATAAACCAGGCTTGTTCTCTGTCAACTTTTCAGACACACTGCTGCTGCTTCTACTGTAGAGAGGAGAAAAGAGGGAGGAGAGGATCCTAGAATAAAGAGACAGAAATCAATGGCCCCAGTACAGCTTTATTTGCTGTCTTTATGTGAGCAGAATGTATAGTATGGAATGTTCCCTTTAACCCCACTCGCCGCTTGCACTGGTCAATTCCGGTCAATGTGGTAATACTAACATCTTAATGAGACCAATAGATACCCAGAGCACAGACAAACAAGGACGCTCCTGCATCATGATCCCATAGTTTAGAAGCATCGTGATACTGGAGTTAAATGGCAATGGTGGAGGAAGACTGGATCAAAAACCGACCTGGATCAAATATGTCAAATAGGAGACTGGCCATGATTCAAGCCAACACAGATCAACAGCCTGTGCATGGAGATTGATGTGGATATCCCCTTTAAAAGTACACCGCAATGCACAGCTTGTTTATCCGAGTTGGTTGGAATCCCAGCCCCCGTGTCAAAAAGAGAAATGTGTCTTCTTCTCTATGGATTTCCAGTTCTTAGTCCATTTATGTACTGTATCTCATACATTTTCCCCTATAGCATCCATTAGTATGGTGTGTCTAATCTACCACCGTGATAGAGGCTATGTATCGATATGAGAGCTAGACCGGAAGTAAAGAGACCAACTTGCTCTTAGTCTCACATCAGAATTACAGTGAATTCAGAAAGTATTCAGACCCCTTGACCTTTGTTTTTGTTACGTTACTTATTCTAAAGGGGTTACATTACCTTTTTTTCATCAATCTACACACAATATCTCATAATTACAAAATTAAAATATTTGTTATTTTAGTTAAATGTATTTTTTTTTAAACGTAAATATCACATTTACATAAGTATTCAGACCCTTTACTTAGTACTTTGTTGAATCACCTGCAGCGATTACAGCCTCAAGCATTCTTGGGTATGACACTACAAGCTTGGCACACCTGTATTTGGGGAGTTTCTCCCACTCTTCTCTGCAGATCCTCTCAAGCTGGGTGGGGAGCGTCGCTGCACAGTTATTTTCAGGTCTCTCCAGAGATGTTAGATCGGGTTCAAGTCCTGGCTCTGGCTGGGCCACTCAAGGACATTCAGAGACTTGTCCCAAAGCCACTCCTACATTGTGTTGGCTATGTGTTTAGGGTTGTTGTCCTGTTGGAAGGTGAACCTTCACCCCAATCTTGGTTTCATCAGACCAGAAAGTCTTGTTTCTCATGGTCTCAGAGTCTTTAGATGCCTTTTGGCAAACTACAAGCGGGCTGTCATATGTACTTTAATGAGGAGTGGCTTCCGTCTGGCCACTCTACCATAAATGCCTGATTGGTGGAGTGCTGCAGAGATGGTTGTCCTTCTGGAAGGTTTGTCCATCTCCACAGAGGAGCTCTGGATGTCTGTCAGAGTGACCATTGGGTCATTGCTCACCTCCCTGACCAAGGCCCTTCTCCCCCGATTGCTCAGTTTGGCTGGGCGGCCAGCTCTAGGAAGAGTCTTGGTGGTTCCGAATGTCTTCCATTTAAGAATGATCGAGGCCACTGTGTTCTTGGAGACCTTCAGTGCTGCAGAATTTTTTTGGTACCCTTCCCCAGATCTGTGCCACGACATAATCCTGTCTCGGAGCTCTACGGACAATTAATTTGACCTCAGGCTTGGTTTATGCTCTGACATGCACTGTCAACTGTGGGACCTTGTATAGACAGGTGTGTGCCTTTCCAAATCATGTCAGATAAATTGAATTTACCACAGGTGGACTCCAATCAAGTTATAGAAACATTTCAAGGATGATCAATGGAAACAGGATGCAACTGAGCTCAATTTGGAGTCTCATAGCAAAGGATCTGAATTCTTATGTAAATATGTTATTTCTGGTTGTCGCTTTGTCATTATGGGTTACTGTCTGTGTGAGTGTTTGTG
>NC_068440.1:18682409-18687409 GCF_023373465.1 Oncorhynchus keta | reverse complement strand
TAACGCGCGTGTGTGACTGTGTTAAGGTGTGCACAAGTGTTTATCGTTCTGTTTGACTGTGAACTTTATCCATAAAAAAGTTAAACTATCGCCCCCCAAAACGCTGCATAAATACATCTTTAATTGTATTCCTCCATATGTCGTCACTGACAGTTCAGAGAAAACAACGACTATATGACTTTCACAGTTCAGAAAATAAAGGAAACACTAACGTCTCTGTCCTTGTTCACTTCACAGTCAAAGAAAGAGGCAGACAGACAGACGGACAGACAGACGGACAGACAGACGGACGGACGGACGGACAGAGCGAGAAAGGCCTTTAGAATTTAATTGAGAGCGAGAAAGAGACAGAGACAGAAAAAGAGAGAGACAGAGAGAGTGAGAGAGAGACACAGAGAGAGAGTGACAGAGAGACAGAGAGAGACCGAGAGAGTGAGAGTGACAGAGAGAGAGAGTGACAGAGAGAGTGAGAGAGAGGGATAGAGAGACAGAGAGAGAGAGAGTGACAGAGAGAGTGAGAGAGACACAGAGAGAGAGAGTGACAGAGAGACAGAGAGAGACACACAGAGAGAGTGACAGAGAGAGTGAGAGTGACAGAGAGAGAGAGTGACAGAGAGAGTAAGAGAGAGACACAGAGAGAGAGGGATAGAGAGACAGAGAGAGACACACAGAGAGAGTGACAGAGAGACAGAGAGAGAACACATAGACACACATCTCACATCTCACTGACAACACACACTACTACTGTACTGTGTGTCACTGACAATACACACTATTGTACTCTGTGTCACTGACAATACCTACTACTGTAGTGTGTGTCACTGACAATACCTACTACTGTAGTGTGTGTCACTGACAACACATACTACTGTACTATGTGAAACTGACAATACATACTACTGTACTGTGTGTCACTGACAATCCCTTCCACTGTACGTACTGTGTGTCACTGACAATATATAGTACTGTACTGTGTGTCACTGACAATCCTTACTACTGTACGTACGGTGTGTCACTGACAATCCCTACTACTGTACGTACGGTGTGTCACTGACAATACATAGTACTGTACTGTGTGTCACTGACAATACATAGTACTGTACTGTGTGTCACTGAGAATACATAGTACTGTACTGTGTGTCACTGACAATACATAGTACTGTACTGTGTGTCACTGACAATACATAGTACTGTACTGTGTGTCACTGAGAATACATAGTACTGTACTGTGTGTCACTGACAATACATAGTACTGTACTGTGTGTCACTGACAATACATAGTACTGTACTGTGTGTCGCTTCTGACAGGTGGAGGGATGGAGATGGAGGGATGGGGATGGAGGGATGGGGATGGAGGGATGGAGATGGAGGGATGGGATGGAGGGATGGGGATGGAGGGATGGAGATGGAGGGATGGAGATGGAGGGATGAGGATGGAGATGGAGATGGAGATGGAGGGATGGAGATGGAGGGATGGAGATGGGGGGATGGAGATGGAGGGAGGGGGATGGAGGGATGAGGATGGAGGGACGGGGGGATGGAGATGGAGGGATGGAGATGGAAGGATGTGGATGGAGGGATGGAGATGTAGGTATGAGGATGGGGGATGGAAGGATGGGACGGGGATGGAGGGACGGGAGATGGAGGGATGGGGATGGAGGATGGAGATGGAGGGAGAGATGGAGATGGAGGGATGGGGATGGAGGGATGGAGATGGAGGGATGAGGATGGAGATGGAGGGATGGGGGGAGGATGGGGCTGGAGGATGGAGATGGAGGGATGGGAGAGATGGAGGGATGGAGATGGAGGGATGGAGATGGAGGGATGGGGCTGGAGATGGAGGGATGGAGATGGAGGGATGGGGATGGAGGGATGGGGATGGAGGGATGGGGATGGAAGGATGGGGATTGAGGGATGGAGGGATGGGGATGGAGGGATGGAGATGGAGGGATGGGGATGGAAGGATGGGGATGGAGGGATGGGGATGGAGGATGGGGATGGAGGGATGGGAGATGGAGGGATGAGAGATGGAGGGGAGATGGAGGGATGGGGCTGGAGATGGAGGGATGGAGATGGAGGGATGGGGATGGAGGGATGGGGATGGAGGGATGGGGATGGAAGGATGGGGATTGAGGGATGGAGGGATGGGGATGGAGGGATGGAGATGGAGGGATGGGGATGGAGGGATGGGGATGGAGGATGGGGATGGAGGGATGGGGATGGAGGGATTGAGATGGAGGGATGGGGATGGAGGGATTGAGATGGAGGGACGGGGATGGAGGGATGGAGGGATGGAGATGGAGGGATGGGGATGGAGGGATGGGGATGGAAGGATGGGGATTGAGGGATGGAGGGATGGGGATGGAGGGATTGAGATGGAGGGATGGGGATGGAGGGATGGAGATGGAGGGATGGGGATGGAGATGGAGGGATGGGGATGGAGGGATGGGGATGGAGGGATGGGGATGGAGGGATGGAGATGGAGGGATGGAGATGGAGGGATGGGGATGGAGGGATGGAGATGGAGGGATGGAGATGGAGGGATGAGAATGGAGGGATGGGGATGGAGGGATGGGGATGGAGGGATGGGGATGGAGGGATGGGGATGGAGGGATGGGGATGGAGGGATGGGGATGGAGGGATGGGGATGGAGGGATGGGGATGGAGGGGTGAGGATGGAGGGATGGAGGGATGGAGATGGAGGGATGGGGATGGAGATGGAGGGATGGAGGGATGGGGATGGAGATGGAGGGATGGAGGGATGGGGGATGGAGATGGAGGGATGGGGATGGAGATGGAGGGATGGGGATGGGGGATGGGGATGGAGGGATGGGGATGGAGGGATGGGGATGGAGGGATGGGGATGGAGGGATGGGGATGGGGGGATGGGGATGGAGGGATGGGGATGGAGGGATGGGGATGGAGGGATGGGGATGGAGGGATGGGGATGGAGGGATGGGGATGGATGGGGATGGAGGGGTGAGGATGGAGGGATGGAGGGATGGAGGGATGGGGATGGAGATGGAGGGATGGGGATGGAGGGATGGGGATGGAGGGATGGGGATGGAGGGATGGGGATGGAGGGATGGGGATGGAGGGATGGAGATGGAGGGATGGAGATGGAGGGATGGGGATGGAGGGATGGGGATGGAGGGATGGGGATGGA
The DNA here is from genome assembly GCF_023373465.1 of Oncorhynchus keta. Taxonomy (NCBI): domain Eukaryota; kingdom Metazoa; phylum Chordata; class Actinopteri; order Salmoniformes; family Salmonidae; genus Oncorhynchus; species Oncorhynchus keta. Next base: position 18,684,243 of record NC_068440.1, on the reverse strand, counting down.
GGGATGGAGATGGAGGGATGGAGATGGAGGGATGGGGATGGAGGGATGGAGATGGAGGTATGGGGATGGAGGGATGAGGATGGAGGGATGGGGGGGATGGAGATGGAGGGATGGAGATGGAAGGATGTGGATGGAGGGATGGAGATGGAGGTATGAGGATGGGGGATGGAAGGATGGGATGGGGATGGAGGGATGGAGATGGAGGGATGGGGATGGAGGGATGGAGATGGAGGGATGGAGATGGAGGGATGAGGATGGAGGGATGGAGATGGAGGGATGGAGATGGAGGGATGGGGATGGAGGGATGGGGATGGAGGGATGAGGATGGAGGGATGGAGATGGAGGGATGGAGATGGAGGGATGAGGATGGAGATGGAGGGATGGAGATGGAGGGATGGAGATGGAGGGATGGAGATGGAGGGATGGGGCTGGAGGGATGGGGATGGAGGGATGGGGATGGAAGGATGGGGATTGAGGGATGGAGGGATGGGGATGGAGGGATTGAGATGGAGGGATGGGGATGGAGTTGGAGGGATGGAGGGATGGAGATGGAGGGATGGGGATGGAGGGATGGGGCTGGAGGGATGGGGCTGGGGATGGAAATGGAGGGATGGGGATGGAGGGATGGAGATGGAGGGATGGGGATGGAGATGGAGGGATGGAGATGGAGGGATGGGAATGGAGGGATGGGGATGGAGGGATGGGGATGGAGGGGTGAGGATGGAGGGATGGAGATGGAGGGATGGGGATGGAGATGGAGGGATGGAGATGGAGGGATGGGGATGGAGGGATGGGGATGGAGGGATGGAGATGGAGGGATGGGGATGGAGGGATGGGGATGGAGGGATGGAGATGGAGGGATGGAGATAGAGGGATGGAGATGGAGGGATGGAGGGATGGATAGATTCGGGGATGAAGACGAAGTCTCTGATATTAAAGCCACTCATCTTGTTCCTCCCATGGGCGAAGAATGGAGGAGGGGAGAGGGAGGAAGAGGTAGATTCACAGTTTGATTCCCTCTCCTTCCCAATCCCCCTCTCACACTGCAATCTCAGTCAATTACCTCAGTCCTATAATTCAATAGAGCTGAACAAGGAAGTGGCCTGGGAGTTCTAATTTCCTTTAAAGGCATTTATCCAAACAAATTAGACAAGTTGCGACGTTAGTAAATAAGCTGCCAGTGTAGAAACCGACGCTCTGTATTCCTCACTGGCCGGAGTGTGTGTATGTGTAAACATTACAAAAGAATAAAAGACTTCTGGCAGTATTATTATCCAGTACCTGTGAAGGATAATGACAGTAGAGTATAGCAGTAATGATGTAGCTCATAGTCAATGGTTGACTGGGCTATATAACACACCCACACATAACCAACCACCCCCTCCCATACACACACACACTTCTCCTCCTTGAAGCTGAGGGCCACATATCACTAATGTTTTATTTTGTCTTTTAAAGTGCCAGGGCCATTTTTCATCACCATCACTGTCAATGAAGCCTTATTCATTGTCACGCCTTAAGCCCTCTCACTCACCCTCTCTCTCTCCACACTATCTCCCCTCACCCAGCAGTGAACTCCTAAATCACCCAGGACTAGGATTGGAATATTTCACCACATAATTGGAGCTTTAACCTAATCTACGGCGCTGAGAGAGAGAAAGCGAGAGGGGGAGAGAGAGAGCTGAGGAGGAGAGAGAGAAAGCGAGAGGGGGAGAGAGAGAGCTGAGGAGGAGAGAGAGAAAGCGAGAGGGGGAGAGAGAGAGCTGAGGAGCAGAGAGAGAGAAAGCGAGAGGGGGAGAGAGAGAGGGAGAGAGAGAGAGCTGAGGAGCAGAGA
>NC_068440.1:18604909-18677409 GCF_023373465.1 Oncorhynchus keta | reverse complement strand
TGGATGTTCCTAACCAACATGGTCTGGTACCAACATTATGGATGTTCCTAACCAACATGGTCTGGTACCAACATTATGGATGTTCCTAACCAACAACCAACATTATGGATGTTCTAACCAACATGGTCTGGTACCAACATTATGGATGTTCCTAACCAACATGGTCTGGTACCAACATTATGGATGTTCCTAACCAACAGGGTCTGGTACCAACATTATGGATGTTCCTAACCAACATGGTCTGGTACCAACATTATGGATGTTCCTAACCAACATGGTCTGGTACCAACATTATGGATGTTCCTAACCAACAGGGTCTGGTACCAACATTATGGATGTTCCTAACCAACATGGTCTGGTACCAACATTATGGATGTTCCTAACCAACATGGTCTGGTACCAACACTGGTCTGGTACCAACATTATGGATGTTCCTAACCAACAGGGTCTGGTACCAACATTATGGATGTTCCTAACCAACATGGTCTGGTACCAACATTATGGATGTTCCTAACCAACATGGTCTGGTACCAACATTATGGATGTTCCTAACCAACATGGTCTGGTACCAACATTATGGATGTTCCTAACCAACATGGTCTGGTACCAACATTATGGATGTTCCTAACCAACATGGTCTGGTACCAACATTATGGATGTTCCTAACCAACAGGGTCTGGTACCAACATTATGGATGTTCCTAACCAACATGGTCTGGTACCAACATTATGGATGTTCCTAACCAACATGGTCTGGTACCAACATTATGGATGTTCCTAACCAACATGGTCTGGTACCAACATTATGGATGTTCCTAACCAACATGGTCTGGTACCAACATTATGGATGTTCCTAACCAACATGGTCTGGTACCAACATTATGGATGTTCCTAACCAACATGGTCTGGTACCAACATTATGGATGTTCCTAACCAACATGGTCTGGTACCAACATTATGGATGTTCCTAACCAACATGGTCTGATACCAACATTATGGATGTTCCTAACCAACAGGGTCTGGTACCAACATTATGGATTATCCTAACCAACATGGTCTGGTACCAACATTATGGATGTTCCTAACCAACATGGTCTGATACCAACATTATGGATGTTCCTAACCAACATGGTCTGATACCAACATTATGGATGTTCCTAACCAACAGGGTCTGGTACCAACATTATGGATGTTCCTAACCAACATGGTCTGGTACCAACATTATGGATGTTCCTAACCAACATGGTCTGGTACCAACATTATGGATGTTCCTAACCAACATGGTCTGGTACCAACATTATGGATGTTCCTAACCAACATGGTCTGGTACCAACATTATGGATGTTCCTAACCAACATGGTCTGGTACCAACATTATGGATGTTCCTAACCAACATGGTCTGGTACCAACATTATGGATGTTCCTAACCAACATGGTCTGGTACCAACATTATGGATGTTCCTAACCAACATGGTCTGGTACCAACATTATGGAGTTCTGTTCAATCCGTATCGCAGAAGTTCAGCATTACAGTGTGATTTAAAGGCGTTAGCAGAGACTGCATTATGAATGGTCTATCCCCTGGTTGTAGAACAGACATTATGAATGGTCTATCCCCTGGTTGTAGAACAGACATTATGAATGGTCTATCCCCTGGTTGTAGAACAGACATTATGAATGGTCTATCCCCTGGTTGTAGAACAGACATTATGAATGGTCTATCCCCTGGTTGTAGAACAGACATTATGAATGGTCTATCCCCTGGTTGTAGAACAGACATTATGAATGGTCTATCCCCTGGTTGTAGAACAGACATTATGAATGGTCTATCCCCTGGTTGTAGAACAGACCTGGTTGTAGAACAGACATTATGAATGGTCTATCCCCTGGTTGTAGAACAGACATTATGAATGGTCTATCTATCCCCTGGTTGTAGAACAGACATTATGAATGGTCTATCTATAGAACAGACATTATGAATGGTCCCTGGTTGTAGAACAGACATTATGAATGGTCTATCCCCTGGTTGTAGAACAGACATTATGAATGGTCTATCCCCTGGTTGTAGAACAGACATTATGAATGTGCAAACAAACATCTGATCTGTAGAAGTGTATACTACATACATGCTCACAAGGTAACGTAGTAGAGATTTCTGACAATAATATTGAGTAGAATAATGCACAGATAAATCCAAGATGGAGTAGCAGTAAGATGTGTTTGTTTTTGTCCCGTGTAAATATTATTATTTTTCTTCTTTTTTTGTATACATTTCAATATATTTCAATCTCTTTTTTTCCATTTTCGGATTAAATCTACCTTCCTGCAACCCCCCTCACCCAATGTGGTAAGGATCTGCTATTTTTGTAGACCTTATAACTAGACACTTCATCAGAAGCTAGCCATCAAAAGTTATCTAGCTAATTAGCTACTAGCTATTTAGTCATTGTTAGCCTCTGTTAGCGGTCTTTACCTTAAGCTCAGACAGCAGCCGCTTTAGCCCTGATATCCCGGATAATACCTGCCAGTCTGCACAGCACGACATCAGCCCTGAGCACATCAGACTGCTTTTTTCCATTACATCACTGGATTCCTGCCGCAAGCTCTGGACCATTACACCGGATCATCGCAGCTGTTGTTGGTCCATCTGCTAGCCCCGGCCCGCTAGCTTCCTGAACCCTGTGTCTCCCACTGGCCTAGCGTAGTAATCGACTACCAAACGGCTCCCTGTTTCATCTATTGCTGCTCATTGGAACCCATGATCACTCGGCTACACAGCTGATGCCTGCTGGACTGTTCATTAACACGGTACATCATTTTGGTTATCTGTCGGCCGCAGCCTCGAACTCAGGCCCTGTGTGTAGCTAACTGACCTTCTCTGCCCATTCATCGCCATTTACCCGTTGTTGATGTCTTAGCTGTGTACCTGTTGTTGTCTTACCTGTTGTTGTCTTAGCTCTCCCAATCAACACCTGTGATTGCTTTATGCCTCTCTCTAATGTCAATATGCCTTGTACACTGTTGTTTAGGGCAGCTCTCATTGTTTTATTGTGTTGTGGAACCCCTAGTCCCGCTCAACATGCCTCAGATAGCCCCCTTGTCCCACCCCGCACACATGCGGAGACCGCACCTAGCTTAACTGGCGCCTCCAGATATGCAACATCCTCACTCAATGCCTAGGTTTACCTCCACTGTACTCACACCCTACCATGCCCTTGTCTGTACATTATTCCCTGAATCTATCCTACCGCGCCTAGAAGTCTGCTCCTTTTACTCTGTTCCGAACGCACTAGACGACCAGTTCTTATAGCCTTTAACTGTACCCTCATCCTACTCCTCCTCTGTTCCTCTTTGTGATGTAGAGGTTAACCCAGGCCCTGTGTGTCCCCAAGCGCTCTCATTTGTTGACTTCTGTAACTGTAAAAGCCTTGGTTTCATGCATGTTAACATCAGAAGCCTCCTCCCTAAGTTTGCTTTATTCACTGCCCTAGCACACTCCCCAAACACTGATGTCCTAGTCCTATTTGTTTATCCCATGTGTAACTATGTGTTGTTGTTTTTGTCGCACTGCTTTGCTTTATCCTGGCCAAGTCGCAATTGTAAAGGAGAACTTACCAACTTACCAGCCTACCTGGTTAATTAAAAAAAGGTGAAGTAAACTAAAAACAAATAGGCTGGAAGCAGCACAGGCTCAGCAGCAGAGCACAGTACCACTGTGCAGTTGTGGAACCTATCAAGGCTCTCTAAAGACTAGCGCAGAATGTCTATCTTCTCATGACACTCTCCAGATATTGATCATCAGTTGACATGAAGAACCTGCCCTAAAGACTGCTCCTAACCTCCTTTGATTGTCATGGATTTCCATTCTAAATCTATCCAACTGTCCTGGAATTGCACGGACAGGAGAGGTTATTGAGTTGTGTTGGGGAGGATTTATCTTATAATTGAGTTCTGGCGACTGCATTAGAGGGGGATTTGCAGTACAGTACGATGGATCGATTTCCTTTGTGGGCTCCGCCAGTCAGAAGTACACTATCACACAAAATGAAACAGACAGTGTGTCAACAGAGGGTTAGAGATGCATGCTTGTGGTGTGCGTCAGTGGGACATGGAGACAATAATCTATCGATGTCTGAGTTAGTCAGACCTCACTACACTGACATTGATGCAAACTGTGCCTGGAGAGTTAACTACAACTAAATATAAGTGTGTCTGTGTGCATGCTAATCTCCTGTGGTTGTGCCCTTGAGCAAACTTCTAAACTGCACAATGGCTGACCCTGGCTTCCAACCTTTCAGGGTCTGTGTGAGATTTTCTCGAGGGGTTGAGTTACGAATTTCTGTGATCTGAAAATGTCAATATCCTGTAGTATACTTCTATTCTATTTTCTGTGTGTCTGTGTGTCTGTGTGTCTGTGTGTCTGTCTGTCTGTCTGTCTGTCTGTCTGTCTGTCTGTCTGTCTGTCTGTGTGTGTGTGTGTGTGTGTGTGTGTGTGTGTGTGTGTGTGTGTGTGTGTGTGTGTGTGTGTGTGTGTGTGTGTGTGTGTGTGTGTGTGTGTGTGTGTGTGTGTGTGTGTGTGTGTCTGTGTGCTACAGTACTAACCGTGGTGTATTTCCCCAGCTGGCAGAGCGATGGGAAGGTCTCCTGATGAGCCTTGCGTATCTTCTCTATGATGGCCTCTTGTTCTGCACTCAGCTCGTAGTTCTCTGTCAGCTCTGGCTTGGGACTCTCCTTCTTCTTCTTATTGCGGTCGTTCCGGACAGCTGAGAGAGGGGAAAAGAAAGGAATGAGAAAAGGTTAACTAACAAATGTCAACAATAAAAAGTTAATTGAAGCCTAAAAAGCATCCTACACATTTTGGACATATCAACCATTCAGCACAGTGTTGGCATTAGGCTGCATTTGTATTTGTATTTATTATGGATCCCCATTAGTTCCTGCAAAAGCAGCAGCTACTCTTCCTGGGGTCCAGCAAACTGAAGGCAGTTATTAGTGAGCTACTCATATTCACAACGTGTGTGATTTAAGATGTGAGTTGTCTGGAATTGCACACTGTACTAAAATATACAACACCACTTACGACAAGGAGACTGAGTCCATGCAGTAACTTTCTTCTGCCATGACAACTGTGTATTTAAGCACACAGTATCTATCTTCAGCACCACCAGCCACAGAACACAAATGGTTAAACTCTCTGTCACTCAGTCTTTCTCTGTCAGCTTAGTGTCATCACTGCACAAGATTAAAGCGACAATATGTAACTTTTTGGGCAACCTGACCAAATGTACATAGAAACGTTATAGATTTGTCATTCTAATTGAAAGCAAGTCTAAGAAGCGGTAGATCTGTTCCATGTGCACCATTTCTATGCTTCCCACTCTTAAGTTTAGTTTTAAACTTTTGGTTTGGTACACCAGCTTCAAACAGCCGTAAATACAATATTTTAGGTTATTTAAAATATATTTCACAGCAGTTTAGATGGTACAATGATTCTCTACACTATACTTGCTTGTTTTGTCACATAAACTGACATTTTAGCAACCAGAAAATGGAGGAGGGATTTTTGCATAGTTCATCATCAAAGTGTATAAAAAAAGTCAGCTAGAGCTTCAGAACAACAGTGTTTAATTTGGCCAGGCGTTATCTCAACACGATGAAAGAGGCTGATCTTCTGACGGCCCTGGCATCGTCTCGGAGTAGCGTCCACTGGTGATTGCTGTGGCAACCCCGAGGGCAGTTCCATGTGAAGGCGTGTTTATGTGTGGAGGCTGTTGGGATTCGGTGTGCGTTTGTGTGCGTTCTGACAAAGAAGGTTAAGATGCTCCTTTCCTTCCTCATCTTCTCTCATTCAATAAGAGAGCAGGAGAGAATCAGCAACATCAAGGTCACCTCTCTAACCACTGAGGCACGTACATGGAGAGAGAGTCAGAGACACTCAGAGAGAGAGACAGAGACACTCAGAGAGAGAGACAGAGAGCAGAATTAGGCCGATACTCGTTAATTAACAAAATCCAGAAAAGAGCCGTTCAATTCTACAACCACCTAAAAGGAAGTGATTCCCAAACCTTCCATAACAAAGCCATCCCCTACAGAGAAGAGTCCCCTAATAAAGTTGGTCCTGGGACTCAAACAGACCCCATAGAGCCCCTGGACAGCAACACAACTAAACCCAACCAAATCTTGAGAAAACAAATAGATAATTACTTGACACATTGGAAAGAATGAACAAAAAACAGAGCAAACTAGAATGCTATTTGGCCCTAAACAGAGAGTACATAGTGGTAGAAAACCTGACCACTGTGACTGACCCAAACTTAAGGAAAGCTTTGACTCAGTGAGCATTGCTATTAAGAAAGGCCACTGTAGGCAGACCTGGCTCTCAAGAGAAGACAGGCAATGTGCACACTGCCCACAATATTAGGTGGAAACTAAGCTACACTTCCTAACCTCCTGCCAAATGTATGACCATATTAGATACACATATTTCCCTCAGATTATACAGCTCCACAAAGAATGCGAAAACAAACCCAATTTTGATAAATGCCTATATCTAATACCACAGTGTGCCATCACAGCAGCAATATTTATGACGTGTTGCCACAAGAGAAGGGCAACCAGTGAAGAACAATCACCACTGTAAATACAACCCATATTTATGTTTATTTATTTTACCATTTCTGCTTCAACTATTTGCACATCTTTACAACACTGTATATATACATATTTGTAATGTCTTTATTATTTTGGAACTTCTGTGAGTGTAATGTTTACTGTACATTGTTATTGTTTACTTCACTTTAGTTTATTATCTACTTCAATTGCAATGTTAACATATGTTTCCCATTCCAATAAAGCCCTTAAATTGAATTGAGAGAGAGAGAGAGAGAGAAAGACAAAGAGAGAGAGAGAGACAAAGAGAGAAAGGCACAAAGAGAGAAAGACACAAAGAGAGAGAAACAGTAAAAGAGAAGTGGGGAGAGAGAGAGAGAAAGTAAAAGAGAAGGGGGGAGAGAGAGAGAAACAGTAAAAGAAAAGGGAGAGAGAGAGAGAGACAGTAAAAGAGAAGGGGGGAGAGAGAGAGAGACAGTAAAAGAGAAGGGGGAGAGAGAGAGAGAGACAGTAAAAGAGAAGGGGGAGAGAGAGAGAGACAGTAAAAGAGAAGGGGGGAGAGAGAGAGAGACAGTAAAAGAGAAGGGGGAGAGAGAGAGAGACAGTAAAAGAGAAGGGGGAGAGAGAGAGAGAAACAGTAAAAGAGAAGGGGGGAGAGAGAGAGACCGTAAAAGAGAAGGGGGGAGAGAAAGAGAGAGACCGTAAAAGAGAAGGGGGGAGAGAGAGAGAGAGACCGTAAAGAGAAGGGGGGAGAGAGAGAGAAACAGTAAAAGAGAAGGGGGAGAGAAAGAGAGAGACCGTAAAAGAGAAGGGGGGAGAGAGAGAGAGAGACCGTAAAAGAGAAGGGGGAGAGAAAGAGAGACCGTAAAAGAGAAGGGGGGAGAGAAAGAGAGAGACCGTAAAAGAGAAGGGGAGAGAGAGAGAGAAACAGTAAAAGAGAAGGGGGAGAGAAAGAGACAGACCGTAAAAGAGAAGGGGGAGAGAGAGAGAGAGACCGTAAAAGAGAAGGGGGGAAAGAGAGAGACCGTAAAAGAGAAGGGGGGAGAGAGACAGTAAAAGAGAAGGGGGAGAGAGAGAAACAGTAAAAGAGAAGGGGGAGAGAGACAGACAGTAAAAGAGAAGGGGGAGAGAGAGAGAGACAGTAAAAGAGAAGGGGAGAGAGAGAAGACAGTAAAAGAGAAAGAGAGAGACAGAAAAGAGAAAAAGAGAAGGGGAGAGAGAGAGACAGTAAAAGAGAAGGGGGGAGAGAGAGAGACAGTAAAAGAGAAGGGGGAGAGAGAGAGAGACAGTAAAAGAGAAGGGGGAGAGAGAGAGAGACAGTAAAAGAGAAGGGGAGAGAGAGAGAAAGAAAAGAAAGAGAGAGGTAAAGAGAAGGGGAGAGAGAGAGAGACAGTAAAAGAGAAGGGGGAGAGAGAGAGACAGTAAAAAGAGAAGGGGGGAGAGAGAGAGACAGTAAAAGAGAAGGGGAGAGAGAGAGAGACAGTAAAAAAAGAGAAGGGGAGAGAGAGAGAGAGACAGTAAAAGAGAAGAGAGAGAGAAACAGTAAAAGAGAAGGGGGAGAGAGAGAGAGACAGTAAAAGAGAAGGGGGGGGAGAGAGAGAGTAAAAGAGAAGGGGTAAAGAGACGTAAAAGGGAGAGAGAGAGAGACAGTAAAAGAGAAGGGGGAGAGAGAGAGAGAAAGTAAAAGAGAAGAGAGAGAGAGAAGAACAGTAAAAGAGAGGGGAGAGAAGAGAGAGACTGTAAAAGAGAAGGGGGAGAGAGAGAGAAACAGTAAAAGAGAAGGGGAAGAGAAGACAGTAAAAGAGAAGGGGGAGAGAGAGAGAGACAGTAAAAGAGAAGGGGGGAGAGAGAGAGGAGACAGTAAAAGAGAAGGGGAGAGAGAGAAACAGTAAAAGAGAAGGGGGAGAGAGAGAGAGACAGTAAAAGAGAAGGGGAGAGAGAGAGAGAGACAGTAAAAGAGAAGGGGGAGAGAGAGAGAGTAAAAAGAGAAAGAGAAGGGTAAAAGAGAAGAGAGAGAGAAACAGTAAAAGAGAAGGGGAAACAGTAAAAGAGAGAGAGAGAGACAGTAAAAGAGAAGGGGGAGAGAGAGAGAGACAGTAAAAGAGAAGGGGGAGAGAGAGAGAGACAGTAAAAGAGAAGGGGGAGAGAGAGAGAGACAGTAAAAGAGAAGGGGGAGAGAGAGAGAGACAGTAAAAGAGAAGGGGGAGAGAGAGAGAGACAGTAAAAAAGAGAAGGGGGTAAAAAGAGAAGAGAGAGACAGTAAAAGTAAAGAGAAGGGGGGAGAGAGAGAGACAGTAAAAGAGAAGGGGAGAGAGAAGAGACAGTAAAAGAGAAGGGGAGAAGGGAGACAGTAAAAGAGAAGAGAGAGAGAGACAGTAAAAAGGAAAAGAGAGAGAGAGGGTAAAGAGAAGGGGGAGAGAGAGAGAGACAGTAAAAAGAGAAGGGGGAGAGAGAGAGAGACAGTAAAAGAGAAGGGGGAGAGTAAAGAGAAGGGGGAGAGAAGACAGTAAAAGAGAAGGGGAGAGAGAGAGACAGACAGTAAAAGAGAAGGGGGAGAGAGAGAGGTAAAAGAGAAGGGGGAGAGAGAGAGAGACAGTAAAAGAGAAGGGGGAGAAAGAGAGAAACAGTAAAAGAGAAGGGGGGAGAGAGAGAGAGACAGTAAAAGAGAAGGGGAGAGAGAGAGAGACAGTAAAAGAGAGGGGGGGAGAGAGAGAGAGAGTAAAAAAGAAGGGGAGAGAGAGAGACAGAAAAAGAGAAGGGGGGAGAGAGAGAGAACAGTAAAAGAGAAGGGGAGGAGGGGGAGAGAGAGAGACAGTAAAAGAGAAGGGGGAGAGAGAGAGACAGTAAAAGAGAAGGGGAGAGAGAGAGAGACAGTAAAAGAGAAGGGGGGAGAGAGAGAGAGACAGTAAAAGAGAAGGGGAGAGAGAGAGACAAACAAAGAGAAGGGGGATCAGAAAAGAGACAGTAAAAGAGAAGGAGAGAGAAGAGAGACAGTAAAAGAGAAGGGGGAGAGAGAGAGAAACAGTAAAAGAGAAGGGGGAGAGAGAGAGAGACAGTAAAAGAGAAGGGGAGAGAGAGAGAGACAGTAAAAGAGAAGGGGGAGAGAGAGAGAGACAGTAAAAGAGAAGGGGGGAGAGAGAGAGAAACAGTAAAAGAGAAGGGGGAGAGAGAGAGAGACAGTAAAAAAGACTGTAAAAAGAAGAGGAGAAACAGTAAAAGAGAAGGGGAGAGAAGAGAGAGTAAAAAGAGAAGGGGAGAGAGAGAGACAGTAAAAGAGAAGGGGGAGAGAGAGAGAAACAGTAAAAGAGAAGGGGGAGAGAAAGAGAGAGAAGTAAAAGAGGGGGGAGAGAGAGAGAGAGACCGTAAAGAGAAGGGAGAGAGAGAGAGAAACAGTAAAAGAGAAGGGGGAGAGAGAGAAACAGTAAAAAGAGAAGGAGAGAGAACAGTAAAAGAGAAGGGGGAGAGAGAGAAACAGTAAAAGAGAAGGGAGAGAGAGAAACAGTAAAAGAGAAGGGGGAGAGAGAGAGACAGTAAAAGAGAAGGGGGAGAGAGAGAGAGACAGTAAAAGAGAAGGGGGAGAGAGAGAGAGACAGTAAAAGAGAAGGGGAGAGAGAGAGAGAACAGTAAAAAGAGAAGGGGGAGAGAGAGAGAGACAGTAAAAGAGAAGGGGGAGAGAGAGAGAGAGACAGTAAAAGAGAAGGGGGGGAGAGAGAGAGAGACAGTAAAAGAGAAGGGGGAGAGAGAGAGAAACAGTAAAAGAGAAGGGGGAGAGAGAGAGAAACAGTAAAAGAGAAGGGGGAGAGAGAGAGAGAGACAGTAAAAGAGAAGGGGAGAGAGAGAGAAACAGTAAAAGAGAAGGGGGGAGAGAGAGAGAAACAGTAAAAGAGAAGGGGAGAGAGAGAGAAACAGTAAAAGAGAAGGGGGGAGAGAGAGAGAGACAACAGTAAAAGAGAAGGGGGAGAGAGAGAGAGAAACAGTAAAAGAGAAGGGGAGAGAGAGAGAGACAGTAAAAGAGAAGGGGGAGAGAGAGAGAGACAGTAAAAGAGAAGGGGGAGGAGAGAGAGAAACAGTAAAAGAGAAGGGGGAGAGAGAGAGAAACAGTAAAAGAGAAGGGGGAGAGAGAGAGAAACAGTAAAAGAGAAGGGGAGAGAGAGAGAAACAGTAAAAGAGAAGGGGAGAGAGAGAGAGACAGTAAAAGAGAAGGGGAGAGAGAGAGAAACAGTAAAGAGAAGGGGGAGAGAGAGAAGAGAGACAGTAAAAGAGAAGGGGGAGAGAGAGAGAACAGTAAAAGAAAGGGGGAGAGAGAGAGAGACAGTAAAAGAGAAGGGGGAGAGAGAGAAACAGTAAAAAAAGAGAAGAGAGAGAGAGAGAGACAGTAAAAGAGAAGGGGGAGAGAGAGAGAGACAGTAAAAGAGAAGGGAGAGAGAGAGAGACAGTAAAAGAGAAGGGAGAGAGAGAGAGAAACAGTAAAAAGAAGGGGAGAGAGAGAGAGACAGTAAAAGAGAAGGGGGAGAGAGAGAGACAGTAAAAGAGAAGGGGGAGAGAGAGAGACAGTAAAGAGAAGGGGGGTAAAAGAGAAGGGGGGAGAGAGAGAGAAACAGTAAAAGAGAAGGGGGAGAGAGAGAGAGAAACAGTAAAAGAAGAGAGGGGAGAGACAGTAAAGAGAGAGAGAGAATGATAAAAGAGAAGGGGGAGAGAGAGAGAAACAGTAAAAGAGAAGGGGAGAGAGAGAGAAACAGTAAAAAGAGAAGGGGAGAGAGAGAGACAGTAAAAGAGAAGGGAGAGAGAGAAACAGTAAAAGAGAAGGGGGAGAGAGAGAGACAGTAAAAGAGAAGGGGGGAGAGAGAGACAGCAAAAGAGAAGGGAGAGAGAGAGAAACAGTAAAAGAGAAGGGGGAAAGAGAGAGAGAGAGAAACAGTAAAAGAGAAGGGGAGAGAGAGAGACAGTAAAAGAGAAGGGGGAGAGAGAGAAAACAGTAAAAGAGAAGGGGAGAGAGAGACAGTAAAAGAGAAGGGGGAGAGAGAGAGAGACAGTAAAAGAGAAGGGGGAGAGAGAGAACAGTAAAAGAGAAGGGAGAGAGAGAGAGCAAAAACCGTAAAAAAAGAAGAAGAGAAAAGAGAGAGAGAGAAACAGCAAAAGAGAAGGGGGAGAGAGAGAAACAGTAAAAGAGAAGGGGAGAGAGAGAGAAACAGTAAAAGAGAAGGGGGAGAGAGAGAGAAACAGTAAAAGAGAAGGGGAGAGAGAGAGAACAGTAAAAAGAGAAGGGGGAGAGAAAGAGAGAGACAGTAAAAGAGAAGGGAGAGAGAGAGACAGTAAAAGAGAAGGGGGAGAGAGAGAAACAGTAAAAGAGAAGGGAGAGAAAGAGAGAGAGACAGTAAAAGAGAAGGGGGGAGAGAGAGAGAAACAGTAAAAGAGAGGGGGGAGAGAGAGAGAACAGTAAAAGAGAAGGGGGAGAGAGAGAGAGACAGTAAAAGAGAAGGGGGAGAGAGAGAGAGACAGTAAAAGAGAAGGGGAGAGAGAGAGAGAAACAGTAAAAGAGAAGGAGGAGAGAGAGAGACTGTAAAAGAGAAGGGGGAGAGAGAGAGAAGACAGTAAAAGAGAAGGGGGGAAAGAAGAGACAGTAAAAGAGAAGGGAGAGAGAGAGAGAAACAGTAAAAGAGAAGGGGAGAGAGAGAGAGTAAAAACAGTAAAAGAGAGACAGTAAAAGAGAGAGAGAGAGAGACAGTAAAAGAGAAGGGGAGAGAGAGAGAGACAGTAAAAGAGAAGGGGGAGAGAGAGAGAGAAACAGTAAAAGAGAAGGGAGAGAGAGAGAAACAGTAAAAGAGAAGGGGAGAGAGAGAGAGACAGTAAAAGAGAAGGGAGAGAGAGAGAGAGACAGTAAAAGAGAAGGGGAGAGAGAGACAGTAAAAAGAAGAGGAGAGAAGACAGTAAAAGAGAAGGGGGAGAGAGAGAGACAGTAAAAGAGAAGGGAGAGAGAGACAGAAAAGAGAAGAGAGAGAAACAGTAAAAGAGAAGGAGAGAAACAGTAAAAGAGAAGGGGAGAGAGAGAAACAGTAAAAGAGAAGGGGAGAGAGAGAGAAACAGTAAAAGAGAAGGGGAGAGAGAGAGAAGACAGTAAAAGAGAAGGGGGAGAGAGAGAAGAGACAGTAAAAGAGAAGGGAGAGAGAGAGAACAGTAAAAAGAGAAGGGGAGAGAGAGAGAGAGACAGTAAAAGAGAAGGGGGAAACAGAGAGAAACAGTAAAAGAGAAGGGAGGAGAGAGAGAAACAGTAAAAGAGAAGGGGGGAGAGAGAGAGAAACAGTAAAGAGAAGGGGGAGAGAGAGAGAGGACAGTAAAAGAAGAGAGAGAGAGACAGTAAAAGAGAGAGAGAGACAGTAAAAAGAAGAGAGAGAGAAACAGTAAAAGAGAAGGGGGAGAGAGAGAGAAACAGTAAAAGAGAAGGGGGAGAGAGAGAGACAGTAAAAGAGAAGGGGGAGAGAGAGAGAAACAGTAAAAGAGAAGGGGAGAGAGAGAGAACAGTAAAAGAGAAGGGGGAGAGAGAGAAACAGTAAAAGAGAAGGGGGAGAGAGAGAGAAACAGTAAAAGAGAAGGGGGAGAGAGAGAGAGAAAAGTAAAAAGAAGGGGAGAGAGAGAGACAAAAAGATAGCTGGGGAGAGAAACAGTAAAAGAGAAGGGGGAGAGAGAGAGACAGAGGGGAGAGAGAAACAGTAAAAGAAGAAGGGGTAAAAGAGAGAGAGAGAGAGAAACAGTAAAAGAGAAGGGGAGAGAGAGAGAAACAGTAAAAGAGAAGGGGGAGAGAGAGAGAAACAGTAAAAGAGAAGGGGGAGAGAGAGAGACAGTAAAAGAGAAGGGAGAGAAAGAGAGAAACAGTAAAAGAGAAGGGGAGAGAGAGAGGAGAAACAGTAAAAGAAGGAGAGGGGAGTAAAAGAGAAGGGGAGAGAAAGACAGTAAAAGAGAAGGGGGAGAGAGAGAGAAACAGTAAAAAAGAAGGGGGAGAGAAAGAGAGAAACAGTAAAAGAGAAGGGGGAGAGAGAGCGACAGTAAAAGAGAAGGGGAGAGAGAGAGAGAGACAGTAAAAGAGAAGGGGGAGAGAGAGAGAGACAGTAAAAGAGAAGGGGAGAGAGAGAGAAAAGAGAAGATAAAAGAGAAGAGAGAGAAGACAGTAAAAGAGAGAGAGAGAGACAGTAAAAGAGAAGAGAGTAAAAGAGAGAGAGACAGTAAAAGAGAAGGGGGAGAGAGAGAGAGACAGTAAAAGAGAAGGGGGAGAGAGAGAAACAGTAAAAGAGAAGGGGGAGAGAGAGAGAAGACAGTAAAAGAGAAGGGGGAGAGAGAAGACAGTAAAAGAGAAGGGGGGAGAGAGAGAGAAACAGTAAAAAGAAAGAGAGAAGACAGTAAAAGAGAAGGGGAGAGAGAGAGAGACAGTAAAAGAGAAGGGGGGAGAGAGACAGAGAGAGACAGTAAAAGAGAAGGGGAGAGAGAGAGAGAGACAGTAAAAGAGAAGGGGGGAGAGAGAGAGAGAGAGACAGTAAAAAGAGAAGGGGAGAGAGAGAGAGAAACAGTAAAAGAGAGGGGGGGAGAGAGAGAGAGAGACAGAAAAAGAGAAGGGGGGAGAGAGAGAGAGACAGTAAAAGAGAAGGGAGAGAGAGAGAGAGACAGTAAAAAGAGAAAGAGAGAGAGAAGACAGTAAAAGAGAAGGAGGAGAGAGAGAAACAGTAAAGAGAAGGGGAGAGAGAGAGAGAACAGTAAAAAGAGAAGGGGAGAGAGAAGACAGTAAAAGAGAAGGGGAGAGAGAGAGAGAGACAGTAAAAGAGAAGGGGGAGAGAGAGAGAAACAGTAAAAGAGAAGGGGAGAGAGAGAGAGAGACAGTAAAGAGAAGGGAGAGAGAGAGAGAACAGTAAAAGAGAAGGGGGAGAGAGAGAGAGACAGTAAAAGAGAAGGGGAGAGAGAGAGAGAAACAGTAAAAGAGAAGGGGGAGAGAGAGAGAACAGTAAAGAGAAGGGGGAGAGAGAGAGAGACAGTAAAAGAGAAGGGGGGAGAGAGAGAGAGACAGTAAAAGAGAAGGGGGAGAGAGAGAGAAACAGTAAAAGAGAAGGGGAGAGAGAGAGAGAAACAGTAAAAGAGAAGGGGAGAGAGAGAGAGAAGACAGTAAAAGAGAGAGAGGACAGTAAAAGAGAGGGAGAGAGAGACAGTAAAAAGAAGGGGGAGAGAGAGAGAAACAGTAAAGAGAAGGGGGGGAGAGAGAGAGAGACAGTAAAAGAGAAAGAGAGAGAGAGGACAGCAAAAGAGAAGGGAGAGAGAGAGAGAAACAGTAAAAGAGAAGGGGGAGAGAGAGAGAGACAGTAAAAGAGAAGGGGGAGAGAGAGAGAGACAGTAAAAGAGAAGGGGGAGAGAGAGAGAGACAGTAAAAGAGAGAGGAGACAGAGAGAGAGAAACAGTAAAAAGAGAAGGGGAGAGAGAGAGAAACAGTAAAAGAGAGAGGGGTAAAAGAGAGGGGGAGAGAGAGAGACAGTAAAAGAGAAGGGGGGAGAGAGAGAGACAGTAAAAAGAGAAGAGAGAGAGAGGAGAGAGGGGGAGAGAGAGAGAAACAGTAAAAGAGAAGGAGAGAGAGAGAGTAAAAGAGAAGGGAGAGAGAGAGAGAAACAGTAAAAGAGAAGGGGAGAGAGAGAGACAGTAAAAGAGAAGGGGAGAGAGAGAGAGACAGTAAAAGAGAAGGGAGAGAGAGAGAGAAACAGTAAAAAGAGAAGGGGGAGAGAGAGAGAGAACAGTAAAAAGAGAGAGGAGAGAGAGAGAAACAGTAAAAGAGAAGGGGAGAGAGAGAGAAACAGTAAAAGAGAAGGGGGGAGAGAGAGAGACAGTAAAAGAGAAGGGGAGAGAGAGAGAGAAACAGTAAAAGAGAAGGGGGAGAGAGAGAAACAGTAAAAGAGAAGGGGAGAGAGAGAAACAGTAAAAGAGAAGGGGAAGAGAAACAGTAAAAGAGAAGGGGAGAGAGAGAGAAACAGTAAAAGAGAAGGGGAGAGAGAGAGAGAGACAGTAAAAGAGAAGGGGGGAGAGAGAGAAACAGTAAAGAGAAGGGGGAGAGAGAGAGACAGAAAAGAGAGAAGAGAGAGAGAGAGAGAGAAACAGTAAAAGAGAAGGGGGAGAGAGAGAGAGAAACAGTAAAAGAGAAGGGGAGAGAGAGAGAGAAACAGTAAAAGAGAAGGGGGAGAGAGAGAGAGAGACAGTAAAAGAGAAGGGGGGAGAGAGAGAGAAACAGTAAAAGAGAAGGGGGGAGAGAGAGAGAGAGTAAAAGAGAAGGGGGGAGAGAGAGAGAGAAACAGTAAAAGAGAAGGGGAGGAGAGAGAAACAGTAAAAGAAAGAGAGAGGACAGTAAAAGAGAAGGGGAGAGAGAGAGAAACAGTAAAAGAGAAGGGGGAGAGAGAGAGAAACAGTAAAAAGAGAAGGGGAGAGAGAGAGAAACAGTAAAAGAGAGGGGGAGAGAGAGAGAGAGACAGTAAAAGAGAAGGGGAGAGAGAGACAGTAAAAGAGAAGGGGGGAGAGAGAGAGAGACAGTAAAAGAGAAGGGGGGAGAGAGAGAGAAACAGTAAAAGAGAAGGGGGAGAGAGAGAGAGAAACAGTAAAAGAGAAGGGGGGAGAGAGAGAAACAGTAAAAGAGAAGGGGGAGAGAGAGAGAGACAGTAAAAAGAGAAGAGGAGAGAGAGAGAGAAACAGTAAAAGAGAGAGAGAAACAGTAAAAGAGAAGGAGAGAGACAGTAAAAGAGAAGGGGGAGAGAGAGAGAGAGACAGTAAAAGAGAAGGGGAGAGAGAGAGAGACAGTAAAAGAGAGGGGAGAGAGAGAAACAGTAAAAGAGAGAGAGACAGTAAAAGAGAAGAGAGAGAGAGAGAGAAACAGTAACTAAAGAGAAGGGAGAGAGAGAGAGACAGTAAAAGAGAAGGGGAGAGAGAGAGAAACAGTAAAAGAGAAGGGGAGAGAGAGAGAGACAGTAAAAGAGAAGGGGGAGAGAGAGAGAAACAGTAAAAAGAGAAGGGGGGAGAGAGAGAGAGACAGTAAAAGAGAAGGGGGAGAGAGAGAGAGACAGTAAAAGAGAAGGGGGAGAGAGAGAGAAACAGTAAAAGAGAGGGGGGGAGAGAGAGAGAAACAGTAAAAGAGAAGGGGGAGAGAGAGAGAGACAGTAAAAGAGAAGGGGAGAGAGAGAGAACAGTAAAAGAGAAGGGGGAGAGAGAGAGAGACAGTAAAAGAGAAGGGGAGAGAGAGAGAGACAGTAAAAGAGAAGGGGGAGAGAGAGAGAGACAGTAAAAGAGAAGGGGAGAGAGAGAGAGACAGTAAAAGAGAAGGGGAGAGAGAGAGAGACAGTAAAAGAGAAAGAGAGAGAGGTAAAAGAGAAGGGGAGAGAGAGAAACAGTAAAAGAGAAGGGGGAGAGAGAGAGAGAGACAGTAAAAGAGAAGGGGAGAGAGACAGAGAGAAACAGTAAAAGAGAAGGGGAGAGAGAGAGACAGTAAAAGAGAAGGGGGAGAGAGAGAGAGACAGTAAAAGAGAAGGGGGAGAGAGAGAGAGACAGTAAAAGAGAAGGGGGAGAAGAGAGAGAGTAAAAGAGAAGGGGGAGAGAGAGAGAGACAGTAAAAGAGAAGGGAGAGAGAGAGAGAAACAGTAAAAAAAGAGAAGGGGGAGAGAGAGAGAGAGTAAAAGAGAAGGGGAGAGAGAGAGAGACAGTAAAAGAGAAGGGGAGAGAGAGAGAGAAACAGTAAAAGAGAAGGGGGAGAGAGAGAGAAACAGTAAAAGAGAAGGGGAGAGAGAGAGAGACAGTAAAAGAAAGAGAGAGAGAGAAACAGTAAAAGAGAAGGGGGAGAGAGAGAAACAGTAAAAGAGAAGGGGGAGAGAGAGAGAAACAGTAAAAGAGAAGGGGAGAGAGAGAAACAGTAAAAGAGAAGTCTGAGAGAGAGAGAGACAAAAAGAGAAGAGAGAGAGAGACAGTAAAAGAGAAGGGGAGAGAGAGAGAAACAGTAAAAGAGAGAGGGGAGAGAGAGAAACAGTAAAAGAGAAGGGGGAGAGAGAGAGAGAAACAGTAAAAAGAGAAGGGGGAGAGAGAGAGAGAAAAAGAAAGGGGAGAGAGAGAACAGTAAAAGAGAAAGAGAGAGAGAGAAACAGTAAAAGAGAAGGGGAGAGAGAGAAACAGTAAAAAGAGAGAAGGGAGAGAGAAACAGTAAAAGAGAAGGGGGAGTAAAAGAGAAGGGAGAGAGAGAGAGAACAGTAAAAGAGAAGGAGAGAGAGAGAGACAGTAAAAGAGAAGGGGGGAGAGAAACAGTAAAACAGAAGGGAGAGAGAGAGAGAAACAGAAAAGGGGGAGAGAGAGAGAGAACAGTAAAAGAGAAGGGGAGAGAGAGAAGACAGTAAAAGAGAAGGGGGAGAGAGAGAGAGACAGTAAAAAGAGAAGGGGAGAGAGAGAGAGAAACAGTAAAAGAGAAGGGGGAGAGAGAGAGACAGTAAAAGAGAAGGGGGAGAGAGAGAGAAACAGTAAAAGAGAAGGAGAGAGAGAGAAACAGTAAAAGAGAAGGGGGAGAGAGAGAGAGAACAGTAAAAGAGAAGGGGGAGAGAGAGAGAGAAACAGTAAAAGAGAAGGGGGAGAGAGAGAGAAACAGTAAAAGAGAAGGGGAGAGAGAGAGAGAAACAGTAAAAGAGAGGGGGGAGAGAGAGAGAAACAGTAAAAGAGAAGGGGGAGAGAGAGAGAAACAGTAAAAGAGAAGGGGGAGAGAGAGAGAGACAGTAAAAGAGAAGGGGGAGAGAGAGAGAAACAGTAAAAGAGAAGGGGGAGAGAGAGAGAGAAACAGTAAAAAGAGAGAGGGGTAAAAGAGAGAGAGAGAGAACAGTAAAAAGAGAGAGAGAAACAGTAAAAGAGAAGAGAGAGAGAAACAGTAAAAAGAGAAGGGGGAGAGAGAGAGAGACAGTAAAAGAGAAGGGGGGAGAGAGAGAAACAGTAAAAGAGAAGGGGGAGAGAGAGCGACAGTAAAAGAGAAGGGGGAGAGAGAGAAACAGTAAAAGAGAAGGGGAGAGAGAGAGAAACAGAAAAAAAGGGAGAGAGAGAGAGAGGTAAAGAGAAGAGAGAGAGAGAAACAGTAAAAGAGAAGGGGGAGAGAGAGAGAGACAGTAAAAGAGAGGGGGAGAGAGAGAGAGAAACAGTAAAAGAGAAGGAGAGAGAGAGAGACAGTAAAAGAGAAGGGGGGAGAGAGAGAGAGACAGTAAAAGAGAAGGGGGGAGAGAGAGAAGACAGTAAAAGAGAAGGGGAGAGAGAGAGAAACAGTAAAAGAGAAGGGAGAGAGAGAGACAGTAAAAGAGAAGGGGGAGAGAGAGAAACAGTAAAAGAGAAGGGGGAGAGAGAGAGAGACAGTAAAAGAGAAGGGGAGAGAAAGAGAGAGACAGTAAAAGAGAAGGGAGAGAGAGACAGTAAAAGAGAAGAGAGAGAAACAGTAAAAGAGAAGGGAGAGAGAGAGAGAGACAGTAAAAGAGAAGGGGGAGAGAGAGAGAGACAGTAAAAGAGAAGGGAGAGAGAGAGAGACAGTAAAAGAGAAGGGGGAGAGAGAGAGAGAGACAGTAAAAGAGAAAGAGAGAGAGAAACAGTAAAAGAGAAGGGGGAGAGAGAGAGACAGTAAAAGAGAAGGGGGGGAGAGAGAGAGACAGTAAAAGAGAAGGGGGAGAGAGAAACAGTAAAAGAGAAGGGGGAGAGAGAGAGAAACAGTAAAAGAGAGAAGGGGGAGAGAGAGAGAGACAGAAAAAGAGAAGGGGGAGAGAGAGAGACAGTAAAAGAGAAGGGGGAGAGAGAGAGAAACAGTAAAAGAGAAGGGGGGAGAGAAAGAGAGAGACAGTAAAAGAGAAGGGGGAGAGAGAGAGAGTAAAAGAGAGGGGTAAAAGAGTAAAAGAGGGGGAGAAGAGAGAGACAGTAAAAGAGAAGGGGGGAGAGAGAGAGACAGTAAAAGAGAAGGGGGGAGAGAGAGAGAGAGAGGGGAGAGTAAAAGAGAAGAAGGGGAGAGAGAGAGAGACAGTAAAAGAGAAGGGGGGAGAGAGAGAGAGAGACAGTAAAAGAGAAGGGGGAGAGAGAGAGAGACAGTAAAAGAGAAGGGGGAGAGAGAGAAACAGTAAAAGAGAAGGGGGAGAGAGAGAGAGACAGTAAAAGAGAAGGGGGAGAGAGAGAGACAGTAAAAAGAGAAGGGGAGAGAAGAGAGAGACAGTAAAAGAGAAGGGGGGAGAGAAAGAGAGAGAGAGTAAAAGAAAGGGGGAGAGAGAGAGACAGTAAAAGAGAAGGGAGAGGAGAGAGAGACAGTAAAAGAGAAGGGGGAGAGAGAGAGAGACAGTAAAAGAGAAGGGGAGAGAGAGAGAGACAGTAAAAGAGAAGGAGAGAGAGTAAAAGAGAAGTAAAAGTAAAAGAGAAGGGAGAGAGAGAGAGACAGTAAAAGAGAAGGGGGAGAGAGAGAGAGACAGTAAAAGAGAAGGGGGAGAGAGAGAGAGAGACAGTAAAAGAGAAGGGGGAGAGAGAGAGAAACAGTAAAAGAGAAGGGAGAGAGAGAGAGACAGTAAAGAGAAGGGGGAGAGAGAGAGACAGTAAAAGAGAAGGGGGAGAGAGAGAGAGAGAAACAGTAAAAGAGAAGGGGAGAGAGAGAGAGACAGTAAAAGAGAAGGGGGAGAGAGAGAGAGACAGTAAAAGAGAAGGAGAGAGAGAGAGAAGACAGTAAAAGAAAAAGAGGAGAGAGAGAGACAGTAAAGAGAAGGGGGAGAGAGAGAGACAGTAAAAGAGAAGGGGGAGAGAGAGACAGTAAAAGAGAAGGGGAGAGAGAGAGAGACAGTAAAAGAAAGAGAGAGAGGAAACAGTAAAAGAGAAGGGGGAGAGAGAGACAGAACACAAAAAAGGGGGAGAGAGAGAGACAGTAAAAGAGAAGAGAGAGAGACAGTAAAAGAGAAGGGGGAGAGAAGAGAGAGACAGTAAAAGAGAAGAGAGAGACAGTAAAAGAGAAGGGGAGAGAGAGAGACAGTAAAAGAGAAGGGGGAGAGAGAGAGAGACAGTAAAAGAGAAGGGGAGAGAGAGAGAGACAGTAAAAGAGAAGGGAGAGAGAGACAGTAAAGAGAAGGGGAGAGAGAGAGACAGTAAAAAGAAGGGGAGAGAGAGAGACAGTAAAAGAGAAGGGGAGAGAGAGAGAGACAGTAAAGAGAAGGGGGGAGAGAGAGAGACAGTAAAGAGAAGGGGAGAGAGAGAGAGACAGTAAAAGAGAAGGGGAGAGAGAGAGAGACAGTAAAAGAGAAGGGAGAGAGAAAAAAGAGAGAGACAGTAAAAGAGAAGGGAGAGAGAGAGAGACAGTAAAGAGAAGGGGGAGAGAGAGAGAGACAGTAAAAAAAGAGAGAGACAGTGAAAAAAAGAGAAGGGGAGAGAGAGAGAACAGTAAAAGAGAAGGGGGAGAGAGAGAGAGACAGTAAAAGAGAAGGGGAGAGAGAGAAGACAGTAAAAGAGAAGGGGAGAGAAAGAGAAACAGTAAAAGAGAAGGGGAGAGAGAGAGAGAGACAGTAAAAGAGAAGAGGGGAGAGTAAAAGAGAGAGAGACAGTAAAAGAGAAGGGGGAGAGAGAGAGAAACAGTAAAAGAGAAGGGGGAGACAGACAAAAGAGGGGGAGAGAGAGACAGTAAAAGAGAAGGGGGGAGAGAGAGAGACAGTAAAAGAGAAGGGGGGGAGAGAGAGAAACAGTAAAAGAGAAGGGGAGAGAGAGAGACAGTAAAAGAGAAGGGGGGAGAGAGAGAACAGTAAAAGAGAAGGGGGGAGAGAGAAACAGTAAAAGAGAAGGGGGGAGAGAGAGAGAAACAGTAAAAGAGAAGGGGGGAGAGAGAGAGAGAAACAGTAAAAGAGAAGGGGGGAGAGAGAGAGAGATATAACAGGGCCAGAGTTATGTTGTGTTCAGATCAGCTGAGGGTAACTAAAGTTTAGTAAAATAACTCAAATGTATTCCTCGTTGTATCGTCTCAAATAGATTTGCATAGGGTCAGAAACATTCCGGTAAATTTCCAGAAATGTTCTGGAAATTTTCCATGGGAGAATCCCTGGAATTTGGGGAATTTTGCTTAAATTCATCAAAATAGTTAGCTTATAACAGTGAACCTTTTTTTGTGGGATACACATGAGGCAATTCCAGGTCTTGTGGCATATTTTGGTTAAAATATCCCAAATTCAATGGAATTGCAACCCTCTGCATGCACAGTGCATTCTTCCATCACATGTACAGCTGATTCTCAAGAGCTTGCACACTAATAAGATGCTATTGAGCCCACACTACTACACTGTCTGAGCCAAGGACTACATGCTTTCTGGTCAATTCTGATTACAATACTGGGTGGGGTGAAGTTGGAAGTTTACATACACTTAGTTTGGAGTCATTAAAACACCTTTTTCAACCACTCCAAAAATGTTTTGTTAACAAACTATAGCTCTGGCAAGTCGGTTAGGACATCTACTTCGTGAATGACACAAGTAATTTTTCCAACAATTGTTTACAGACAGATTATTTCACTTATAATTCACTATATCACAATTCCAGTGTGTCAGAAGTTTACATACACTAAGTTGACTGTGCCTTTAAACAGCTTGGAAAATTCCAGAAAATTATGTCATGACTTTAGAAGCTTCTGATAGGCTAATTGACATCATTTGAGTCAATTGGAGGCATACCTGTGGATGTATTTCAAGGCCAACCTTCAAACTCAATGCCTCTTTGTCTGGTTCGTCGTTAGGAACAATTTCCAAATGCCTGAAGGTACCATGTTCATCTGTACAAACAATAGTATGCAAGTATAAACACCATGGGACCACGCAGCCGTCACACCACTCAGGAAGGAGACGACGCGTTCTGGAGATTAACATACTTTAGTGCGAAAAGTGCAAACCGATCCTAGAACAAGAGCAACTGACCTTGTGAAGATGCTGGATTAAACAGGTACAAAAGTATCTATATCCACAGTAAAACGAGTCCCATATCAACATAACCTGAAAGGCCGCTCAGCAAGGAAGAAGCCACTGCTCCAAAACCGCCATAAAAAAGCCAGACTACGGTTTGCAACTGCACATGAGGACAAAGATCATACTTTTTGGAGAAATGTCCTCCGGTCTGATGAAACATAAATTGAAATGTTTGGCCATAATGGTCATCGTTATGTTTGTTTCGAGGAAAAAGGGGGAGGCTTGCAAGCCAAAGAACACTATCCCAACCGAGAAGAACAGGGGTGGCAGCATCATGTTGTGGGGGTGCTTTGCTGCAGGAGGGACTGGTGCACTTCACAAAATAGATGGCATCATGAGGTAGGAAAATGATGTGGATATATTGAAGCAACATCTCAAGACATCAGTCAGGAAGTAAAAGCTTGGTCGCAACCGGTCTTCCAAATGGACAATGACCCCAAGCATACTTCCAAAGTTGTGGCAAAATGACTTAAGGACAACAAAGTCAAGGTATTGGAGTGGCTATCACAAAGCCCTGACCTCAATCGTATAGAAAATTTGTGGGTAGAACTGAAAAAGCTTGTGCGAGCAAGGAGGCCTACAAACCTGTCTCAGTTACACCAGTTTTGTCAGGAGTAATGGGCCAAAGTTCACCCAATTTATTGTGGGAAGCTTGTGGAAGGCCACCAAAACGTTTGACCCAAGTTAAACAATTTAAAGGCAATGCTAACAAATATTAATTGAGTGTATGTAAACTTCTGACCCACGTACATTCTTCAAATAACATGGTGATCCTAACTGACCTAAAACAGAATTTTTACTTGGATTACATGTCAGGAATTGTGAAAAACTGACTTTAAATGTATTTAAACTTCCGACTGCAACTGTATTTTATATGACATACATTATTGTTTGTTAACTAGTAAATAGCAAGCCTACAGCAAAGTATGTTTAAAATATTTCTAACTTGTTAATCATTTCTGATAGTTAGTTTTTGCTACCACGTGGGTTTTAGTTTGCTTGAGCCTGCTAACTGAGGAGTGTTAGTTTACCTGTTTCCATACATGTTTAATTTTAAAACATTTATCTTACAAAGGAAATGTTTAATCTAACAATTCTGTACATGGAATTGTATTTGGGTTTTTAAAACATTTTTTCCCCTAATCTTTACAGGAAAATGCCACGGCACTATCTGATGTGTGGAGACATTTCACTGCAGCTAATGTAGAAGGAAAAGCTGTGTACATTTGCAAATACTGTGCCAAATCATATGTGAAGAATGCAACAAAGATGCAGAATCATCTGGCCAAGTGCATAAAGTTCCCTCAGCGCTCACAACAAGCAACCTCTGACAAAAGTCCCTCTACTTCTATTCGAGGTGAAAATGATGAATCAGACACCTTATCGATAGCAACAGCTCATGGTCCTCCTGGAATCAGAAGTTTTTTTTTACTCAATGGAGGAACGTAGTCAGAGAAATGCTGATGAATGTCTTGCTCGAGCTGTGTATGCGTTTTTAAAAACGTAACAAAAAACATTTGCAGTTTGTTCTACTGTATTGACTGTTATGAAAGAGAAGTGAGTCCTTGTCTGTATCTATTGAATATAAACCTAGGAGCAGATAGAATGCAGTAAACCAGGATGCTTTAACTGTCCATTCTGATATAGGAGATTCTCACCTTGCTACACTTCCCTTGTCTCATACAAACTCTAATGACAAAGGTGGAAATATAGGTTTCGTTACAGGAAGTACAGAATGAAACCAGAGTGAACACCGGGACCCCTTGCGTGGTGTCCTGGAAAACCCAGAGTTTGTGATGGAGCTCTGGGATTGGAGGAGACGTTGGTGTTTGATGTCTGACACAGAGGGAGATTCTGAGGTTCTGAGAATCCTCAAACATACCAGCTAGAGGAGACAGGTGTTGACTCAATCAATACAGGGTCCTGTTCATTCGGGCATGCGTCAGAAAACAGTGTTTCATATTGGACCAGGAAGTTCAGGAAGTCTCTCCCTGTACCAGTCTGTTTTTTCCGTTTGATGCCTCACGAACACAGCCCAGAGGGTCGATTTTGCAAAGAGACTGTAAAGCCTCCAGAATCGTTTGTTTGTTCAGTTTGTATCCTTCCTGCCAGCATCCTTGAAGACGCATTGTGTTAAGTCTATGTGGAAGAGTAATTGTCCTTTATTGTCCCGACTAAGATTATAAACTACATCTACTGTACCTCTATTTTACTGACAGACAGGGTGTCTGCTTCTATCTACTATGGTTGTGTCCCAAATGGCACCCTATTCCCTTGGTGGACTCTGGTTAAAAGGGAATAGGGTGCCATTTGAGATGCACACTATGTGTCTGTCTCCACATCTGTCTGATTGTCTGTCTTTGATCTTCAGCTCTTTGAGTACTGGGAAATACAGACAACAATCCAAACATCAATTCCAATAATTTCTTAAAAACTGAAGGATTCCTTCATAGGACAACAGTATGTGTCCTCTCACCTCCATTCCCCCTCCCCAGTCCAGTGACATTAATGTCCATTCAATTCAATCCTAGGTCCCACCATAAAATAGCATACAGCATGCAGGGTAAAACATGGTCTATTAAAGGGAATTAAACCGTCTGG
Source organism: Oncorhynchus keta (assembly GCF_023373465.1). NCBI lineage: Eukaryota > Metazoa > Chordata > Actinopteri > Salmoniformes > Salmonidae > Oncorhynchus > Oncorhynchus keta. The sequence continues at coordinate 18,652,217 of NC_068440.1, read as the reverse complement.
TTGGGTTCGTGGTGTCACTAACCGCTGTGCGTGTCTCACCACAGCCACCACTAGCCGGCCTCCGCCCGGTACCCTGCCCTGAACCTTAATCACTGTCACTAGCCGGCTACCACCCGATACTCTACCCTGCACCTTAGAGACTGTTACTAGCCGGCTACCACCCGATACTCTACCCTGCACCTTAGAGACTGTTGCTAGCCGGCTACCACCCGATACTCTACCCTGCACCTTAGAGACTGTTACTAGCCGGCTACCACCCGAATCCTCTACCCTGGACCTTAGAGACTGTTACTAGCCGGCTACCACCCGATACTCTACCCTGCACCTTAGAGACTGTTACTAGCCGGCTACCACCCGGTACTCTACCCTTCACCTTAGAGACTGTTACTAGCTGGCTACCACCCGGTACTCTACCCTGCACCTTAGAGACTGTTACTAGCCGGCTACCACCCGGTACTCTACCCTGCACCTTAGAGACTGTTACTAGCCGGCTACCACCCGGTACTCTACCCTGCACCTTAGAGACTGTTACTAGCCGGCTACCACCCGGTACTCTACCCTGCACCTTAGAGACTGTTACTAGCCGGCTACCACCCGGTACTCTACCCTGCACCTTAGAGACTGGTGCCCTATGTACATACGAGTCATTGAACACTGGTCACCTTAATAATGTTTACATACTGTTTCACCCACTTTATATGTACATACTGTATTCTAATCATGTCTCACCCTATATAATGTGTGTATTGTTTTTATTTATTTATTGCTAGGTATTATTATTGCACTATTGGAGATAGAAACACAAGCATTTCACTGCACCTGTGATAACATCTGCAAATCTGTATACTCCAATAAACGTTGATTTGTTGCCCTATATGTGACATCACGTGTAAGTAACGAGCCCTAAAATATATAAACACTCAACTTAATCAGCTGCTACGGTCATTAAATCAAGAAACACACACACACATAACATTGTTGATGGTAATTTCACTAACGAGTAGAGACAATCGGAGAGGCAGGATAACAATACGTCAACTTTGACCTCCATAGACACTCACAGCTCTATAGAATAACAATTAACATGAGTGTAAGCTGTGTGGTGTGCGTGTGTGTGTGCGTGCACATGTGTGTGTGTACGCGTGGAAACAGAGGGCAGGGTGTCGTAACAATAATCCCAATGACAGTTAGTAGCCTGGGCCTGCTTTGTGGGGGAAAACAACATGGCCATTGTCAACTGAAGGGCTTTCTGAATATGATTTACAGTTCTGCTGAACTTAAATTAATACAAGCCAGTATAAATAAGGGTAGTTTTTCCTGTTTTGTGAAGGTTTGTTTTATGAATCTTCCTTTCACACAAATGTAGGGATAATTCTGCAATGTCTTCTGAAGGTCTGGACGATGTTCTGGATGATGACAAGGATGAGTTGGCTTAAATTTGGTGTTGTCAGAACAACCAACCCCCCCCCCAAAAAAAAACATTCCCAGAAAGGGACATATTTTCAATGTTTTTTCTATTCTCAACCAACTCAGTTGGTAAGAGCGTAGCGATAGTAACAGCAAGATTGTGGGTTCAATTTCTATAAGGAAAAGACAATGAAAAACCCGAAACATTTCTTGCTGGCTGGAATGGTCACCCTGAGTTTAAGTCGCTCTGGTTGAGAGCGTCTGCTAAATGACCCAAATGTAAATGTAAAAATGGATGTAATTTGTAATTAACAACAGTAAACAACAGGGATGTTCTTCTGGGGAACAATAGGAGAGGACTTCGAGGAACAAAGACTAGTGGCAGCCAGCTCTGGCTTCTCTCTATTTCTCTCCTCATCTCCCAAAGACTGAAACGGTAGTGATCAAAAGCCGGGGTCGGAGATTAGGGTCGGAGGTTAGGGTCGGAGTGGCAGTCGGTTGCCCAGTGATTGAACCAAACTGAATGACTCAAGGAGGACTTGGCTAGGCTGTGTTAAGGCTGGGCCTTGGGGAGGCAGGGGGTAATGGTATGAAGCCAGTCTGTGTAGAAGCAGGACTACCAACCTTTTACAGCTTTGCATTAGGCCATCTGTTGGGTTCTGCATGGGTTTAATCTATACAAACTAGTGTTGTCACGATACCCAAATTTGACTTACGATACCATACCAAGAATCACATTCTGTTAAAGGTCCCCAAAACACACACATCCCTGGGTCGTTCCTCTTTTAGGTTCGCTGCAGCTAGCGACTGGAACGAGCTGCAACAAACACTCAAACTGGACAGTTTTATCTCCATCTCTATATTCAAAGACTTAATCATGAACACTCTTAGTGACAGTGGTGGCTGCTTTGCGTGATCTATTGTTGTCTCTACCTTCTTGCCATTGTGCTGTTGTCTGTGCCCAATAATGTTTGGACCATGTTTTGTGCTGCTACCATGTTGTGCTGCTGCTATGTTGTGTTGCTACCATGTTGTTGTCATGTGGTGTTGCTACAATGCTGTGTTGTCATGTGTTGCTGCTGTCACGGCTAGAGCTGGAACCGCGCGTCAGGGAGGGGGTACTGTCACGTACACTCCATTTCCGGCCTCGAGGTCATCAGGCTGCTGATTATCCCGCACACCTGTCACCATCGTCAAGCGCAGCTGCCGTAAACAGAACCACTGCTGGTCGTATACAGAACCACTGCTGGCCGTATACAGAACCACTGCTGGTCGTATACAGAACCACTGCTGGTCGTATACAGAACCACTGCTGGTCGTATACAGTACCACTGCTGGTCGTATACAGAACCACTGCTGGTCGTATACAGTACCACTGCTGGCCGTATACAGAACCACTGCTGGTCGTATACAGAACCACTGCTGGTCGTATACAGAACCACTGCTGGTCGTATACAGAACCACTGCTGGTCGTATACAGAACCACTGCTGGTCGTATACACTGCTGGTCGTATACAGAACCACTGCTGGTCGTATACAGAACCACTGCTGGTCGTATACAGAACCACTGCTGGTCGTATACAGAACCACTGCTGGTCGTATACAGAACCACTGCTGGTCGTATACAGAACCACTGCTGGTCGTATACAGTACCACTGCTGGTCGTATACAGAACCACTGCTGGTCGTATACAGAACCACTGCTGGCCGTATACAGAACCACTGCTGGTCGTATACAGAACCACTGCTGGTCGTATACAGAACCACTGCTGGTCGTATACAGAACCACTGCTGGTCGTATACAGAACCACTGCTGGTCGTATACAGTACCACTGCTGGTCGTATACAGAACCACTGCTGGTCGTATACAGAACCACTGCTGGTCGTATACAGTATCACTGCTGGTCGTATACAGAACCACTGCTGGTCGTATACAGTACCACTGCTGGTCGTATACAGAACCACTGCTGGCCGTATACAGAACCACTGCTGGCCGTATACAGAACCACTGCTGGTCGTATACAGAACCACTGCTGGTCGTATACAGAACCACTGCTGGTCGTATACAGAACCACTGCTGGTCGTATACAGAACCACTGCTGGTCGTATACAGAACCACTGCTGGTCGTATACAGTACCACTGCTGGTCGTATACAGAACCACTGCTGGTCGTATACAGAACCACTGCTGGTCGTATACAGAACCACTGCTGGTCGTATACAGTACCACTGCTGGTCGTATACAGAACCACTGCTGGTCGTATACAGAACCACTGCTGGTCGTATACAGAACCACTGCTGGTCGTATACAGAACCACTGCTGGTCGTATACAGTACCACTGCTGGCCGTATACAGTACCACTGCTGGCCGTATACAGAACCACTGCTGGCCGTATACAGAACCACTGCTGGTCGTATACAGAACCACTGCTGGCCGTATACAGAACCACTGCTGGCCGTATACAGAACCACTGCTGGTCGTATACAGAACCACTGCTGGTCGTATACAGTACCACTGCTGGCCGTATACAGAACCACTGCTGGCCGTATACAGAACCACTGCTGGTCGTATACAGAACCACTGCTGGTCGTATACAGAACCACTGCTGGTCGTATACAGTACCACTGCTGGTCGTATACAGTACCACTGCTGGTCGTATACAGAACCACTGCTGGTCGTATACAGAACCACTGCTGGTCGTATACAGAACCACTGCTGGTCGTATACAGTACCACTGCTGGTCGTATACAGAACCACTGCTGGTCGTATACAGTACCACTGCTGGTCGTATACAGAACCACTGCTGGTCGTATACAGAACCACTGCTGGTCGTATACAGAACCACTGCTGGTCGTATACAGTACCACTGCTGGTCGTATACAGAACCACTGCTGGTCGTATACAGTACCACTGCTGGTCGTATACAGAACCACTGCTGGTCGTATACAGTACCACTGCTGGTCGTATACAGTACCACTGCTGGTCGTATACAGAACCACTGCTGGTCGTATACAGTACCACTGCTGGTCGTATACAGAACCACTGCTGGTCGTATACAGAACCACTGCTGGTCGTATACAGAACCACTGCTGGTCGTATACAGAACCACTGCTGGTCGTATACAGAACCACTGCTGGTCGTATACAGTACCACTGCTGGTCGTATACAGAACCACTGCTGGTCGTATACAGTACCACTGCTGGTCGTATACAGTACCACTGCTGGTCGTATACAGAACCACTGCTGGTCGTATACAGAACCACTGCTGGTCGTATACAGAACCACTGCTGGTCGTATACAGTACCACTGCTGGTCGTATACAGAACCACTGCTGGTCGTATACAGTACCACTGCTGGTCGTATACAGAACCACTGCTGGCCGTATACAGTACCACTGCTGGCCGTATACAGTACCACTGCTGGTCGTATACAGTACCACTGCTGGTCGTATACAGAACCACTGCAGGTCGTATACAGTACCACTGCTGGTCGTATACAGAACCACTGCTGGTCGTATACAGAACCACTGCTGGTCGTATACAGAACCACTGCTGGTCGTATACAGTACCACTGCTGGTCGTATACAGAACCACTGCTGGTCGTATACAGTACCACTGCTGGTCGTATACAGTACCACTGCTGGTCGTATACAGAACCACTGCTGGTCGTATACAGTACCACTGCTGGTCGTATACAGAACCACTGCTGGTCGTATACAGAACCACTGCTGGTCGTATACAGTACCACTGCTGGTCGTATACAGTACCACTGCTGGTCGTATACAGTACCACTGCTGGTCGTATACAGTACCACTGCTGGTCGTATACAGAACCACTGCTGGTCGTATACAGAACCACTGCTGGTCGTATACAGAACCACTGCTGGTCGTATACAGAACCACTGCTGGTCGTATACAGTACCACTGCTGGTCGTATACAGAACCACTGCTGGTCGTATACAGTACCACTGCTGGTCGTATACAGTACCACTGCTGGTCGTATACAGAACCACTGCTGGTCGTATACAGTACCACTGCTGGTCGTATACAGTACCACTGCTGGTCGTATACAGAACCACTGCTGGTCGTATACAGAACCACTGCTGGTCGTATACAGAACCACTGCTGGTCGTATACAGAACCACTGCTGGTCGTATACAGAACCACTGCTGGTCGTATACAGAACCACTGCTGGTCGTATACAGTACCACTGCTGGTCGTATACAGAACCACTGCTGGTCGTATACAGAACCACTGCTGGTCGTATACAGAACCACTGCTGGTCGTATACAGAACCACTGCTGGTCGTATACAGAACCACTGCTGGTCGTATACAGAACCACTGCTGGTCGTATACAGTACCACTGCTGGTCATATACAGAACCACTGCTGGTCGTATACAGAACCACTGCTGGTCGTATACAGTACCACTGCTGGTCGTATACAGAACCACTGCTGGTCGTATACAGAACCACTGCTGGTCGTATACAGTACCACTGCTGGTCGTATACAGTACCACTGCTGGTCGTATACAGAACCACTGCTGGTCGTATACAGTACCACTGCTGGTCGTATACAGTACCACTGCTGGTCGTATACAGAACCACTGCTGGTCGTATACAGAACCACTGCTGGTCGTATACAGTACCACTGCTGGTCGTATACAGAACCACTGCTGGTCGTATACAGTACCACTGCTGGTCGTATACAGAACCACTGCTGGTCGTATACAGAACCACTGCTGGTCGTATACAGAACCACTGCTGGTCGTATACAGTACCACTGCTGGTCGTATACAGAACCACTGCTGGTCGTATACAGTACCACTGCTGGTCGTATACAGTACCACTGCTGGTCGTATACAGTACCACTGCTGGTCGTATACAGTACCACTGCTGGTCGTATACAGAACCACTGATGCTCGTATACAGTACCACTGCTGCTCGTATACAGTACCACTGCTGGTCGTATACAGTACCACTGCTGGTCGTATACAGAACCACTGCTGGTCGTATACAGTACCACTGCTGGTCGTATACAGTACCACTGCTGGTCGTATACAGTACCACTGCTGGTCGTATACAGTACCACTGCTGGTCGTATACAGTACCACTGCTGGTCGTATACAGAACCACTGCTGGTCGTATACAGAACCACTGCTGGTCGTATACAGAACCACTGCTGGTCGTATACAGTACCACTGCTGGCCGTATACAGTACCACTGCTGGTCGTATACAGTACCACTGCTGGTCGTATACAGAACCACTGCTGGTCGTATACAGAACAGTACCACTGCTGGTCGTATACAGAACCACTGCTGGTCGTATACAGAACCACTGCTGGTCGTATACAGAACCACTGCTGGTCGTATACAGAACCACTGCTGGTCGTATACAGAACCACTGCTGGTCGTATACAGAACCACTGCTGGTCGAACCACTGCTGGTACAGTACCACTGCTGGTCGTATACAGAACCACTGCTGGTCGTATACAGTACCACTGCTGGTCGTATACAGAACCACTGCTGGTCGTATACAGAACCACTGCTGGTCGTATACAGAACCACTGCTGGTCGTATACAGTACCACTGCTGGTCGTATACAGTACCACTGCTGGTCGTATACAGAACCACTGCTGGTCGTATACAGTACCACTGCTGGTCGTATACAGAACCACTGCTGGTCGTATACAGAACCACTGCTGGTCGTATACAGAACCACTGCTGGTCGTATACAGAACCACTGCTGGACGTATACAGTACCACTGCTGGTCGTATACAGTACCACTGCTGGTCGTATACAGTACCACTGCTGGTCGTATACAGTACCACTGCTGGACGTATACAGTACCACTGCTGGTCGTATACAGTACCACTGCTGGTCGTATACAGTACCACTGCTGGTCGTATACAGAACCACTGCTGGTCGTATACAGTACCACTGCTGGTCGTATACAGTACCACTGCTGGTCGTATACAGAACCACTGCTGGTCGTATACAGTACCACTGCTGGTCGTATACAGTACCACTGCTGGTCGTATACAGAACCACTGCTGGTCGTATACAGAACCACTGCTGGTCGTATACAGTACCACTGCTGGTCGTATACAGTACCACTGCTGGTCGTATACAGAACCACTGCTGGTCGTATACAGTACCACTGCTGGTCGTATACAGAACCACTGCTGGTCGTATACAGAACCACTGCTGGTCGTATACAGAACCACTGCTGGTCGTATACAGTACCACTGCTGGTCGTATACAGAACCACTGCTGGTCGTATACAGTACCACTGCTGGTCGTATACAGAACCACTGCTGGTCGTATACAGTACCACTGCTGGTCGTATACAGTACCACTGCTGGTCGTATACAGTACCACTGCTGGTCGTATACAGAACCACTGCTGGTCGTATACAGTACCACTGCTGGTCGTATACAGAACCACTGCTGGTCGTATACAGAACCACTGCTGGTCGTATACAGAACCACTGCTGGTCGTATACAGAACCACTGCTGGTCGTATACAGTACCACTGCTGGTCGTATACAGAACCACTGCTGGTCGTATACAGTACCACTGCTGGTCGTATACAGTACCACTGCTGGTCGTATACAGAACCACTGCTGGTCGTACCACTATACAGAACCACTGCTGGTCGTATACAGAACCACTGCTGGTCGTATACAGTACCACTGCTGGTCGTATACAGAACCACTGCTGGTCGTATACAGTACCACTGCTGGTCGTATACAGAACCACTGCAGGTCGTATACAGTACCACTGCTGGTCGTATACAGAACCACTGCTGGTCGTATACAGAACCACTGCTGGTCGTATACAGAACCACTGCTGGTCGTATACAGAACCACTGCTGGTCGTATACAGAACCACTGCTGGTCGTATACAGTACCACTGCTGGTCGTATACAGTACCACTGCTGGTCGTATACAGAACCACTGCTGGTCGTATACAGAACCACTGCTGGTCGTATACAGAACCACTGCTGGTCGTATACAGTACCACTGCTGGTCGTATACAGTACCACTGCTGGTCGTATACAGAACCACTGCTGGTCGTATACAGTACCACTGCTGGTCGTATACAGAACCACTGCTGGTCGTATACAGAACCACTGCTGGTCGTATACAGAACCACTGCTGGTCGTATACAGAACCACTGCTGGTCGTATACAGAACCACTGCTGGTCGTATACAGAACCACTGCTGGTCGTATACAGAACCACTGCTGGTCGTATACAGTACCACTGCTGGTCGTATACAGAACCACTGCTGGTCGTATACAGTACCACTGCTGGTCGTATACAGTACCACTGCTGGTCGTATACAGAACCACTGCTGGTCGTATACAGTACCACTGCTGGTCGTATACAGTACCACTGCTGGTCGTATACAGAACCACTGCTGGTCGTATACAGAACCACTGCTGGTCGTATACAGAACCACTGCTGGTCGTATACAGAACCACTGCTGGTCGTATACAGAACCACTGCTGGTCGTATACAGAACCACTGCTGGTCGCTATACAGTACCACTGCTGGTCGTATACAGAACCACTGCTGGTCGTATACAGAACCACTGCTGGTCGTATACAGAACCACTGCTGGTCGTATACAGTACCACTGCTGGTCGTATACAGAACCACTGCTGGTCGTATACAGAACCACTGCTGGTCGTATACAGTACCACTGCTGGTCGTATACAGAACCACTGCTGGTCGTATACAGAACCACTGCTGGTCGTATACAGTACCACTGCTGGTCGTATACAGTACCACTGCTGGTCGTATACAGAACCACTGCTGGTCGTATACAGTACCACTGCTGGTCGTATACAGTACCACTGCTGGTCGTATACAGAACCACTGCTGGTCGTATACAGAACCACTGCTGGTCGTATACAGTACCACTGCTGGTCGTATACAGAACCACTGCTGGTCGTATACAGAACCACTGCTGGTCGTATACAGAACCACTGCTGGTCGTATACAGTACCACTGCTGGTCGTATACAGAACCACTGCTGGTCGTATACAGTACCACTGCTGGTCGTATACAGTACCACTGCTGGTCGTATACAGTACCACTGCTGGTCGTATACAGTACCACTGCTGGTCGTATACAGAACCACTGCTGCTCGTATACAGTACCACTGCTGGTCGTATACAGTACCACTGCTGGTCGTATACAGTACCACTGCTGGTCGTATACAGAACCACTGCTGGTCGTATACAGTACCACTGCTGGTCGTATACAGTACCACTGCTGGTCGTATACAGTACCACTGCTGGTCGTATACAGTACCACTGCTGGTCGTATACAGTACCACTGCTGGTCGTATACAGAACCACTGCTGGTCGTATACAGAACCACTGCTGGTCGTATACAGAACCACTGCTGGTCGTATACAGTACCACTGCTGGCCGTATACAGTACCACTGCTGGTCGTATACAGTACCACTGCTGGTCGTATACAGAACCACTGCTGGTCGTATACAGTACCACTGCTGGTCGTATACAGAACCACTGCTGGTCGTATACAGAACCACTGCTGGTCGTATACAGAACCACTGCTGGTCGTATACAGAACCACTGCTGGTCGTATACAGAACCACTGCTGGTCGTATACAGTACCACTGCTGGTCGTATACAGAACCACTGCTGGTCGTATACAGTACCACTGCTGGTCGTATACAGAACCACTGCTGGTCGTATACAGAACCACTGCTGGTCGTATACAGAACCACTGCTGGTCGTATACAGTACCACTGCTGGTCGTATACAGTACCACTGCTGGTCGTATACAGAACCACTGCTGGTCGTATACAGTACCACTGCTGGTCGTATACAGAACCACTGCTGGTCGTATACAGAACCACTGCTGGTCGTATACAGAACCACTGCTGGTCGTATACAGAACCACTGCTGGACGTATACAGTACCACTGCTGGTCGTATACAGTACCACTGCTGGTCGTATACAGTACCACTGCTGGTCGTATACAGTACCACTGCTGGTCGTATACAGTACCACTGCTGGTCGTATACAGTACCACTGCTGGTCGTATACAGTACCACTGCTGGTCGTATACAGAACCACTGCTGGTCGTATACAGTACCACTGCTGGTCGTATACAGTACCACTGCTGGTCGTATACAGAACCACTGCTGGTCGTATACAGAACCACTGCTGGTCGTATACAGTACCACTGCTGGTCGTATACAGTACCACTGCTGGTCGTATACAGAACCACTGCTGGTCGTATACAGAACCACTGCTGGTCGTATACAGTACCACTGCTGGTCGTATACAGTACCACTGCTGGTCGTATACAGAACCACTGCTGGTCGTATACAGAACCACTGCTGGTCGTATACAGTACCACTGCTGGTCGTATACAGTACCACTGCTGGTCGTATACAGTACCACTGCTGGTCGTATACAGTACCACTGCTGGTCGTATACAGTACCACTGCTGATACAGTACCACTGCTGGTCGTATACAGTACCACTGCTGGTCGTATACAGTACCACTGCTGGTCGTATACAGTACCACTGCTGGTCGTATACAGAACCACTGCTGGTCGTATACAGAACCACTGCTGGTCGTATACAGAACCACTGCTGGTCGTATACAGAACCACTGCTGGTCGTATACAGAACCACTGCTGGTCGTATACAGTACCACTGCTGGTCGTATACAGTACCACTGCTGGTCGTATACAGAACCACTGCTGGTCGTATACAGTACCACTGCTGGTACCACTGTATACAGTACCACTGCTGGTCGTATACAGTACCACTGCTGGTCGTATACAGAACCACTGCTGGTCGTATACAGTACCACTGCTGGTCGTATACAGTACCACTGCTGGCCGTATACAGTACCACTGCTGGTCGTATACAGAACCACTGCTGGTCGTATACAGTACCACTGCTGGTCGTATACAGTACCACTGCTGGTCGTATACAGTACCACTGCTGGTCGTATACAGAACCACTGCTGGTCGTATACAGAACCACTGCTGGTCGTATACAGAACCACTGCTGGTCGTATACAGTACCACTGCTGGTCGTATACAGTACCACTGCTGGCCGTATACAGTACCACTGCTGGTCGTATACAGTACCACTGCTGATACAGTACCACTGCTGGTCGTATACAGAACCACTGCTGGTCGTATACAGAACCACTGCTGGTCGTATACAGAACCACTGCTGGTCGTATACAGAACCACTGCTGGTCGTATACAGTACCACTGCTGGTCGTATACAGTACCACTGCTGGTCGTATACAGAACCACTGCTGGTCGTATACAGTACCACTGCTGGTCGTATACAGTACCACTGCTGGTCGTATACAGTACCACTGCTGGTCGTATACAGAACCACTGCTGGTCGTATACAGAACCACTGCTGGTCGTATACAGAACCACTGCTGGTCGTATACAGAACCACTGCTGGTCGTATACAGAACCACTGCTGGTCGTATACAGAACCACTGCTGGTCGTATACAGAACCACTGCTGGTCGTATACAGAACCACTGCTGGTCGTATACAGAACCACTGCTGGTCGTATACAGAACCACTGCTGGTCGTATACAGTACCACTGGTCTATACAGAACCACTGCTGGTCGTATACAGTACCACTGCTGGTCGTATACAGAACCACTGCTGGTCGTATACAGAACCACTGCTGGTCGTATACAGAACCACTGCTGGTCGTATACAGAACCACTGCTGGCCGTATACAGAACCACTGCTGGTCGTATACAGAACCACTGCTGGTCGTATACAGAACCACTGCTGGTCGTATACAGAACCACTGCTGGTCGTATACAGTACCACTGCTGGTCGTATACAGAACCACTGCTGGTCGTATACAGAACCACTGCTGGTCGTATACAGAACCACTACTGGTCGTATACAGAACCACTGCTGGTCGTATACAGAACCACTGCTGGTCGTATACAGAACCACTGCTGGTCGTATACAGAACCACTGCTGGTCGTATACAGAACCACTGCTGGTCGTATATAGAACCACTGCTGGTCGTATACAGAACCACTGCTGGCCGTATACAGTACCACTGCTGGTCGTATACAGAACCACTGCTGGTCGTATACAGAACCACTGCTGGTCGTATACAGAACCACTGCTGGTCGTATACAGTACCACTGCTGGTCGTATACAGAACCACTGCTGGTCGTATACAGAACCACTGCTGGTCGTATACAGTACCACTGCTGGTCGTATACAGAACCACTGCTGGTCGTATACAGAACCACTGCTGGTCGTATACAGGACCACTGCTGGTCGTATACAGTACCACTGCTGGCCCTATACAGAACCACTGCTGGTCGTATACAGTACCACTGCTGGTCGTATACAGAACCACTGCTGGTCGTATACAGAACCACTGCTGGTCGTATACAGTACCACTGCTGGCCGTATACAGTACCACTGCTGGTCGTATACAGAACCACTGCTGGTCGTATACAGAACCACTGCTGGCCGTATACAGAACCACTGCTGGTCGTATACAGAACCACTGCTGGTCGTATACAGTACCACTGCTGGTCGTATACAGTACCACTGCTGGCCGTATACAGAACCACTGCTGGTCGTATACAGTACCACTGCTGGTCGTATACAGAACCACTGCTGGTCGTATACAGTACCACTGCTGGTCGTATACAGAACCACTGCTGGTCGTATACAGTACCACTGCTGGTCGTATACAGTACCACTGCTGGCCGTATACAGAACCACTGCTGGTCGTATACAGAACCACTGCTGGTCGTATACAGAACCACTGCTGGCCGTATACAGTACCACTGCTGGTCGTATACAGAACCACTGCTGGCCGTATACAGCACCATTGCTGGTCGTATACAGTACCACTGCTGGTCGTATACAGTACCACTGCTGGTCGTATACAGTACCACTGCTGGCCGTATACAGTACCACTGCTGGTCGTATACAGTACCACTGCTGGTCGTATACAGTACCACTGCTGGCCGTATACAGAACCACTGCTGGCCGTATACAGAACCACTGCTGGTCGTATACAGTACCACTGCTGGTCGTATACAGAACCACTGCTGGTCGTATACAGTACCACTGCTGGTCGTATAGGGTACCACTGCTGGTCGTATACAGTACCACTGCTGGTCGTATACAGTACCACTGCTGGTCGTATACAGAACCACTGCTGGCCGTATACAGAACCACTGCTGGTCGTATACAGTACCACTGCTGGCCGTATACAGAACCACTGCTGGTCGTATACAGTACCACTGCTGGTCGTATACAGAACCACTGCTGGTCGTATACAGTACCACTGCTGGTCATATACAGAACCACTGCTGGTCGTATACAGTACCACTGCTGGTCGTATAGGGTACCACTGCTGGTCGTATACAGTACCACTGCTGGTCGTATACAGAACCACTGCTGGTCGTATACAGAACCACTGCTGGTCGTATACAGAACCACTGCTGGTCGTATACAGAACCACTGATGAACCACTCGTATACAGTACCACTGCTGGTCGTATACAGAACCACTGCTGGTCGTATACAGAACCACTGCTGGTCGTATACAGAACCACTGCTGGTCGTATACAGTACCACTGCTGGTCGTATACAGAACCACTGCTGGTCGTATACAGTACCACTGCTGGTCGTATACAGTACCACTGCTGGCCGTATACAGTACCACTGCTGGTCTTATACAGTACCACTGCTGGTCGTATACAGTACCACTGCTGGTCCTATACAGTACCACTGCTGGCCGTATACAGAACCACTGCTGGTCGTATACAGTACCACTGCTGGTCGTATACAGAACCACTGCTGGTCGTATACAGTACCACTGCTGGTTGTATACAGTATCACTGCTGGCCGTATACAGTACCACTGCTGGTCGTATACAGTACCACTGCTGGTCGTATACAGTACCACTGCTGGTCGTATACAGTACCACTGCTGGCCGTATACAGAACCACTGCTGGTCGTATACAGTACCACTGCTGGTCGTATACAGAACCACTGCTGGTCGTATACAGTACCACTGCTGAACCACTGCTCGTATACAGAACCACTGCTGGTCGTATACAGTACCACTGCTGGTCGTATACAGAACCAGTATACAGTACCACTGCTGGCCGTATACAGAACCACTGCTGGTCGTATACAGAACCACTGCTGGTCGTATACAGAACCACTGCTGGTCGTATACAGTACCACTGGTCGTATACAGAACCACTGCTGGTCGTATACAGAACCACTGCTGGCCGTATACAGTACCACTGCTGGTCGTATACAGAACCACTGCTGGCCGTATACAGCACCACTGCTGGTCGTATACAGTACCACTGCTGGTCGTATACAGTACCACTGCTGGCCGTATACAGTACCACTGCTGGTCGTATACAGTACCACTGCTGGTCGTATACAGTACCACTGCTGGCCGTATACAGAACCACTGCTGGCCGTATACAGAACCACTGCTGGTCGTATACAGTACCACTGCTGGTCGTATACAGAACCACTGCTGGTCGTATACAGTACCACTGCTGGTCGTATAGGGTACCACTGCTGGTCGTATACAGTACCACTGCTGGTCGTATACAGTACCACTGCTGGTCGTATACAGAACCACTGCTGGCCGTATACAGAACCACTGCTGGTCGTATACAGTACCACTGCTGGCCGTATACAGAACCACTGCTGGTCGTATACAGTACCACTGCTGGTCGTATACAGAACCACTGCTGGTCGTATACAGTACCACTGCTGGTCGTATACAGAACCACTGCTGGTCGTATACAGTACCACTGCTGGTCGTATAGGGTACCACTGCTGGTCGTATACAGTACCACTGCTGGTCGTATACAGTACCACTGCTGGTCGTATACAGAACCACTGCTGCCGTATACAGAACCACTGCTGGTCGTATACAGTACCACTGCTGGCCGTATACAGAACCACTGCTGGTCGTATACAGTACCACTGCTGGTCGTATACAGAACCACTGCTGGTCGTATACAGTACCACTGCTGGTCGTATACAGTACCACTGCTGGCCGTATACAGTACCACTGATCTTATACAGGTCGTATACAGTACCACTGCTGGTCCTATACAGTACCACTGCTGGCCGTATACAGAACCACTGCTGGTCGTATACAGTACCACTGCTGGTCGTATACAGAACCACTGCTGGTCGTATACAGAACCACTGCTGGTCGTATACAGTACCACTGCTGGTCGTATACAGTACCACTGCTGGTCGTATACAGTACCACTGCTGGTCGTATACAGAACCACACTGTATACAGAACCACTGCTGGTCGTATACAGAACCACTGCTGGCCGTATACAGAACCACTGCTGGTCGTATACAGTACCACTGCTGGTCGTATACAGAACCACTGCTGGTCGTATACAGTACCACTGCTGGTCGTATACAGAACCACTGCTGGTCGTATACAGTACCACTGCTGGTCGTATACAGTACCACTGCTGGTCGTATACAGTACCACTGCTATACAGAACCACTGCTGGCCGTATACAGAACCACTGCTGGTCGTATACAGTACCACTGCTGGTCGTATACAGAACCACTGCTGGTCGTATACAGTACCACTGCTGGTCGTATAGGGTACCACTGCTGGTCGTATACAGTACCACTGCTGGTCGTATACAGTACCACTGCTGGTCGTATACAGAACCACTGCTGGCCGTATACAGAACCACTGCTGGTCGTATACAGTACCACTGCTGGCCGTATACAGAACCACTGCTGGTCGTATACAGTACCACTGCTGGTCGTATACAGAACCACTGCTGGTCGTATACAGTACCACTGCTGGTCGTATACAGAACCACTGCTGGTCGTATACAGAACCACTGCTGGTCGTATACAGAACCACTGCTGGTCGTATACAGTACCACTGCTGGTCGTATACAGTACCACTGCTGGTCGTATACAGAACCACTGCTGGCCGTATACAGAACCACTGCTGGTCGTATACAGTACCACTGCTGGTCGTATACAGAACCACTGCTGGTCGTATACAGTACCACTGCTGGTCGTATACAGAACCACTGCTGGTCGTATACAGTACCACTGCTGGTCGTATACAGTACCACTGCTGGCCGTATACAGTACCACTGCTGATCTTATACAGTACCACTGCTGGTCGTATACAGTACCACTGCTGGCCCTATACAGAACCACTGCTGGCCGTATACAGAACCACTGCTGGTCGTATACAGTACCACTGCTGGTCGTATACAGAACCACTGCTGGTCGTATACAGTACCACTGCTGGTCGTATAGGGTACCACTGCTGGTCGTATACAGTACCACTGCTGGTCGTATACAGTACCACTGCTGGTCGTATACAGAACCACTGCTGGTCGTATACAGAACCACTGCTGGTCGTATACAGTACCACTGCTGGCCGTATACAGAACCACTGCTGGTCGTATACAGTACCACTGCTGGTCGTATACAGGACCACTGCTGGTCGTATACAGTACCACTGCTGGTCGTATACAGAACCACTGCTGGTCGTATACAGTACCACTGCTGGTCGTATAGGGTACCACTGCTGGTCGTATACAGTACCACTGCTGGTCGTATACAGTACCACTGCTGGTCGTATACAGAACCACTGCTGGCCGTATACAGAACCACTGCTGGTCGTATACAGTACCACTGCTGGCCGTATACAGAACCACTGCTGGTCGTATACAGTACCACTGCTGGTCGTATACAGAACCACTGCTGGTGTATACAGAACCACTGCTGGTCGTATACAGTACCACTGCTGGTCGTATACAGTACCACTGCTGGCCGTATACAGTACCACTGCTGATCTTATACAGTACCACTGCTGGTCGTATACAGTACCACTGCTGGCCCTATACAGTATCACTGCTGGCCGTATACAGAACCACTGCTGGTCGTATACAGTACCACTGCTGGTCGTATACAGAACCACTGCTGGTCGTATACAGTACCACTGCTGGTTGTATACAGTACCACTGCTGGCCGTATACAGTACCACTGCTGGTCGTATACAGTACCACTGCTGGTCGTATACAGTACCACTGCTGGTCGTATACAGTACCACTGCTGGCCGTATACAGAACCACTGCTGGTCGTATACAGTACCACTGCTGGTCGTATACAGAACCACTGCTGGTCGTATACAGTACCACTGCTGGTCGTATACAGAACCACTGCTGGTCGTATACAGTACCACTGCTGGTCGTATACAGTACCACTGCTGGCCGTATACAGAACCACTGCTGGTCGTATACAGAACCACTGCTGGTCGTATACAGAACCACTGCTGGCCGTATACAGTACCACTGCTGGTCGTATACAGAACCACTGCTGGCCGTATACAGCACCACTGCTGGTCGTATACAGTACCACTGCTGGTCGTATACAGTACCACTGCTGGTCGTATACAGTACCACTGCTGGTCGTATACAGTACCACTGCTGGTCGTATACAGTACCACTGCTGGCCGTATACAGAACCACTGCTGGCCGTATACAGAACCACTGCTGGTCGTATACAGTACCACTGCTGGTCGTATACAGAACCACTGCTGGTCGTATACAGTACCACTGCTGGTCGTATACAGTACCACTGCTGGTCGTATACAGTACCACTGCTGGTCGTATACAGTACCACTGCTGGTCGTATACAGAACCACTGCTGGTCGTATACAGTACCACTGCTGGTCGTATACAGTACCACTGCTGGCCGTATACAGTACCACTGCTGGTCGTATACAGTACCACTGCTGGTCGTATACAGAACCACTGCTGGTCGTATACAGTACCACTGCTGGTCGTATACAGAACCACTGCTGGTCGTATACAGTACCACTGCTGGTCGTATACAGTACCACTGCTGGTCGTATACAGTACCACTGCTGGTCGTATACAGTACCACTGCTGGTCGTATACAGAACCACTGCTGGCCGTATACAGAACCACTGCTGGTCGTATACAGAACCACTGCTGGCCGTATACAGAACCACTGCTGGTCGTATACAGTACCACTGCTGGTCGTATACAGAACCACTGCTGGTCGTATACAGTACCACTGCTGGTCGTATACAGGACCACTGCTGGTCGTATACAGTACCACTGCTGGTCGTATACAGAACCACTGCTGGTCGTATACAGTACCACTGCTGGTCGTATAGGGTACCACTGCTGGTCGTATACAGTACCACTGCTGGTCGTATACAGTACCACTGCTGGTCGTATACAGAACCACTGCTGGCCGTATACAGAACCACTGCTGGTCGTATACAGTACCACTGCTGGCCGTATACAGAACCACTGCTGGTCGTATACAGTACCACTGCTGGTCGTATACAGAACCACTGCTGGTCGTATACAGTACCACTGCTGGTCGTATACAGTACCACTGCTGGCCGTATACAGTACCACTGCTGATCTTATACAGTACCACTGCTGGTCGTATACAGTACCACTGCTGGCCCTATACAGTACCACTGCTGGCCGTATACAGAACCACTGCTGGTCGTATACAGTACCACTGCTGGTCGTATACAGAACCACTGCTGGTCGTATACAGTACCACTGCTGGTCGTATAGGGTACCACTGCTGGTCGTATACAGTACCACTGCTGGTCGTATACAGTACCACTGCTGGTCGTATACAGAACCACTGCTGGCCGTATACAGAACCACTGCTGGTCGTATACAGTACCACTGCTGGCCGTATACCAGAACCACTGCTGGTCGTATACAGTACCACTGCTGGTCGTATACAGTACCACTGCTGGTCGTATACAGTACCACTGCTGGTCGTATACAGAACCACTGCTGGTCGTATACAGTACCACTGCTGGTCGTATACTGCTGGGTACCACTGCTGGTCGTATACAGTACCACTGCTGGTCGTATACAGTACCACTGCTGGTCGTATACAGAACCACTGCTGGCCGTATACAGAACCACTGCTGGTCGTATACAGTACCACTGCTGGTCGTATACAGAACCACTGCTGGTCGTATACAGTACCACTGCTGGTCGTATACAGAACCACTGCTGGTCGTATACAGTACCACTGCTGGTCGTATACAGTACCACTGCTGGCCGTATACAGTACCACTGCTGATCTTATACAGTACCACTGCTGGTCGTATACAGTACCACTGCTGGCCCTATACAGTACCACTGCTGGCCGTATACAGAACCACTGCTGGTCGTATACAGTACCACTGCTGGTCGTATACAGAACCACTGCTGGTCGTATACAGTACCACTGCTGGTTGTATACAGTACCACTGCTGGCCGTATACAGTACCACTGCTGGTCGTATACAGTACCACTGCTGGTCGTATACAGTACCACAGTACCACTGCTGGTCGTATACAGTACCACTGCTGGTCGTATACAGAACCACTGCTGGTCGTATACAGAACCACTGCTGGTCGTATACAGTACCACTGCTGGTCGTATACAGTACCACTGCTGGTCGTATACAGAACCACTGCTGGTCGTATACAGAACCACTGCTGGTCGTATACAGAACCACTGCTGGTCGTATACAGTACCACTGCTGGTCGTATACAGAACCACTGCTGGCCGTATACAGCACCACTGCTGGTCGTATACAGTACCACTGCTGGTCGTATACAGTACCACTGCTGGCCGTATACAGTACCACTGCTGGTCGTATACAGTACCACTGCTGGTCGTATACAGTACCACTGCTGGTCGTATACAGAACCACTGCTGGTCGTATACAGTACCACTGCTGGTCGTATACAGTACCACTGCTGGCCGTATACAGTACCACTGCTGGTCGTATACAGTACCACTGCTGGTCGTATACAGTACCACTGCTGGTCGTATACAGTACCACTGCTGGCCGTATACAGAACCACTGCTGGTCGTATACAGTACCACTGCTGGTCGTATACAGTACCACTGCTGGCCGTATACAGTACCACTGCTGGTCGTATACAGTACCACTGCTGGTCGTATACAGTACCACTGCTGGCCGTATACAGTACCACTGCTGGTCGTATACAGTACCACTGCTGGTCGTATACAGTACCACTGCTGGTCGTATACAGTACCACTGCTGGCCGTATACAGTACCACTGCTGGTCGTACCACTGCTGGTACAGTACCACTGCTGGCCGTATACAGCACCACTGCTGGTCGTATACAGTACCACTGCTGGTCGTATACAGTACCACTGCTGGCCGTATACAGTACCACTGCTGGTCGTATACAGTACCACTGCTGGTCGTATACAGTACCACTGCTGGCCGTATACAGTACCACTGCTGGTCGTATACAGTACCACTGCTGGTCGTATACAGTACCACTGCTGGTCGTATACAGAACCACTGCTGGTCGTATACAGTACCACTGCTGGTCGTATACAGTACCACTGCTGGCCGTATACAGTACCACTGCTGGTCGTATACAGTACAGCACCTGCTGGTCGTATACAGTACCACTGCTGGTCGTATACAGAACCACTGCTGGCCGTATACAGAACCACTGCTGGTCGTATACAGTACCACTGCTGGCCGTATACAGAACCACTGCTGGTCGTATACAGTACCACTGCTGGTCGTATACAGTACCACTGCTGGTCGTATACAGAACCACTGCTGGTCGTATACAGTACCACTGCTGGTCGTATAGGGTACCACTGCTGGTCGTATACAGTACCACTGCTGGTCGTATACAGTACCACTGCTGGTCGTATACAGAACCACTGCTGGCCGTATACAGAACCACTGCTGGTCGTATACAGTACCACTGCTGGCCGTATACAGAACCACTGCTGGTCGTATACAGTACCACTGCTGGTCGTATACAGAACCACTGCTGGTCGTAATACAGTACCACTGCTGGTCGTATACAGAACCACTGCTGGTCGTATACAGTACCACTGCTGGTCGTATACAGTACCACTGCTGGTCGTATACAGTACCACTGCTGGTCGTATACAGAACCACTGCTGGCCGTATACAGAACCACTGCTGGTCGTATACAGTACCACTGCTGGCCGTATACAGAACCACTGCTGGTCGTATACAGTACCACTGCTGGTCGTATACAGAACCACTGCTGGTCGTATACAGTACCACTGCTGGTCGTATACAGTACCACTGCTGGCCGTATACAGAACCACTGCTGGTCGTATACAGAACCACTGCTGGTCGTATACAGAACCACTGCTGGCCGTATACAGTACCACTGCTGGTCGTATACAGAACCACTGCTGGCCGTATACAGCACCACTGCTGGTCGTATACAGTACCACTGCTGGTCGTATACAGTACCACTGCTGGCCGTATACAGTACCACTGCTGGTCGTATACAGTACCACTGCTGGTCGTATACAGTACCACTGCTGGCCGTATACAGAACCACTGCTGGCCGTATACAGAACCACTGCTGGTCGTATACAGTACCACTGCTGGTCGTATACAGAACCACTGCTGGTCGTATACAGTACCACTGCTGGTCGTATAGGGTACCACTGCTGGTCGTATACAGTACCACTGCTGGTCGTATACAGTACCACTGCTGGTCGTATACAGAACCACTGCTGGCCGTATACAGAACCACTGCTGGTCGTATACAGTACCACTGCTGGCCGTATACAGAACCACTGCTGGTCGTATACAGTACCACTGCTGGTCGTATACAGAACCACTGCTGGTCGTATACAGTACCACTGCTGGTCGTATACAGAACCACTGCTGGTCGTATACAGTACCACTGCTGGTCGTATAGGGTACCACTGCTGGTCGTATACAGTACCACTGCTGGTCGTATACAGTACCACTGCTGGTCGTATACAGAACCACTGCTGGCCGTATACAGAACCACTGCTGGTCGTATACAGTACCACTGCTGGCCGTATACAGAACCACTGCTGGTCGTATACAGTACCACTGCTGGTCGTATACAGTACCACTACTGGTCGTATACAGTACCACTGCTGGTCGTATACAGTACCACTGCTGGTCGTATACAGAACCACTGCTGGTCGTATACAGTACCACTGCTGGTCGTATACAGAACCACTGCTGGTCGTATACAGAACCACTGCTGGCCGTATACAGAACCACTGATGCTCGTATACAGTACCACTGATGCTCGTATACAGTACCACTGCTGGTCGTATACAGTACCACTGATGCTCGTATACAGTACCACTGCTGGTCGTATACAGAACCACTGCTGGTCGTATACAGAACCACTGCTGGTCGTATACAGAACCACTGCTGGTCGTATACAGTACCACTGCTGGCCGTATACAGAACCACTGATGCTCGTATACAGTACCACTGATGCTCGTATACAGTACCACTGCTGGTCGTATACAGAACCACTGCTGGTCGTATACAGAACCACTGCTGGTCGTATACAGAACCACTGCTGGTCGTATACAGTACCACTGCTGGTCATATACAGTACCACTGCTGGCCGTATACAGTACCACTGCTGGTCGTATACAGTACCACTGCTGGTCATATACAGTACCACTGCTGGCCGTATACAGTACCACTGCTGGTCGTATACAGAACCACTGCTGGTCGTATACAGTACCACTGCTGGTCATATACAGAACCACTGCTGGCCGTATACAGTACCACTGCTGATCTTATACAGTACCACTGCTGGTCATATACAGTACCACTGCTGGTCGTATACAGAACCACTGCTGGTCGTATACAGAACCACTGCTGGTCGTATACAGTACCACTGCTGGTCGTATACAGAACCACTGCTGGTCGTATACAGTACCACTGCTGGTTGTATACAGTATCACTGCTGGCCGTATACAGTACCACTGCTGGTCGTATACAGTACCACTGCTGGTCGTATACAGTACCACTGCTGGTCGTATACAGTACCACTGCTGGTCGTATACAGAACCACTGCTGGCCGTATACAGAACCACTGCTGGCCGTATACAGTACCACTGCTGGTCGTATACAGTACCACTGTGTTACCGCTGGTAGCTCAGCTGGCATAACTACTGTAGAATCCACCCTGCTGCAAGGTCATACATAACATCACTGTCCAGGTGTCTCCCAGCCAGGACACCCACACACGCATGCATGCACACACACATACACACACACACACACACACACGCAAACACACACACTCACACACACGTGCACACACACACACGCACACACCATTAGCTGCAACTCTCTGCTAGCGTGGGTAGAGTTATGTGTCGTTCATCGCTCCCCACCTGGTGGGTGTTAAAGGCTGCCATGGTATTATGGGATGTGGCAACTGGTCTCCAGGAGAAATATTCTGTTTATTTACTGGTGCATCTGTTAGGTTGCCATGGTGCCGGGTGGAGGCTGGGATGACACAGATGGTCCAGCCTGCGGCTCTCTCTACGAAACGTTAAGGCTGTGTGTTAACGTTATCCCAGGCATCCACCAGCCCAGAAAACTGTCTGTCAGCTACTCCAGCAGCCAGAGAGAAAGATAGAAAGGACAGGAGGGAGGGAGGACAGTAGGGAGGACAGGAGGACAGAAGGGAGAACAGGAGGGAGGGAGGACAGGAGGGAGGACAGGAGGGAGAACAGGAGGGAGGGAGGACAGGAGGGAGGGAGGACTGGAGGGAGGACATGAGGGAGGACAGGAGGGAGGACAGGAAGGAGGGAGGACAGGAGAACAGGAGGGAGGACAGAAGGAGGACAGGAGGGAGGATAGGAGGAAGGATAGGAGGGAGGGAGGCCAGGAGGGAGGACAGGAGAGAGAGGGGGAGGACAGGAGAGGGAGGACAGGAGAGGGAGGACAGGAGGGAGGGAGGGATAACAGGAGGGAGGGATGACAGGAGGGAGGACAGGAGGACAGGAGGGAGGACAGAGGACAGGAGGGAGGACAGAGGACAGGAGGGAAGGAGGACAGGAGGGAGGACAGGAGGGAGGACAGGAGGGAGGATAGTAGGGAGGACAGGAGGGAGGACAGGAGGGAGGATAGTAGGGAGGACAGGAGGGAGGACAGGAGAGAGAGAGGGAGGACAGGAGGGAGGACAGGAGGGAGGATAGGAGGGAGGACAGGAGGGAGGACAGGAGGGAGGATAGTAGGGAGGACAGGAGGGAGGACAGGAGAGAGAGAGGGAGGACAGGAGGGAGGATAGGAGGGAGGACAGGAGGGAGGACAGGAGGGAGGATAGTAGGGAGAACAGGAGGGAGGACAGGAGAGAGAGAGGGAGGACAGGAGGGAGGGAGAGATGACAGGAGGGAGGGAGAGGGAGGACAGGAGGGAGGGAGAGGGAGGACAGGAGGGAGGGATGACAAGGGAGGGAGAGGGAGGACAGGAGAGAGGGATGACAGGAGGGAGGGAGAGGGAGGACAGGAGGGAGAGATGACAGGAGGGAGGGAGAGGGAGGACAGGAGGGAGGGAGGGAGGGATGACAGGAGGGAGGGAGAGATGACAGGAAGGAGGGAGAGGGAGGACAGGAGGGAGGGATGACAGGAGGGAGGGAGAGGGAGGACAGGATGGAGGGAGGGATGACAGGAGGGAGGGATGACAGGAGGGAGGGAGAGGGAGGACAGGAGGGAGGGAGAGGTAGGGAGGACAGTAGGGAGGGATGACAGGAGGGAGGGATGACAGGAGGGAGGGAGAGGGAGGACAGGAGGGAGGGAGAGATGACAAGAGGGAGGGAGAGAGAGAGAGGACAGGAGGGAGGGAGGGATGACAGGAGGGAGGGAGAGGGAGGACAGGAGGGAGGGAGGGATGACAGGAGGGAGGGAGAGGGAGAACAGGATGGAGGGAGGGATGACAGGAGGGAGGGAGAGGTAGGGAGGACAGGAGGGAGGACAGGATGGAGGGAGGGATGACAGGAGGGAGGGATGACAGGAGGGAGGGAGAGGGAGGACAGGAGGGAGGGAGAGGTAGGGAGGACAGTAAGGAGGGATGACAGGAGGGAGGGATGACAGGAGGGAGGGAGAGGGAGGACAGGAGGGAGGGAGAGATGACAAGAGGGAGGGAGAGGGAGGACAGGATGGAGGGAGGGATGACAGGAGGGAGGGATGACAGGAGGGAGGGAGAGGGAGGACAGGAGGGAGGGATGACAGGAGGGAGGGAGAGGGAGGACAGGATGGAGGGAGGGATGACAGGAGGGAGGGATGACAGGAGGGAGGGAGAGGGAGGACAGGAGGGAGGGAGAGGTAGGGAGGACAGTAGGGAGGGATGACAGGAGGGAGGGATGACAGGAGGGAGGGAGAGGGAGGACAGGAGGGAGGGAGAGATGACAAGAGGGAGGGAGAGGGAGGACAGGAGGGAGGGAGGGATGACAGGAGGGAGGGAGAGGGAGGACAGAAGGGAGGGAAGGAGAGAGGGGGGGAGAAAGGGAGGGAAGAAGAGAGGGATGGAGGGAGGACAGGACGTAGCTCATTGACCAGATGAGGATTAGCTGAGTGTCCTGGAGAGCAGTGGTCCTATAAAGCGTAGCAGCGTGCTTGAAAGTGAAGGGTGTGTGAGAGAGAGTGTGTGTGGCAGCATGGCACAGGGCCCGACAATTAAATGTCTTAATTTAACAGCTTCTTCAAACAGAGGCCAAGATTACTTCAGCTGAAAACTCCACCCTAGATTACTATAGTAGTACACACTCCACCCTACATTACTATAGTAGTACACACTCCACCCTACATTACTATAGTAGTACACACTCCACCCTAGAATACTATAGTAATACACACTACACCCTAGAATACCACAGTAGTGCACAATCCACCCTAGATTACTATAGTAGTACACACTCCACCCTACATTACTATAGTAGTACACACTCCGCCCACCCTAGAATACCACAGTAGTGCACACTCCACCCTACATTACTATAGTAGTACACACTCCGCCCACCCTAGAATACCACAGTAGTGCACACTCCACCCTAGATTACTATAGTAGTACACACTCCACCCTACATTACTATAGTAGTACACACTCCGCCCACCCTAGAATACCACAGTAGTGCACACTCCACCCTACATTACTATAGTAGTACACACTCCGCCCACCCTAGAATACCACAGTAGTGCACACTCCACCCTAGATTACTATAGTAGTACACACTCCACCCTACATTACTATAGTAGTACACACTCCGCCCACCCTAGAATACCAAAGTAGTGCACACTCCACCCTAGATTACTATAGTAGTACACACTCCACCCTACATTACTATAGTAGTACACACTCCGCCCACCCTAGAATACCACAGTAGTACACACTTCACCCTAGAATACCACAGTAGTACACACTCCACCCTAGATTACTACAGTAATACACACTCCACCCTAGAATACTATAGTAATACACACTACACCCTAAAATACCACAGTAGTGCACATTCCACCCTAGAATACCACAGTAGTACACACTCCACCCTACATTACTATAGTAGTGCACACTCCACCCTACATTACTACAGTAATACACACTCCACCCTAGAATACTATAGTAATACACACTACACCCTAGAATACCACAGTAGTGCACATTCCACCCTAGAATACCACAGTAGTACACACTCCAGCCTACATTACTATAGTAGTACACACTCCGCCCACCCTAGAATACCACAGTAGTACACACTCCACTCTACATTACTATAGTAGTGCACACTCCACCCTAGAATACCACAGTAGTACACACTCCACCATAGATTACTATAGTAGTACACACTCCGCCCACCCTAGAATACCACAGTAGTACACACTCCACCCTGGATTACTATAGTAGTGCACACTCCACCCTACATTACTATAGTAGTACACACTCCACCCTAGATTACCAACAGGGTCATACTGCATTTATTTGAACTTTTATTTGAACCAGGGTCTGTAGTGACGCCTCTAACACTGAAATGCAGTGCCTTAGACCGCTGTAATACAGCCTGGAATGGAACCAGGGTCTGTAGTGACGCCTTTAACACTGAGATGCAGTGCCTGTCGTAGATAATTGTTACAGAAATATAATACTGTCTATAGAAATATAATACTCTCAGAAGAAACTGTTGAATTCAATGTAGACTTTAATGCAAGTTATTAAAGCCGTGCTGGTCCGCGGGAAAGACGCCGCTTCTCAACACTGGCCTTACTTTTATACATACATAGTACTGGGGTACATCACATATGTAAATAGAGCTACTCCCCCTTAGTATCTGCTTTTGGTCACAACGATGGCAGAACTCTTTCCATGTTCTAAAAATAATGTATGTACTGCATGCCTATGTTTTACGTGTTAGTCATCAGTTATCCTGCCTACATCTTTATTCCTGTACCCCGCTGACCACAGCACGTTCAGCTGTCATGAATGCACGTATGGGCTTGGTTAATGTATTCCTACAAAAATAGAGTATGGTCTGGGTGTCATATGGCCTGGATATCATCTTCTCTTAATGTGCATGTGCTTGCTACTTCAGCCTAGCAGCCAAACCTATCTACATGCAATGCTGAGCTCACTTCAATGGTCTGCTCCAACATGCCTTAGACCGCTGTGATACAGCCTGGAATGGAACCAGGGTCTGTAGTGACACCTCTAACACTGAAATGCAGTGCCTTAGACAGCTGTGATACAGCCTGGAATGGAACCAGGGTCTGTAGTGATGCCTCTAACACTGAAATTCAGTGCCTTAGACCGCTGCGATACAGCCTGGAATGGAACCAGGGTCTGTAGTGACGCCTCTAACACTGAAATGCAGTGCCTTAGACCGCTGTGATACAGCCTGGAATGGAACCAGGGTCTGTAGTGACACCTCTAACACTGTGATGCAGTGCCTTAGACCGCTGCGATACAGCCTGGAATGGAACCAGGGTCTGTAGTGACGCCTCTAACACTGAGATGCAGTGCCTTAGACCGCTGCGATACAGCCTGGAATGGAACCAGGATCTGTAGTGACGCATCTAACACTGAGATGCAGTGCCTTCGACCGCTGCGCCACTCAGGAGCGTAGTGTACACCACCATATTTTACACATTCTACTACAGACTACAGTCTATGGTGTCTTTGGCTGCGTTTACAAAGGCAGACCAATTCTGATCTTCTAATCAATTGTGTGGCAAAAGAGCTGACTTGATTGGTCAAAACACCAATTAGTGACTAAAAAGGTCAGAGTTGTGCTGCCTGTGTAAACACAGTCTGTCTTTATCTGGCAATAAAAGTATGTTTTCTCATGTTAATACATTGTTATTTCTAAAAGGAGCCCCTAAGGCCCAGTCCTTCACATAACACCTGACCTACAGGGTCAATCAAATCAAAAGTTATTCAAGAGTGAATTACCTATTCATAGAATGAGGGAATATTATTCTGTCTTTCATTTGGGAGTAAAGAGAAGCAATAATATCTCTAGTTGGAGGAGGTGATGATGAGATGGAGGACTAGATGTATTCCGTCCATCCTTCCCTCCTCCTCCCGCCATCCGTCTGGAGGTATTAAAAGCCCATCTATTTCCCAGGTCTGTTGTCTGATGCATCACTGGGATGTATATGCTCCTGGTCATATGTTTGGAGTGCTGGGTAATTGATTGTCCTGGGGCGTTCTCTCCTAGTGTTCACCTCGCCATGAATATCCCTCTCTTCCTTAATCCCCCCCCCCACATACCCGACCCATGGGATGCACCGACCAACGCGCCCCCTCCCCTCCCCCTCTCTTCTCTGGGAGCCTGTGATATATGACCATTCCCCTGCACACACACATACAAACTGATACCATGCCCCTCCACACACACATACAAACTGATACTATGCCCCTCCACACACACATACAAACTGATACCATGCCCCTCCACACACACATACAAACTGATACCTTGCCCCTCCACACACACATACAAACTGATACCATGCCCCTCCACACACACATACAAACTGATACTATGCCCCTCCACACACACATACAAACTGATACCATGCCCCTCCACACACACATACAAACTGATACCTTGCCCCTCCACACACACATACAAACTGATACCATGCCCCTCCACACACACATACAAACTGATACCATGCCCCAGTGGAGATAGTGTGTGGTCAGACACCAGAGAAACACAGCTGATGCTATGCCAGGCAGCTTTCTAAACTCTCTATGTCAGAGACCAGAGAAACACAGCTGATGCTATGCCAGGCAGCTTTCTAAACTCTCTATGTCAGAGACCAGAGAAACACAGCTGATGCTATGCCAGGCAGCTTTCTAAACTCTCTATGTCAGAGACCAGAGAAACACAGCTGATGTTATGCCAGCCAGCTTTCTGAACTCTCTATGTCGGAGACCAGAGAAACACAGCTGATGCTATGTCAGACACCAGAGAAACACAGCTGATGTTATGCCAGCCAGCTTTCTGAACTCTCTATGTCAGAGACCAGAGAAACACAGCTGATCTTATGCCAGGCAGCTTTCTGAACTCTCTATGTCAGAGACCAGAGAAACACAGCTGATGTTATGCCAGGCAGCTTTCTGAACTCTATATGTCAGACACCAGAGAAACACAGCTGATGCTATGTCAGGCAGCTTTCTGAACTCTCTATGTCAGACACCAGAGAAACACAGCTGATGTTATGCCAGCCAGCTTTCTGAACTCTCTATGTCAGAGACCAGAGAAACACAGCTGATGTTATGCCAGGCAGCTTTCTGAACTCTATGTCAGACACCAGAGAAACACAGCTGATGTTATGCCAGCCAGCTTTCTGAACTCTCTATGTCAGAGACCAGAGAAACACAGCTGATGCTATGTCAGACACCAGAGAAACACAGCTGATGTTATGTCAGGCAGCTTTCTGAACTCTCTATGTCAGACCCCAGAGAAACACAGCTGATGTTATGTCAGGCAGCTTTCTGAACTCTCTATGTCAGAGACCAGAGAAACACAGCTGATGTTATGCCAGGCAGCTTTCTGAACTCTCTATGTCAGAGACCAGAGAAACACAGCTGATGCTATGTCAGACACCAGAGAAACACAGCTGATGTTATGCCAGCCAGCTTTCTGAACTCTCTATGTCAGAGACCAGAGAAACACAGGTGATGCTATGTCAGACACCAGAGAAACACAGCTGATGTTATGCCAGCCAGCTTTCTGAACTCTCTATGTCAGAGACAAGAGAAACACAGCTGATGTTATGTCAGGCAGCTTTCTGAACTCTCTATGTCAGAGACCAGAGAAACACAGCTGATGCTATGTCAGACACCAGAGAAACACAGCTGATGTTATGCCAGCCAGCTTTCTGAACTCTCTACGTCAGAGACCAGAGAAACACAGCTGATCTTATGCCAGGCAGCTTTCTGAACTCTCTATGTCAGAGACCAGAGAAACACAGCTGATGTTATGCCAGGCAGCTTTCTGAACTCTCTATGTCAGACACCAGAGAAACACAGCTGATGTTATGCCAGCCAGCTTTCTGAACTCTCTATGTCAGAGACCAGAGAAACACAGCTGATGCTATGTCAGGCAGCTTTCTGAACTCTCTATGTCAGAGACCAGAGAAACACAGCTGATGCTATGTCAGACACCAGAGAAACACAGCTGATGTTATGCCAGCCAGCTTTCTGAACTCTCTACGTCAGAGACCAGAGAAACACAGGTGATGCTATGTCAGACACCAGAGAAACACAGCTGATGTTATGCCAGCCAGCTTTCTGAACTCTATGTCAGAGACCAGAGAAACACAGCTGATGTTATGCCAGGCAGCTTTCTGAACTCTCTATGTCAGAGACCAGAGAAACACAGCTGATGTTATGCCAGGCAGCTTTCTGAACTCTATGTTAGACACCAGAGAAACACAGCTGATGTTATGCCAGCCAGCTTTCTGAACTCTCTATGTCAGAGACCAGAGAAACACAGCTGATGCTATGTCAGGCAGCTTTCTGAACTCTCTATGTCAGAGACCAGAGAAACACAGCTGATGCTATGTCAGACACCAGAGAAACACAGCTGATGTTATGTCAGGCAGCTTTCTGAACTCTCTATGTCAGAGACCAGAGAAACACAGCTGATGTTATGCCAGGCAGCTTTCTGAACTCTCTATGTCAGAGACCAGAGAAACCAGCTGAGAAGACACCAGAAACACAGCTGATGTTATGCCAGCCAGCTTTCTGAACTCTCTATGTCAGAGACCAGAGAAACACAGGTGATGATGTCAGACACCAGAGAAACACAGCTGATGCCAGCCAGCTTTCTGAACTCTCTATGTCAGAGACAAGAGAAACACAGCTGATGTTATGTCAGGCAGCTTTCTGAACTCTCTATGTCAGAGACCAGAGAAACACAGCTGATGCTATGTCAGACACCAGAGAAACACAGCTGATGTTATGCCAGCCAGCTTTCTGAACTCTCTATGTCAGAGACCAGAGAAACACAGCTGATCTTATGATGAACTCTCTATGTCAGAGACCAGAGAAACACAGCTGATGTTATGCCAGGCAGCTTTCTGAACTCTCTATGTCAGAGACCAGAGAAACACAGCTGATGTTATGCCAGCCAGCTTTCTGAACTCTCTATGTCAGAGACCAGAGAAACACAGCTGATGCTATGTCAGGCAGCTTTCTGAACTCTCTATGTCAGAGACCAGAGAAACACAGCTGATGTTAGACACCAGCCAGCTTTGCCAGCCAGCTTTCTGAACTCTCTACGTCAGAGACCAGAGAAACACAGGTGATGCTATGTCAGACACCAGAGAAACACAGCTGATGTTATGCCAGCCAGCTTTCTGAACTCTCTATGTCAGAGACCAGAGAAACACAGCTGATGTTATGCCAGGCAGCTTTCTGAACTCTCTATGTCAGAGACCAGAGAAACACAGCTGATGTTATGCCAGGCAGCTTTCTGAACTCTATGTCAGACACCAGAGAAACACAGCTGATGTTATGCCAGCCAGCTTTCTGAACTCTCTATGTCAGAGACCAGAGAAACACAGCTGATGCTATGTCAGGCAGCTTTCTGAACTCTCTATGTCAGAGACCAGAGAAACACAGCTGATGCTATGTCAGACACCAGAGAAACACAGCTGATGTTATGCCAGCCAGCTTTCTGAACTCTCTATGTCAGACACCAGAGAAACACAGCTGATGTTATGTCAGGCAGCTTTCTGAACTCTCTATGTCAGACACCAGAGAAACACAGCTGATGTTATGTCAGGCAGCTTTCTGAACTCTCTATGTCAGAGACCAGAGAAACACAGCTGATGTTATGCCAGGCAGCTTTCTGAACTCTCTATGTCAGAGACCAGAGAAACACAGCTGATGCTATGTCAGACACCAGAGAAACACAGCTGATGTTATGCCAGCCAGCTTTCTGAACTCTCTATGTCAGAGACCAGAGAAACACAGGTGAGCTCAGACACCAGAAAAACACAGCTGATGTTATGCCAGGCAGCTTTCTGAACTCTCTATGTCAGAGACCAGAGAAACACAGCTGATGTTATGTCAGGCAGCTTTCTGAACTCTCTATGTCAGAGACCAGAGAAACACAGCTGATGCTATGTCAGACACCAGAGAAACACAGCTGATGTTATGCCAGCCAGCTTTCTGAACTCTATGTCAGAGACCAGAGAAACACAGGTGATGCTGTCAGTTATGAAACACAGCTGATGTTATGCCAGCCAGCTTTCTGAACTCTCTATGTCAGAGACCAGAGAAACACAGCTGATGTTATGCCAGGCAGCTTTCTGAACTCTCTATGTCAGAGACCAGAGAAACACAGCTGATGTTATGCCAGGCAGCTTTCTGAACTCTATGTCAGACACCAGAGAAACACAGCTGATGTTATGCCAGCCAGCTTTCTGAACTCTCTATGTCAGAGACCAGAGAAACACAGCTGATGCTATGTCAGGCAGCTTTCTGAACTCTCTATGTCAGAGACCAGAGAAACACAGCTGATGCTATGTCAGACACCAGAGAAACACAGCTGATGTTATGCCAGCCAGCTTTCTGAACTCTCTATGTCAGACACCAGAGAAACACAGCTGATGTTATGTCAGGCAGCTTTCTGAACTCTCTATGTCAGACACCAGAGAAACACAGCTGATGTTATGTCAGGCAGCTTTCTGAACTCTCTATGTCAGAGACCAGAGAAACACAGCTGATGTTATGCCAGGCAGCTTTCTGAACTCTCTATGTCAGAGACCAGAGAAACACAGCTGATGCTATGTCAGACACCAGAGAAACACAGCTGATGTTATGCCAGCCAGCTTTCTGAACTCTCTATGTCAGAGACCAGAGAAACACAGCTGATGTTATGCCAGGCAGCTTTCTGAACTCTCTATGTCAGACACCAGAGAAACACAGCTGATGTTATGTCAGGCAGCTTTCTGAACTCTCTATGTCAGAGACCAGAGAAACACAGCTGATGTTATGCCAGGCAGCTTTCTGAACTCTATGTCAGAGACCAGAGAAACACAGCTGATGTTATGCCAGCCAGCTTTCTGAACTCTCTATGTCAGAGACCAGAGAAACACAGCTGATGCTATGTCAGACACCAGAGAAACACAGCTGATGTTATGCCAGCCAGCTTTCTGAACTCTCTATGTCAGACACCAGAGAAACACAGCTGATGTTATGCCAGGCAGCTTTCTGAACTCTCTATGTCAGACACCAGAGAAACACAGCTGATGTTATGCCATGCAGCTTTCTGAACTCTCTATGTCAGAGACCAGAGAAACACAGCTGATGTTATGCCAGGCAGCATACTGAACTCTATGTCACACACCAGAGAAACACAGCTGATGTTATGCCAGCCAGCTTTCTGAACTCTCTATGTCAGAGACCAGAGAAACACAGCTGATGCTATGTCAGACACCAGAGAAACACAGCTGATGTTATGCCAGCCAGCTTTCTGAACTCTCTATGTCAGAGACCAGAGAAACACAGCTGATGCTATGTCAGGCAGCTTTCTGAACTCTCTATGTCAGAGACCAGAGAAACACAGCTGATGCTATGTCAGACACCAGAGAAACACAGCTGATGTTATGCCAGCCAGCTTTCTGAACTCTCTATGTCAGAGACCAGAGAAACACAGCTGATGCTATGTCAGGCAGCTTTCTGAACTCTCTATGTCAGAGACCAGAGAAACACAGCTGATGCTATGTCAGACACCAGAGAAACACAGCTGATGTTATGCCAGCCAGCTTTCCGAACTCTCTATGTCAGAGACCAGAGAAACACAGCTGATGCTATGTCAGGCAGCTTTCTGAACTCTCTATGTCAGAGACCAGAGAAACACAGCTGATGCTATGTCAGGCAGCTTTCTGAACTCTCTATGTCAGACACCAGAGAAACACAGCTGATGTTATGCCAGCCAGCTTTCTGAACTCTCTATGTCAGAGACCAGAGAAACACAGCTGATGTTATGCCAGGCAGCTTTCTGAACTCTATGTCAGACACCAGAGAAACACAGCTGATGTTATGCCAGCCAGCTTTCTGAACTCTCTATGTCAGAGACCAGAGAAACACAGCTGATGCTATGTCAGGCAGCTTTCTGAACTCTCTATGTCAGAGACCAGAGAAACACAGCTGATGCTATGTCAGACACCAGAGAAACACAGCTGATGTTATGCCAGCCAGCTTTCTGAACTCTCTATGTCAGACACCAGAGAAACACCGCTGATGTTATGTCAGGCAGCTTTCTGAACTCTCTATGTCAGACACCAGAGAAACACAGCTGATGTTATGTCAGGCAGCTTTCTGAACTCTCTATGTCAGAGACCAGAGAAACACAGCTGATGTTATGCCAGGCAGCTTTCTGAACTCTCTATGTCAGAGACCAGAGAAACACAGCTGATGCTATGTCAGACACCAGAGAAACACAGCTGATGTTATGCCAGCCAGCTTTCTGAACTCTCTATGTCAGAGACCAGAGAAACACAGCTGATGTTATGCCAGGCAGCTTTCTGAACTCTCTATGTCAGACACCAGAGAAACACAGCTGATGTTATGTCAGGCAGCTTTCTGAACTCTCTATGTCAGAGACCAGAGAAACACAGCTGATGTTATGCCAGGCAGCTTTCTGAACTCTATGTCAGACACCAGAGAAACACAGCTGATGTTATGCCAGCCAGCTTTCTGAACTCTCTATGTCAGAGACCAGAGAAACACAGCTGATGCTATGTCAGACACCAGAGAAACACAGCTGATGTTATGCCAGCCAGCTTTCTGACTCTCTATGTCAGACACCAGAGAAACACAGCTGATGTTATGCCAGGCAGCTTTCTGAACTCTCTATGTCAGACACCAGAGAAACACAGCTGATGTTATGCCAGGCAGCTTTCTGAACTCTCTATGTCAGAGACCAGAGAAACACAGCTGATGTTATGCCAGGCAGCATACTGAACTCTATGTCACACACCAGAGAAACACAGCTGATGTTATGCCAGCCAGCTTTCTGAACTCTCTATGTCAGAGACCAGAGAAACACAGCTGATGCTATGTCAGACACCAGAGAAACACAGCTGATGTTATGCCAGCCAGCTTTCTGAACTCTCTATGTCAGAGACCAGAGAAACACAGCTGATGCTATGTCAGGCAGCTTTCTGAACTCTCTATGTCAGAGACCAGAGAAACACAGCTGATGCTATGTCAGACACCAGAGAAACACAGCTGATGTTATGCCAGCCAGCTTTCTGAACTCTCTATGTCAGAGACCAGAGAAACACAGCTGATGCTATGTCAGGCAGCTTTCTGAACTCTCTATGTCAGAGACCAGACAGCTGATGCTATGTCAGACACCAGAGAAACACAGCTGATGTTATGCCAGCCAGCTTTCTGAACTCTCTATGTCAGAGACCAGAGAAACACAGCTGATGCTATGTCAGGCAGCTTTCTGAACTCTCTATGTCAGAGACCAGAGAAGCACAGCTGATCTCTATGTCAGACACCAGAGAAACACAGCTGATGTTATGCCAGCCAGCTTTCTGAACTCTCTATGTCAGAGACCAGAGAAACACAGCTGATGTTATGCCAGCCAGCTTTCTGAACTCTCTATGTCAGACACCAGAGAAACACAGCTGATGTTATGTCAGGCAGCTTTCTGAACTCTCTATGTCAGAGACCAGAGAAACACAGCTGATGCTATGTCAGGCAGCTTTCTGAACTCTCTATGTCAGAGACCAGAGAAACACAGCTGATGCTATGTCAGGCAGCTTTCTGAACTCTCTATGTCAGAGACCAGAGAAACACAGCTGATGCTATGTCAGACACCAGAGAAACACAGCTGATGTTATGCCAGCCAGCTTTCTGAACTCTCTATGTCAGAGACCAGAGAAACACAGCTGATGCTATGTCAGGCAGCTTTCTGAACTCTCTATGTCAGAGACCAGAGAAACACAGCTGATGCTATGTCAGACACCAGAGAAACACAGCTGATGTTATGCCAGCCAGCTTTCTGAACTCTCTACGTCAGAGACCAGAGAAACACAGGTGATGCTATGTCAGACACCAGAGAAACACAGCTGATGTTATGCCAGCCAGCTTTCTGAACTCTCTATGTCAGAGACCAGAGAAACACAGCTGATGTTATGCCAGGCAGCTTTCTGAACTCTCTATGTCAGAGACCAGAGAAACACAGCTGATGTTATGCCAGGCAGCTTTCTGAACTCTATGTTAGACACCAGAGAAACACAGCTGATGTTATGCCAGCCAGCTTTCTGAACTCTATGTCAGAGACCAGAGAAACACAGCTGATGCTATGTCAGGCAGCTTTCTGAACTCTATGTCAGAGACCAGAGAAACACAGCTGATGCTATGTCAGACACCAGAGAAACACAGCTGATGTTATGCCAGCCAGCTTTCTGAACTCTCTATGTCAGACACCAGAGAAACACAGCTGATGTTATGTCAGGCAGCTTTCTGAACTCTCTATGTCAGACACCAGAGAAACACAGCTGATGTTATGTCAGGCAGCTTTCTGAACTCTCTATGTCAGAGACCAGAGAAACACAGCTGATGTTATGCCAGGCAGCTTTCTGAACTCTCTATGTCAGAGACCAGAGAAACACAGCTGATGCTATGTCAGACACCAGAGAAACACAGCTGATGTTATGCCAGCCAGCTTTCTGAACTCTCTATGTCAGAGACCAGAGAAACACAGGTGATGCTATGTCAGACACCAGAGAAACACAGCTGATGTTATGCCAGGCAGCTTTCTGAACTCTCTATGTCAGAGACCAGAGAAACACAGCTGATGTTATGTCAGGCAGCTTTCTGAACTCTCTATGTCAGAGACCAGAGAAACACAGCTGATGCTATGTCAGACACCAGAGAAACACAGCTGATGTTATGCCAGCCAGCTTTCTGAACTCTCTACGTCAGAGACCAGAGAAACACAGGTGATGCTATGTCAGACACCAGAGAAACACAGCTGATGTTATGCCAGCCAGCTTTCTGAACTCTCTATGTCAGAGACCAGAGAAACACAGCTGATGTTATGCCAGGCAGCTTTCTGAACTCTCTATGTCAGAGACCAGAGAAACACAGCTGATGTTATGCCAGGCAGCTTTCTGAACTCTATGTCAGACACCAGAGAAACACAGCTGATGTTATGCCAGCCAGCTTTCTGAACTCTCTATGTCAGAGACCAGAGAAACACAGCTGATGCTATGTCAGGCAGCTTTCTGAACTCTCTATGTCAGAGACCAGAGAAACACAGCTGATGCTATGTCAGACACCAGAGAAACACAGCTGATGTTATGCCAGCCAGCTTTCTGAACTCTCTATGTCAGACACCAGAGAAACACCGCTGATGTTATGTCAGGCAGCTTTCTGAACTCTCTATGTCAGACACCAGAGAAACACAGCTGATGTTATGTCAGGCAGCTTTCTGAACTCTCTATGTCAGAGACCAGAGAAACACAGCTGATGTTATGCCAGGCAGCTTTCTGAACTCTCTATGTCAGAGACCAGAGAAACACAGCTGATGCTATGTCAGACACCAGAGAAACACAGCTGATGTTATGCCAGCCAGCTTTCTGAACTCTCTATGTCAGACACCAGAGAAACACAGCTGATGTTATGTCAGGCAGCTTTCTGAACTCTCTATGTCAGAGACCAGAGAAACACAGCTGATGTTATGCCAGGCAGCTTTCTGAACTCTCTATGTCAGAGACCAGAGAAACACAGCTGATGCTATGTCAGACACCAGAGAAACACAGCTGATGTTATGCCAGCCAGCTTTCTGAACTCTCTATGTCAGAGACCAGAGAAACACAGGTGATGCTATGTCAGACACCAGAGAAACACAGCTGATGTTATGCCAGGCAGCTTTCTGAACTCTATGTCAGAGACCAGAGAAACACAGCTGATGTTATGTCAGGCAGCTTTCTGAACTCTCTATGTCAGAGACCAGAGAAACACAGCTGATGCTATGTCAGACACCAGAGAAACACAGCTGATGTTATGCCAGCCAGCTTTCTGAACTCTCGTCAGAGACCAGAGAAACACAGGTGATGCTATGTCAGACACCAGAGAAACACAGCTGATGTTATGCCAGCCAGCTTTCTGCACTCTCTATGTCAGAGACCAGAGAAACACAGCTGATGTTATGCCAGGCAGCTTTCTGAACTCTCTATGTCAGAGACCAGAGAAACACAGCTGATGTTATGCCAGGCAGCTTTCTGAACTCTATGTCAGACACCAGAGAAACACAGCTGATGTTATGCCAGCCAGCTTTCTGAACTCTCTATGTCAGAGACCAGAGAAACACAGCTGATGCTATGTCAGGCAGCTTTCTGAACTCTCTATGTCAGAGACCAGAGAAACACAGCTGATGCTATGTCAGACACCAGAGAAACACAGCTGATGTTATGCCAGCCAGCTTTCTGAACTCTCTATGTCAGACACCAGAGAAACACCGCTGATGTTATGTCAGGCAGCTTTCTGAACTCTCTATGTCAGACACCAGAGAAACACAGCTGATGTTATGTCAGGCAGCTTTCTGAACTCTCTATGTCAGAGACCAGAGAAACACAGCTGATGTTATGCCAGGCAGCTTTCTGAACTCTCTATGTCAGAGACCAGAGAAACACAGCTGATGCTATGTCAGACACCAGAGAAACACAGCTGATGTTATGCCAGCCAGCTTTCTGAACTCTCTATGTCAGAGACCAGAGAAACACAGCTGATGTTATGCCAGGCAGCTTTCTGAACTCTCTATGTCAGACACCAGAGAAACACAGCTGATGTTATGTCAGGCAGCTTTCTGAACTCTCTATGTCAGAGACCAGAGAAACACAGCTGATGTTATGCCAGGCAGCTTTCTGAACTCTATGTCAGACACCAGAGAAACACAGCTGATGTTATGCCAGCCAGCTTTCTGAACTCTCTATGTCAGAGACCAGAGAAACACAGCTGATGCTATGTCAGACACCAGAGAAACACAGCTGATGTTATGCCAGCCAGCTTTCTGAACTCTCTATGTCAGACACCAGAGAAACACAGCTGATGTTATGCCAGGCAGCTTTCTGAACTCTCTATGTCAGACACCAGAGAAACACAGCTGATGTTATGCCATGCAGCTTTCTGAACTCTCTATGTCAGAGACCAGAGAAACACAGCTGATGCTATGTCAGGCAGCTTTCTGAACTCTCTATGTCAGAGACCAGAGAAACACAGCTGATGCTATGTCAGACACCAGAGAAACACAGCTGATGTTATGCCAGCCAGCTTTCCGAACTCTCTATGTCAGAGACCAGAGAAACACAGCTGATGCTATGTCAGGCAGCTTTCTGAACTCTCTATGTCAGAGACAAGAGAAACACAGCTGATGCTATGTCAGGCAGCTTTCTGAACTCTCTATGTCAGAGACCAGAGAAACACAGCTGATGTTATGTCAGGCAGCTTTCTGAATTCTCTATGTCAGAGACCAGAGAAACGCAGCTGATGCTATGTCAGGCAGCTGTCTGAACTCTCTATGTCAGAGACCAGAGAAACACAGCTGATGCTATGTCAGACACCAGAGAAACACAGCTGATGTTATGCCAGCCAGCTTTCTGAACTCTCTATGTCAGAGACCAGAGAAACACAGCTGATGCTATGTCAGGCAGCTTTCTGAACTCTCTATGTCAGAGACCAGAGAAACACAGCTGATGCTATGTCAGACACCAGAGAAACACAGCTGATGTTATGCCAGCCAGCTTTCTGAACTCTCTATGTCAGAGACCAGAGAAACACAGCTGATGTTATGCCAGCCAGCTTTCTGAACTCTCTATGTCAGAGACCAGAGAAACACAGCTGATGCTATGTCAGGCAGCTTTCTGAACTCTCTATGTCAGAGACCAGAGAAACACAGCTGATGCTATGTCAGACACCAGAGAAACACAGCTGATGTTATGCCAGCCAGCTTTCCGAACTCTCTATGTCAGAGACCAGAGAAACACAGCTGATGCTATGTCAGGCAGCTTTCTGAACTCTCTATGTCAGAGACCAGAGAAACACAGCTGATGCTATGTCAGGCAGCTTTCTGAACTCTCTATGTCAGACACCAGAGAAACACAGCTGATGTTATGCCAGCCAGCTTTCTGAACTCTCTATGTCAGAGACCAGAGAAACACAGCTGATGTTATGCCAGCCAGCTTTCTGAACTCTCTATGTCAGACACCAGAGAAACACAGCTGATGTTATGTCAGGCAGCTTTCTGAACTCTCTATGTCAGAGACCAGAGAAACACAGCTGATGTTATGTCAGGCAGCTTTCTGAACTCTCTATGTCAGAGACCAGAGAAACGCAGCTGATGCTATGTCAGGCAGCTTTCTGAACTCTCTATGTCAGAGACCAGAGAAACACAGCTGATGCTATGTCAGACACCAGAGAAACACAGCTGATGTTATGCCAGCCAGCTTTCTGAACTCTCTATGTCAGAGACCAGAGAAACACAGCTGATGCTATGTCAGGCAGCTTTCTGAACTCTCTATGTCAGAGACCAGAGAAACACAGCTGATGCTATGTCAGACACCAGAGAAACACAGCTGATGTTATGCCAGCCAGCTTTCTGAACTCTATGTCAGAGACCAGAGAAACACAGCTGATGCTATGTCAGGCAGCTTTCTGAACTCTCTATGTCAG
Organism: Oncorhynchus keta; assembly: GCF_023373465.1. Classification (NCBI taxonomy): domain Eukaryota; kingdom Metazoa; phylum Chordata; class Actinopteri; order Salmoniformes; family Salmonidae; genus Oncorhynchus; species Oncorhynchus keta. The sequence continues at coordinate 18,610,674 of NC_068440.1, read as the reverse complement.
AGACCAGAGAAACACAGCTGATGCTATGTCAGACACCAGAGAAACACAGCTGATGTTATGCCAGCCAGCTTTCTGAACTCTCTATGTCAGAGACCAGAGAAACACAGCTGATGTTATGCCAGCCAGCTTTCTGAACTCTCTATGTCAGAGACCAGAGAAACACAGCTGATGCTATGTCAGAGACCAGAGAAACACAGCTGATGTTATGTCAGGCAGCTTTCTGAATTCTCTATGTCAGAGACCAGAGAAACGCAGCTGATGCTATGTCAGGCAGCTTTCTGAACTCTCTATGTCAGAGACCAGAGAAACACAGCTGATGCTATGTCAGACACCAGAGAAACACAGCTGATGTTATGCCAGCCAGCTTTCTGAACTCTCTATGTCAGAGACCAGAGAAACACAGCTGATGCTATGTCAGGCAGCTTTCTGAACTCTCTATGTCAGAGACCAGAGAAACACAGCTGATGCTATGTCAGACACCAGAGAAACACAGCTGATGTTATGCCAGCCAGCTTTCTGAACTCTCTATGTCAGAGACCAGAGAAACACAGCTGATGTTATGCCAGCCAGCTTTCTGAACTCTCTATGTCAGAGACCAGAGAAACACAGCTGATGCTATGTCAGAGACCAGAGAAACACAGCTGATGTTATGCCAGCCAGCTTTCCGAACTCTCTATGTCAGAGACCAGAGAAACACAGCTGATGCTATGTCAGGCAGCTTTCTGAACTCTCTATGTCAGACACCAGAGAAACACAGCTGATGTTATGCCAGCCAGCTTTCTGAACTCTCTATGTCAGAGACCAGAGAAACACAGCTGATGTTATGCCAGGCAGCTTTCTGAACTCTCTATGTCAGAGACCAGAGCAGGTGAAATGTGACTGTAGGGGTCAGTGACCTGAAATGACTTCTCCAGATCATACTCTCTAACATCACTAACTGTCCCCACGCAGACACACGCACGCACACATACACCCGCACACAAAATACAAGCCCACACACACTCCTTTGTGCCTGAACTCTGAACATGGGGCTGGTTACCCTTACTTAAAAAACACATGATATCACATATGGAAAATCGCATGATTTCACATGAAAATTCACGTGAAATTATGTGAAAACACGTGTTTTTAGAAAACTTCACATGTGTATTTTCATGGTTTACATGTTGTCACACGTTATCACATTAACGTCACATAAGATCCCCGTGCTTTTGTGGTTTTCATTTGTTTAGTTTTTTCTGTAAGTGTATCTGCGAGGCAGAAGATGAAGCATGGGCCTCCTGAGCCTGGTTCCCTCTGTCTGAGGAGGGAATTTCCTCTAAAATACCATTGGAAATATCAACAGAAGCAGTACCGTGAAATCAAGTGCTACGAACCCACAGTACCTATAGCTCCCTCTTCAATAACACACCAGTAAACACTACATTAACATCGCGGCACACTTTATAGGATGGACAGGGTACCTGCTGGGGTTAGCTAGCAGCTACAGGAGTGGAGTAAGCTAAGGTACACAACCTCATCACAGCAACACATGGAGGAGGGGAATGGTTCCTGTGCTCAGTGGGGGAGACATACAGAATGAAATAGAACACTATATACATTATACACTATCTCTATGGGGAAGCCAGACCAGGTGTACAAGAGAATAGAGGCAGCACCTTCTCTGTGAGTCTATGGGGGAGAAAGAGGAGAGAAATGGCTTCTTCCCCTCAGTGCTAATGGAGCGTGAAGTGGACTGGCACCGTAACTGCAGATGCAATCAAGAAGCGGCAATAACCTGTGAAATGCAAACTGTTCCCGTCGCTGACAATGGAATGGGGCCACATGATCGCTAAGACACACACACACACACACACACACACACACACACACACACACACACACACACACACACACACACACACACACACACACACACACACACACACACACACACACACACACACACACACACACACACCCCTTCAATGGCTGAACATACTCGGTTCTTTAGTGGGTTGGGTGATGATGCATGCCACTCACATCAAGTCGTTGATTTCAAGGACAGTGGTTTTACCATTTTTGGGCAAAAGAGTACTTGTTCCCTTCACAGCATGATTGACCAGTGGTTATCATGTTACTGTTACCTTTTCCATGTGCAACACCTGCAACCGTTCTCATGTCAAACTGTAATACTTTGATCAGTTAATAAGAAAGGAGACAGTGTACTATGTGTGGAGGTGTCTTCTAATCAGGTCGTCAAGGATACCCTTCTCAATGGGATGGAATTGCAATATGTATATCGCAAATTACAATTTAAATGTCACCTTTCAGAATGAATGAATCTTTGTAATTGTATTGGATTCAAGGGTAAATCTGATGTGTTTCAAAGGGCCTTAAAATGTGTAGGAAGTAAACGGATCGTGTTTGAGAATTTAACCACCAAAGAAATCTCTTTATCATTCACCTGCACTAGTTCCTCTCATCCATCCATCTTTCTCCTGGGAGAGAGTCCCACCAGCCAGTTCTGTACTTCAGACACATAGAGACAGTATAGGATCAACCCTCTTGAAGGGTACAGTGTGTGGATGCTGGGGGAATTTCTGTCAGAAATCAAGGTAAGATGGAGGAATCAAACAAGTACTACTTTAATTTCAACAGACTTGGGAAAAGTTCTGCTCTTGCTGGTGTGCTAATCACCTGATACAGCATGTTGGATATAAACCTGCTGAGCCTAGCAACAACACACCCACATACGCACGCACGCACGCACACACAGACGCACACACAAGCACGCACGCACGCACACACACACACACACACACACACACACAGACGCACACACCATATCATTAAAAGTGAGAAATGCAATCCACTTAAAAAGTTAAAAGTGCAAGAGCAGAGAGCTGAAGGATTTAAATCCACTAGAGGATGAATAGGATGGTGTGTGTGTCTGTGTGTGTTTAAATCCACTAGAGGATGAATAGGATGGTGTGTGTGTTTGTGTGTGTTTAAATCCACTAGGGGATGAATAGGATGGTGTGTGTGTCTGTGTGTGTTTAAATCCACTAGAGGATGAATAGGATGGTGTGTGTGTTTAAATCCACTAGAGGATGAATAGGATGGTGTGTGTGTTTGTGTGTGTTTAAATCCACTAGAGGATGAATAGGATGGTGTGTGTGTTTAAATCCACTAGGGGATGAATAGGATGGTGTGTGTGTCTGTGTGTGTTTAAATCCACTAGAGGATGAATAGGATGGTGTGTGTGTTTAAATCCACTAGAGGATGAATAGGATGGTGTGTGTGTTTGTGTGTGTTTAAATCCACTAGAGGATGAATGGGATGGTGTGTGTGTTTAAATCCACTAGGGGATGAATAGGATGGTGTGTGTGTTTGTGTGTGTTTAAATCCACTTGGGAATGAATAGGATGGTGTGTGTGTCTGTGTGTGTTTAAATCCACTAGGGGATGAATGGGATGGTGTGTGTGTTTGTGTGTGTTTAAATCCACTAGGGGATGAATGGGATGGTGTGTGTGTCTGTGTGCGTTTAAATCCACTAGGGGATGAATAGGATGGTGTGTGTGTTTGTGTGTGTTTAAATCCACTTGGGAATGAATAGGATGGTGTGTGTGTTTGTGTGTGTTTAAATCCACTAGGGGATGAATAGGATGGTGTGTGTGTTTGTGTGTGTGTGTTTAAATCCACTAGGGGATGAATGGGATGGTGTGTGTGTTTGTGTGTGTTTAAATCCACTAGGGGATGAATAGGATGGTGTGTGTGTGTGTGTGTGTGTGTGTGTGTGTGTGTGTGTGTGTGTGTGTGTGTGTGTGTGTGTGTGTGTGTGTGTGTTTAAATCCACTAGAGGATGAATAGGATGGTGTGTGTGTCTGTGTGTGTTTAAATCCACTAGAGGATGAATAGGATGGTGTGTGTGTCTGTGTGTGTTTAAATCCACTAGAGGATGAATAGGATGGTGTGTGTGTGTGTGTGTGTTTAAATCCACTAGGGGATGAATAGGATGGTGTGTGTGTCTGTGTGTGTTTAAATCCACTAGAGGATGAATAGGATGGTGTGTGTGTCTGTGTGTGTTTACATCAACTAGAGGATGAATAGGATGGTGTGTCTGTGTGTGTGTTTAAATCCACTAAGGGATGAAAGGGTGGTGTGTGTGTGTGTGTGTGTGTGTGTGTGTGTGTGTGTGTGTGTGTGTGTGTGTGTGTGTGTGTGTGTGTGTGTGTGTGTGTGTGTGTGTGTGTGTGTGTGTGTGTGTGTGTGTGTGTGTGTGTGTGTGTGTGTGTGTGTGTGTGTGTGTGTGTGTGTGTGTGTGTGTGTGTGTGTGTGTGTGTGTGTGTGTTTAAATCCACTAGGGATGAATAGGATGGTGTGTGTCTGTGTTTGTTTAAATCCACTAGGGGATGAATAGGTTGGTGTGTGTGTCTGTGTGTGTTTAAATCCACTAGAGGATGAACAGGATGGTGTGTGTGTCTGTGTGTGTTTAAATCCACTATAGGATGAATAGGATGGTGTGTGTGTTTAAATCCACTAGGGGATGAATAGGATGGTGTGTGTGTCTGTGTGTGTTTAAATCCACTAGGGGATGAACAGGATGGTGTGTGTATTTAAATCCACTAGGGGATGAACAGGATGGTGTGTGTATTTAAATCCACTAGGGGATGAACAGGATGGTGTGTGTGTCCCTCTTATTCCAGGAAACTTACATAGCGGTGTGGTTTGGTATTCATTTTTGGGATTAGAGATGTGGGATTTAGACAAACTAATTAACACTTTGGACATTCCCATAGAAAAGCATTTCTGGAGCCGGCAGTACTAACAACGGTGTGTGTGTGTGTGTGCATGTGTGTGTGAGATTGAGACTCACACTCTTTGGACATGCCCACGCCAAAGCACTTCTGGAGCCGGCAGTACTGACAGCGGTTCCTGGTCACCTTGTTGATGTTGCAGTTCTTGTCCCGGTGACACGTGTAGACCATGTTCTTCTGGATGGATCTACGGAAAAAACCCTGAGGGGGGGGGGGAGAGAAAGAGAGAAAGAGAGAGAGTGTGGAGAGAGAGAGAGAGAGAGTGGAAGAGAGAGAGAGAGCGAGAGAGAGAGAGAGAGAGAAAGAAGAGAGAGAGCGAGAGAGAGAGAGAGAGAGGGAGAGAGAGAGAGAGAGAGAGAGAGAGAGAGAGAGAGAGAGAGAGAGAGAGAGAGAGAGAGAGAGAGAGAGAGAGAGAGAGAGAGAGAGAGAGAGAAATAAAGGCATCAGTCTTTCTGGTAAAACATGAGTCATGACTACATTTCTCACACCGGATAAAAGGTCAAATAAATAAATATAAATAAATAAATAAACACCCCAGTGGCAGTTGGTGCCGTTTAAGACGATTTTTGTTCATGAGCATGTCCTTATTTCTATTACAGCATATTGGATGACTGTGATTCATATTCCATTCACCAGCTCAATCAATGTAACATCGATAGATTTAGGCTACGACATGATACTCTAATTTTCCCTGTGCCCATCATGAAGTTGATACAACCTAGCCTATGAATGAAAGTTTACAACGTAGGTGCACACAGGTCGAGACATATTTGAGATGACAGACAGTGACATTCAATACTGTCTTGCACACTCTTGCCTGAATCTAGCTGATATAGGGTGTAATCATTAGTCCAACAGTTGCAAACGAGAGTTTCTATTGGACAAATTCAGGTATGTTTATCCTTATTTTGTTCCGTTTGCTTCCGTTTAAGAAACGTTTTTCAACAGAATCGGCTGAATGAATAC